>NC_044353.1:16179527-16779527 GCF_007364275.1 Archocentrus centrarchus | reverse complement strand
CGGTAATCAATTTAACAGCCTGAGCACAGAACCACATGATGACCCTTTAGATAATCTTGGTGTGGGTTGCAAGGAAAGATGGTACAAAGGAACAAATGTCTTTTAGTAGGGACCGATCTTTCATTCAAAAGACTGAAATTTAATTTCAGAGAAAAAAAAGCAAACAATCAGAAATAAAACAAATATTAGTGATTGTTAGCCTTTTTCTCTCTTTATGACCACACAAGCAGCCAAACAACACTTTCCACGTCTTCTTTCCAAACATGGAAATACATTTCTGCATTTGGATCATCTGCCTCCCCTCCATCTCACTCTTCTGTCACACCAACCCTCTGCATCTTTTCATCCTGCCTGGCAGCTCCATCTTCAACATCTTTTGTCCACTATATCCACTATTCCTCCTCTGCACATGTCCAAACCATCTCATCCTTGCCTCTCTAACATTGTTTCCAAACCACTCAACCTGAGCTGTCCCTCTGATGTACTCATTTCTAATCTTGTCCATCCTGGTCACTCCCAATGAAAATCTTAACATCTTCAACTCTAGCATTATGTTTTTATTGTTCTAATTATTTCTTTTGGTAGGCTACACCCACTCGCAAGTAAAACCAAGTAAAAATGAATTCAACACAGCGATGTGTTTACAACCTTGTACAAAACCAGTTCATAGCTAATTCAGTCCTGTACGGCAACTGTACAGGAGATATTTTTCCATGTTTAACCTCCTGAGACCAAGCTCTTGTATATATTCATATACAGTATATTTTTAATTTCACCTAGCTATCTGTTATTAGTTGGACATTTGAACAGGAAATTGTTACTTTGTTACAAAGTTGTTCTATACTTTTTTTTTTTTTAAATGTCCTCATATGGGGACAATGGAAACATTTTTTTTGCAGCATAACACAATACCATCAAAACTTCTTAACAAAGTATAAAACTCTATTGAATAGAATGAAGTATAAGGTGCAGAACAGACAAAATGTAATGTTCCCATATGATGATGCAGGGTCTCAACAGGATATAGCATCAATTTTAAACTTAATTATGGCTTCAATCAGGTGTCTGGTTGGTAGGAAAATGCCAACACAGGCAGCTATAGCCGGTAGCCTAGTCCACATGATGCACCCATATGTGGTATGGATGCAGCTTGCTAACTAAGCTTTCTAGCATTAGCTGATAAGACAGCATTACAAGCCCCTTATACAAATATGGTCATCACTACTACTGTGCTATAAACTCCAGTGTCCAAAAGGCAAAGTAACACTAACACATCCTACCATTGATAAACATGGCTGTTCATGGGCTAGATGATTCATCCCATAATAAGTCATCACTGAAATGCAATTTTAGAGATTTTTCCTTTGGCAAGAGTAAAAGATCTGTCTCTGGGCTGCCAAGCAGCTTCAACAAGCTGTTCACTTTCACACTCTACTGCATCAAAACTCAATTGCTTTTGCTACCTGTTATTTCCTTTACAAGTTAAAGTCTGCACTGTTTATTAGAGTTTAGTAATATTGTTGTGACTCTATTATTTTACTGTTTGGGTATTTCTGCGTAATAATTCTGATCAACACCATATTTCTCCAAACAAAGCTATCTTTCCCTACTTGGGCATGTACAGTTTAAACAGCTGGCACTTCTCTCCACAAAATCACATGTGGCTCCAGAGGACTATATTTCAACAAACCAAGTCCCATTTCTCTGTTCAGAGAGTAGGAAAAAATATAAACATTACAGGAGGGAAAAAAAAAAAAAAAACCTGTCTGTAGTGTGTATGAATCACAGCTTAAGGAATAGTGACAGGAAGAGAGGTGAGCTGCTTTGAGTTTGTGTCAATTAGCTGATCATTTTTTCTCATCTCGTCACGATGGCACATAAACACAGCACTCCATCTTACCTGCAGTATCTGGCAGCGGTCCGAGGTGCAATCGATGTTCTCGCAGGGCTGGTACATGCCCAGTGTCACACAGTTGAGCAGGATCACCATGATGCTAATCCTCTCGAACCACGTATTAACAAGACTGGGGTTAAGGAGCATTGCAGCTGAGGAGAAATGCACACCCATACACACACTTTTGCCTTTGTGCATCTTTCAAACAGGGCTGCAGTGATTAAAGAAGAAAAACAAGGAAAAGAAGAGCGAAATATACAACATGTATCAATTTTTCAATACTATTGTGTTTGAACAACCCACAAACACCACAAGGGAATAATAACTTCATTGCAGCTGTTCCTTACACCCAAATCATCTGCATTACTCAGCACGATTATTGGAAAAGTAATATTGCACATTGCCACAAATTGCCAGTTATCTGATTCTGTCATCTTGAAATTACACTTTAACACAGTGCCACATTATTTTCATTTTTCTGTTAACATACAACATAATATAGTATGTATGTTTAGCCAAGTTACCTTTATTCATCAAGGTATGCATAAAAACTAAGATATAAATATTGACATAAAATTTTTTTTTCATAGCTTACTGACTCATTCACAGCAGCTGACTCATTCACAGCATATATGCACCACATCGGGAGTGAAGGCATCATGCCATGGGGTAATTCATCAATGAAAATGAGATTAAAAGAATTTTTCCAGCCCACCTACTTTTGCTATTTGATTGTATGACTCTCAGATGCATAACAGAGTGAATGTTTATATTACTGCTTGAGTCTGCCAAGGTAACAACAATATCTACTAAAAAAAACCATCAACTTCAAAACAGTGCTAATGTAATTAAGATGGTAAATCATCATTCTGCAAGCAAATTTAGCAATGTGTTTCCTATGCAGGCAGGAAGCACACTACTTAACTTCAGTTTCCATCTATATTGTTTCCTGTTTCTTCATATTTTTTTTTTTTTTAAAGCCACTTTTTCACCCTGCTGGGTTCTCTGCACTGCTGGTTTAACCTGCTTCTCCACACAGTGTGCACGTGCAGTAAGAGCACAAGCCATCCTCAACCATTAATATAATTACGTCATGCATGTAATGAATATAAATGAGCTCCGTATACCATGTGTATGATAGTGGGGGGTATGTATGTGTGCTTTAATGACTTTAATGTAATTTTAAAAGTCTTTCACAGCTTTTCCCTTCTCCTAATATTTTAAGCTGTCACCTTATGTTCCTTTAGTTATGTTCCTCTATCCTCTTAAGTCTTTATTTTGTGTCTTTTCTGTATTTGTTCCCTTCACAAAATGAGCTTAAAGTCTTTTGTTCTTCTAAACCTTGATACCAACTGAACCTATGCTCTCTGGTACTGAGTTGTAGCAGTGTGCATGAGACATGCAAGTGAAAGCATGTTAGCCTGTATTAAAATACAATAGATATGAGCACAGAAAGTAGAGAAGCAAACAGATGTATGCCTGACAAAATACAGCTGAGTTTAGCTCAGTAACACACACCTATTTCTTCTTCATTAGTTTCAAATTCACCTTTTGGTTCTTCCCAACTTCCAGTTTACCCCCTAAATTAGAATTTCATTGTTGTGGCCCAGAGGCATATTCAGTTCAGTTTTATTTATATAGCGCCAAATCACAACACGCAGTTGCCTCAAGGCATATGATCAGAAATTATTAGCCATGTTAGCTGCGCAGCTGGCTAATACAAAGGATTTTTATGAGGACATCCAAACCAAAGATTATCCAATAGATTTTTAGTTCCTCAGATGTCAGAGGTGCAGGAGTGCCTTCACTCTGCAGTCAATAAAAAAAGAATTTGATGTGCTTTGTTCATAGCAGAGACGTTTCACTTAGAGAAAGCAGAAGTTGCTGCAGCAAGGAAATAAAGGAAACAACTGACTGCGGCTGCTGCAACATGATCAGAAATGTTTTGCTTCACAGTGAATGTATTCCATACAGGAACTCACGTTAGCTTCCTTGGATATTCATTATTTTTGATATTCCACTTGTTTAATCAGATACATGAGTTAGTCGACAGCAGGCAGTAAGAGCCAGTGAGGCATGTAAAGTACCGTGACGAGTGGCTGGAAACTGGACTGAACATATATGATAGTATAATGACATGCCAGAACTGAGGGAGGGACCCAGTTGAGTGAGCGAGTGGGAGAGAGAAGATTTCGTGCTTACATTGGCATTTTGATTACTTAGATGAACAACGAGAAAAATGTAGCTTTTATGAAAATAGCTACTGTTGTAGCTCAGTGCAGCAATTTCTATGGGACGTAGGGGTGCAAATAATTTAAAAGAAGCACAGAGATTAAAAAAACACAAACTCAGCAGTACAGAAGACTGCGTCTTTAACCAGAAAAAAAGAGAGAACAAGAATAAAAGCTAATAACAGTTTTAATTGGATTGAGAGGAACAGCTAACTACAAATAGGTTTTACAGTAGGCTTGCATGTGTGAAGAAAGGTTGTGTTTTGGTGATAATGCTGAGAAGGAGCATTGACTATCAGGACTCACATATTTAAAACTGCCAGTAGGCATGCAGTGCTTTTTGTGTGACTAATGGCAAAAATAATAAATGATTGTAAGGTATTTAAAAGTAGAATGGGAACCAGAGCCTTGAGCTTTCAGGCCCCTCTTCTGTGAAACCAGCTCCCAGTTTGGATTCCAGAGACTCTCTATTTTTAAGATTAGGCTTAAAACTTACTTTTTTGATCAAGCTTATAGTTAGGGCTGGATCAGGTGACTCTGAACCATCCCTTTGTTACACTGCAATAGGTGGTGGTGGTGGGGGGGGGGGGGTCCCATGATGCACTCAGTATTTCTTCTTTATGCACCTCTTTTCACTCTGTCTGTGTTTATACGCCACTCTGAATTTAATCATTAGTTATTATTAGGGGTGGGACTCGATTAAAAAAATTAATCGAATTAATTACAAGCTTTGTAATTAATTAATCGAAATTAATCGCATTTTAATCGCATTTCAATATTAGACATGATAAATATTAATTTAAGTTTAGTTGATGAATAAATCAATATACATAAGCTTTAACTTCAAAATTTTGTTTATTTTCCCACCAGTCTACTACACGGACCAATGAAGGGTGGAAGTGCTCCTGTGATAAGCAAACACCTGAAATTAAAGTTAAGCATCGTAACTGGATAGTTTTATTCAACATTAATGTCTCACTTGTTATAGTTGGAAATTAATCATTCTCTCAGCTGTATTCCTTGATGTTGAAATGTGTTATGCTTGTTTTAACAGCTTATTTTGAATTAAAGACTTAAAATTAAATCACAAAAAGGAGAAAAAGTTCGTTCTCCGTTTAACAGCTGCTTTTACACAGCTGTGCTTCACACTCACGTTGTTAGGCGACATGAGCTACGCAGAGGTGACGGCAGCTGATATGAAGGCTAGACGCTCACTTCCGGCCTTTGTGGCGTTCGTGGGCTGCGAAAGAAGTGGGCGGGTCCTTCGCAGATTGCGGCCCCTAATTTGGACATTGTGCGTCGATATAATCTGTATGCCGGGAACTCGCGCACTGAGAAACGTTCCACGGTGCAAAGTGCGATTAAAATGCGTTAAAAATTTTAACGCGTTAATTTCCCCGTAATTAATTAATCGAAATTAACGCGTTAAAGTCCCAGCCCTAGTTATTATTCATCTCTGGCTCTCTTCCACAGTGTGTCTTTTGTCCTGTCTCCACTCACCCTGGCAGTAGATGGTCCCTGAGCCTGGTTCTGCCAGAGATTTATTCCTGTTAAATATGAGGTTTTCCTTCCCACTGTCACCAAGTGCTTGCTGATAGGGGGTCATTTGATTTTTGGATTTTCTCTGTATTATTGTAGTGTCTTTACATTACAATATAAGGCACCTTGCAATGTTTGTTGTGATTTGGTGCTGTACAAATACAATTAAATTGAAATTGAATTTAACTGAATTGCAGCTGTTATTTTTTTCTTTTAAATTTTGGATCGCCAGGTTTAATTTAATGAGCATAAACACCCTAGCTGAACCACAGATAAAGAGTACTGCACAAAAAAAACAAATCTAATTTCCTTATATTTTGCTTTCAATGAGCCAGACATTCTTCTAATTTTTTTTAAAGTGGTCTTGAACAATAGTTATCTGGGCTTTCTGAAGGTCTTTCAAAGTTTTCTTTGGATATTCACTGCTTTTCACTCATTCTCCAAATGTTTTTCTTTTTTTTGTTTGTTTTTTTGCTAAGCCGCTTAACACTGACCTGTGAATCATTCAAGCACAAAAAAGGCACCCACATTAAGGGATGAACCAATAATGAGTTTACACATAGCAAAGAACCAGTTTTAAATGGGATCTTTTGGCACTTTGTTACTAGCAGTCTGTTGCAAAAACACAGAATTTGTTCCTATGCCTTTAGTCAAATCTACAAAATATGCCAAAGATAAGAGTTCGACAGTCATCAAATGGTATTTTTGCACCAAAAAAGTGATTCCCAAAGAGCTAATGAGTCAAAAACTTGATATATCTTGGCCTGGTGATTAGTGTGTCCTTAAAAATCACTATCTACAGCAGATGAACTGTATCTGAAATTCATGTCAAAATAAGAAATAGAATCAAACTAACAAAGACCTGACACAGGACCTGAGAGATGCATTTGGCCCATCAGTTGATCTATCTGCTGTTTCCTGAAGCCTCATCAGAAATGGAAGGGAAACAAAGAGAAAAGGGTGACTGAAAGTCAGTGGCAACAGATCTCATGTAGTTATGAATCCAAATGTGAAATTCTTGGTTCAAATCATCATCGATATCTACAGAGGAGGTCCTGAGAGAGGTGCAACAGTGTCTACAGCCATCTGTAAAACCTCTTTAGAACAAAGGCTCTGTCATTTCCCTGACTGCATTTCAGCCAGTGGTGTTGGGGATCTTGTCAAGATTCACAGTATTATAAACATAGAAAAGTACAGTCAGATTTGATCTACTATGGAACACCATCTGGAAAGTGTCTGATTAGCAATGTCTTCATTTTTCAGCATGACAATAATCCCAAACACACTGCCAGTGCAGTAAAAGCATACCTGGATAGAAAAACACACAATGGAACACCATCAGTCATGGACTGACCTCCTCAGAGCCTGTACCTCAACATTATTGAAGCAGTGTTGTGGGATCATCTTGACAGAGAACAGAACAAAAGGCAGAAACATCCAAAGAAGAGCTTTGAATGTCCTTCAAGAAGCCTGGAGAACTATTCCTGAAGACTAATTAAAGAAAGGACAAGAAAGCTGCCAAAGAGAGTTCAGGCTGTGTGGAAGAATAAAGGTGGTCACACCAAATATTGACTTTCAAGCTCATTAGAAATGTGAAAACTCTCTATTTTTGGCCAATATACTATATTTTCATGTATGTTTGCACGTTTCAGTGAATCACTCCACCTATTTTCCATTTTCCAAGCAAAATATACGGAAATGAGGGGTAGTTCAAGGCCTTCGCACAGTACTGTACACCTGCCCACCTATGATCTTATGCAAAATGGATATATTACATGTACAATATCAAATGAATTTACCCCCACCAGAAAAAAAAAACAGTAGTTTTTTTCTATCACAAAGATATTCAGGTGATCTGCTCAGTAGCTGGGTTGCTGTACTTCTCCAGTTTTTGTGGTCACTATTGGATGATTGGGCTGGAGGAGATGATGTTTTGTCATATTGTGTGGGTTTCTGGACACAATGGGAATAATTTATGTTCAACGACAAATACAAAAAAAGATTTACTGTTGCGATAAGTTGTGTACACAAAAGATTTTTTTTTAATTCAAAATAAACACAAAAAGCATTAACAATCATTTATGTAACATGTTTTTATGTGGGCAACATCTCCCTGAACCTGCCATATCCAGAGATGAACCTCAGCTCTAATCAAATGTATCAAAAACAAAATCTGCAAATGGACAATAACATGAAACGGTATCGTTTAAATTGGGAATGTACTTTCTCTCTCTAATACACACGCACGCACATATGCACACATACACACTTTTTATATTCAGGAAATATGTGGTTGAAAACATCTTTGTTATTCTGCATCCACTACCCATTAATCTGAATGTCTCTCCATCCTGCTTGTGCCGCGTCGCTGTTTCGGCTATCGCTTAGGCACTTCTCTCTTGGGCAACAATGAAATATAGAGAAATAATATCAGAACAATGTGTTCAGAGAAACATTTTTAAAAAGCCAGTCTGCCTTCTCTCCATTGTCTCCCCATCTATCCACCAATTTCTGCTTTGAAATAAGGGTCTTGTCCCCTTTGGGTTACAGTGTTTTCTTTTCTTTGTGTTCTGTAACTCTTCATTCTCGATATCATTTCCATTTTCCCACCTGTCACTTCTCCCCCTTCTTCTGTTTTTTTTTCTCTACTTTTTTTATTTTCATTCCCACCAAATGATGGACAATTTTGGCCTACTAGCAAAACACACACACACACACACACACACACAAAAATGCAAACACTTTGGGACATATTATACCTTGGCAGGCAATGAAAAATCAATCAGGCCTCTGCGTGTAAAAATGTGTGTGCACGTATGAGAACGTGTGTTTATGTGTTTGTGTATCACTCCCATAGCACCACTAAAGAACGTGCCCTGAGGTTCTGTGTTAGCAAAGTGAGAGCCAAAAACAGAGGAATGGTATGAACCTGCAGCGGGAGAGAAGAAGTGAGGCAGACAAAAGAAGGAGGAAGCATGTAAACAAAACCAAGACAGGGGACGATGGACAGAAGCCAGCGCGCAGCGTCTCAAACTGCGTGTTGAACGAACTCAAAAAAATCGCTTCACAGTCTAGACATCTACAAGCAGAGCATCTTCTTCTATACTCCTTCATTACCAGCAAAACAACTCCCTCACACCTCGTGGACACCTCACCTCCAACTCATTAAAGCCAGCAGTATCAGCAACATCTGCACTGACATGTGCAGTGACTCAGCATTGGTTTGATTTCACTTTCTTTGTCATACTGACCCTGAACCTTTCTCTCCCCAGGGAGCGAAGCAGCAGGCGGCTGACTCACGCCCAGCTGATTCCAGAGCTCTAGCTGTTGCGTGGTCATGTCACTCCTTAATCATGTAGGGCGGGCGCTAACAGAGGCTGACATCAAGGATGCTTTGAGGAGAAAAGGAGGGAGGCATGCTGTTATTGAACTTCAGCATTTAATTTGATTGTTCTTTTAAAGCTATTACATGTGCAATATTAACTCAAAATGTAACCCACGCAGAGACAGTCCAAGTGCGACTGAGGATGTTCTGTCGCTTTCTTTTTTCTCTCTTTAGCATCTTCTTCTCCCCTCACTGTACGTCTAATCTTCTTAGGATGCGGGCAGGGCCTCCTCTCTGTCTTTATTCTCTTCTCATCTTCTCCCTTCTCTTCTTCTCAACGTCTCTACCTATTTTTATGCCTATCCCTCTGCGTCAATACACATTTCGTCAGACATTTGCCCTCCTCTTTCATCCTGTTTTTTTTTTTTTCTATTTGGGGCTTTCTGCCTTTATCAAGCTCTCGGTCTTCGTTTTTGACAAAACACTTCAGGATCCTCACTTTGTCTCTCTGACTCTTTTTCTGTCTCTCTGTCTGCCTTTGTGATGGATTCAAGCAACAAAATGATGCTTGAGCCTCATTTCCCCTACTTTTGGAAGTAGGAAAATATCTTTAAAAAAAACCCCAAAAAACATTTGATTCAGAAAAATGGTGAGCTCTGATGCAAAAAACAATTTATTACCTGAGTACATTTCTTATTTATTTTTGTCCCTATGAATCCCCTGCTGACTGCAGCATCTGAACATTTTACAGTTGTAGTCTTGAAGCTGAGATTAATTATAAAATGAAAAATATTTAACCTGTCAATAGATAGGAGGAGTGCTATTTAGAATTCTTCAAAGACGTATTCCTGCAAAAAATTGCTTTACAATTTGAAACCTTTGTGTCTGTCTGACAAGATGCAAAGGTTTCAAGATAAGAGAGTTTAAGGCCACTAGTGATATTTCTATATGAATGATTATGCCCCTGTTCCAAGGACACAAAAAAACATTTCCATAAAATATTTATATCACTTATTATATAAATATTATTTTCCTTTTAATCTTCTTCAACAATGCAAAGAAAGTATGTGTCCAGAAAATAAACTTTAAAAAGCATTTGCACTTTTGCATTTTCTTAACATTCAAAAATCTAACTAACTTAGTAAGAGCTTTTATTAACAGAAAAAAGACATTTTGCTGTAGACAGAGTGCCATATGTCATACTCTAAAAACACTGGAGGGGAAAACAATCAGTAGGAGCCAATGCATTTAGCTTTCTGTGAAAGCACGACATTGTTGTGCAAAAATCTTCAGTCGCCCTTCAATCCTGAGCAATAGTTCTTCAGGCTTTCTGAATTGGCTGCTTGGTGCTTGTTTTCGTAGCCTGATCTATGAATCATTCAGGCATATAAAATGAAAAACACCTCAATCAAGGTATGAACCAGTGTTGTGTCTACACATAACAGACAACTTTGCAAACAACCCATTTTAAATTGTATCATTAGGCACTTTGTTACTAGGAGCCTAGTAAAAACAAATATATGTCTTTAGTTGAATCTACAGAAAATGACAAAGATAACAGTCATCAGATAAGCGTCATCAGAAATGGTGTCAGTGTAAGGGCAGCGCTCCAGAAGGCTGAGGTATGCCAAATCACACAAGCTCTGGACTGAAAATCATTGGCAACAGGTCTGATGGAGTAATGAATCCTGTTTTGAATTTTTTTTTGTTCAAATTGTTGTCACTTGTCAATCACTGACAAAATGTACAAAGGAGGTCAGGAGAGAGGTCCAACAGTGAGTGTCTACAGCCATCTGTAAAACATGGTGGAGGTTCTGTCATGGTTTTGGGCTGCATTTCAGCCAGTGGTGTTGGAGGTCTTGTCAAAGTTTATGGAATTATAAACACAGAAAATTAGATTAGTCAGATTTTGATCCACCATGTAATACCATGTGGCAAGTGTTTGATTGGCAGCAGCATCATTTTCATTTATCAGTCATCTATTGGCCTCTCCAGAGTGTGGAACTCAACATTATTGAAGCAGTGTGGGATCATGTGGGAACACAAGGAATGAAACAAAAGGGAGTCAACATCCAAAGAAGAGCTTTGAATGTCCTTCAAGTAGCCTGAAGATTACCTACAGAAATTACAAGAAAGCTGGCTAAGAGAGTTCAGCTCACATAGAGTATGTGCTGTGATGCTGCACGTTGCATGCTTTGAGTTACTCATGAAGTATGCATTCTTAGGTAAATGTGTTCTTTTTCCTGTGCAGCGTAATGTGAAATGACTGAGAATGAGCAGGAAAAGGTGGACTGTGTGATAATAATTTGGCTTCCTTTTGTGTAAATAATTCAGGAACCAAATTCTATTTCTGTATGGTTCTTATCTCTTTTATAAAAGTAGTACATCTCTCCCCACTCTCTCTCTCTCTCTCTCTGTGTGCGTGTAGGGGGTGCAGGGCTTTATGTAATCAATAGAAAATGCAGGACTCCATTAAATGATTGCACCAAATTAATCAAATCTAATATTATAGCATCTATGACACTACAAAGCACCCCGAGAAGACTGTTGTTGTAAACTGGTGTTGTTGGTATAACTTATGACTGGAATAAATCTGCAATAGCACTTTTTTGTCAGATTTCTCCTCCTTTTGCCTGCATGTGCATGCATGCGTATGTGTGTGTGTGTGTGTGTGTGTGTGTGTGTGTGTGTGTGTGTGTGTGTGTGTGTGTGTGTGTGTGTGTGTGTGTGTGTGTGTGTGTGTGTGTGTGGATGTTCTATTGAGGACAAAGTGAATCATAATGATAGCCTGATTCTTGCTGAAGGCAGTCAAGCTTGTCTCTGTGAGAACAAAGCATGATAAGACACATACTGTTACACACATACAGTACGCGCTTACATTTAAGGGTAGTCCAGTAAACGAGGAATTTATTCTCTTCCTTTTCACAACATACACACAAGCAGACAGGTAGTCATACACACGTCTTCCTCTCAGCATTTCTCTGACAACCACTATCCCATCGAGTTGGCTGCATTTTGAAATAAATTGTCTTCAGAAAAGCTGTGGTTGCACTGTGTGTCACAACTTCAGCTACTGTGCGTGAAACATCAAAGAGGGTTCCAGCTGCTGGAGGAAGAATCTGTCAGTACGGATGAGTGACGCCTAGGTCAACTACTGTTCGAACCGATCCAGTTGCGTCTGCCCACTGTCCTTGCCATCAGACAGTCACACTTTTTGTTTTGACTGCATAACTGCTGTATTATGCCCTTGCTTTTCTCCCTGTCGACCCCTCTCTTGGTATCCCTCTCCATGATGTGTGAGTGAGGCAAACTGCCAGGGAGCTCTCCACCTACCTCGTTTAGCTCTCATCCCTCTTTTTATCCCACATAATTTCCTGGTGTCTTGTGGGAAAATTGATCAATGAGCCTATCTATGTGTCTGTCTGGGTGGTTTGCAAAGCTGGTTTTCTCTGTCCTGCCCTCTGGCAGCTTGGCCTCGTTTCTGCTTGCTTGTTGGTCCAGAAAGCCTCTCTGTCCATCCTTCTCTAGTGTCTGCCAACTCTGATCTTTGTGCCTTAAGTTCCCTGCTGAGTCCTCGCTGTCCTTGAGTAGTCAACTGCTAAAAAACTGAGACACAAGAAACTTCTTAAATTCTAAACAAATCCCTTCCCCTGTGCATAATGGGGGGCTAAAAGCAGTCCAGCCAAAAGAGCATGCACACAGTAACACACCTAGCGTAATAGAGTAAACCACCTTCTTAAAAGATTCAAGCAAACTCCAGTATACACTCTGTAAGTGCTGCAGTGCTTGTCTCAGCAAATGTAACTTTCACTTTCCCACTCCTAGAAGAAGTTTGCTTATGAAAATACGCTCTTGCTCCTGTATGCTCTCTCTGCCCCTCCCATTCAAAACACCATTTGAAATTTGAGGGATTATATTTTTGCATATTTCACCCACACTAAAATCCCTTTTTGCTCAATAACAATGTCAGCAGCCTTTATGATAAGGCCTCCCTCATAATACAAAGGCTTTTTGAGAAAGTGTCTGTCATGCAATGAATAGAACTGGGTCTAAAATGTTCAAGAACCACAGATTTGCCTTCCAATACATACATATATATATATATATATATATATATATATATATATATATATATATATATATATATATATATATATATATATATATATATATATATATATATATATATATATGCATTATGACTTCAATATCTGGTAGTGCAGTTAAACAGGGATAGTTTCAGAGATCAAAGGATGAAGTTAAGGTCATTTCAGACTGCCAAATGAAACAGTGTGCTACAGTATGAAGTGCAAAATTTAAAATGAAGGTGGTCATCTAATGGCTAAGCATTTCTACGCTGTGTAATTTTCTCACTAAGGTCACAGATAGCCATGACATGAGGAGGAGAGTGCATAAAACTGCGCACAGGACCATCAATGAAAAATGCATAGGCTTCAAATAAACACAAGGGAAAAAAAGTATTTCTCCAAGCAGCCACTGTAAGTGGCAGGGATAACAGTCACAACTGCAGTACACAATTAAAACAAAGCAAAATGACATCACTGAATGTGACGGTAGAGTGACTAAATTCAGACCCCTAGGCTTGAAAATTTCATTGTATAGTTCATGTGAGCTTTTTCTAAACAGCCCTCTGATTTTTCTCAAAGTTTTACATATTTTACTGTGATGAAGGCACAGTAGTTACACAATCACATGTGAATTTTACAGTACAGCCTCTCAATAAACTCCACTCAGTCTTCAATGTTTTACATTTGTCCAGACAGCCACTAAATAAATAATAGTGGCAACAACTCATCACACAAATTAGAAGAAAATAAAAGAATGACTATGTACAATAAAAAATTTCCAGGTGTTATATAATGGTGAAAAACAATATTAATTTTGAGACGAATAAAAATTTTCTGTAAATTTAATATTCTGATTGCATTGGGGGAAAGCCAGTATTTTTAACCTTTAATTTTAAATTTTGGTAGTCTATAGCTCAAACATGATAACATGTGAACTCTGGATTCAGAGGGCAACTGTGTGTCCGTCCACACAGTCACATTTCAGACAGATTCCTCTGTGATTGCAACAAATGTGTGAGTCCATATTGTCACAGTACCGTGCAAAAGACACTCCTCATTTCTTTAGATTTTGCAAGGAAAATAGGAAGAAGCTGCAGCAGTTTACTGAAACATGTGCAAGCATACATGGACGTACTGTATAGTAGGTAAATAAATAAATACGCAACTAAATAAATCAATAAATAAAATAAAATTAACATAAATAAATATAACAAGGGTAGTGTCACTTACGGTTTGGCCAGTAAAAACATAAATCACCTGATGAATGAATCATAAATAGCAGCTGTGTTGAATACCAAAACCTTTAATCAAATCAGGCCTGTTTTTTTCTTTTTTTAAATTAAGTTCTGACTTTATCAGCTGGTGTTTGCATTTTATTAAATTGCCCATGTTTTCAAAACAAGATAAAAGGGAGCTAATGGATTCAATTTACTTTCAACATTTTCTATGATTAAATGTAGTGAGTTTCACCTCTAATTCAAGGACATAGCAGATTAGCATATCATTTCCTGTATATTTTATAAAGTTAGACATAAGCATTACTGGCAGCTCTTTTAACACTCTTTAAGCATGTAGTCCAGGGCAACATTTCACAAATTGTCATGTCAGCTAATCTTAGCAAAATGGAGACATGCAGACTGTGTTTTTGTTCAATTTAGAGCCATAATTGGAGACTACAGTCAAGCGCACTCCAAGCAGGATGGCTTACAGAAATGTGTAAAGAGAATCAGTTTCTGTGCAGTTGCTGAAGCCGTGCTCTACTGCATAGGAGTGTCTCACTGGAAATCGTGGAAAAAAAAGAAAATACAGAATATGTAAATGGCAGCAACTTTAGTCCAAACAAAGCAAAACCTTCAGGTCTCAATTTAAATGTGCAGTAGTGCTGCCTATAGCACTTGTCTCACAGATGAGAAACACTCGGCCATTTCTGCTTGTGCCAGCATGCTCTTGAAAGGCTTTTTGACATAAGAAAGTAATTATAAAGCAGCAACATAAGGCAGTGGACTCATTACAGGAACCGAGCAACTGCGCTCTCATTTGATAATTGCACTCATGATTTGTTTATTACTTGTAAAATTGCCACATAATGTGCTATGTGCTCTCCAGGAGTGTCGGAAAATACAATCCCATGCACAGACGCACACGTGCCCGCAGAGAGACAAAGGCAGAGAGGAAGAAGACAGAAAGACAGACAAACAGCACCGACTGCACAGCCTGACATGGCAGGCTGAGACCCAGAGCACCTCCCAAGACAAGCCTATGGTGTGTAACCAAGGCAACGGGAGCAGACAGGTTGCCTCCAGCCACAGAGACAACACAAACTGAATGCGTCAATATTGGTGTTTGTGTGCCTGTGTTTTAATATATTTCTGCACGTGTAATTGCAAAACATATGCAGTGGCAAGAAAAATGATGTGAAGCCTTTGAACTGCTAAGGATTTTACATGTGATGGTGATAAATGTGATCTGGCCTTCAAATTGGATTTAGATCATAGAGCGTTTTTAAAGATGGATGGATCACCCAGTGGTTTGTGAACTACAGTTTTGAAACCACAACAGTAGTGTGTTGCACGTGGGAAACTGAACGTGCCCAGTGCTCATACCACCTGTATATCATAAAGTAGCCACGCCCTAAAGCATACGCTGGTTTATTGTCCATTTTACTTTAAGTGGGACCATAATTTACAAAAATGAACATCATGAGGAATTAAGTAAGGCATGAAACCAGCGACTGAGTCAATAAACTCATTAGGGTAATGTCTACTGGGGTCATAAATCAAAGCTGGAAGTAGGGTCATTTTCTCATAGAGTTCTATACAGTCAGATTTCTTTTTCCCAACCACTGGAGACACTGCCCCTACTGTCCATTGTAAAGCCCTTCCATACTGCTTTCACATTTTGGACCTGGAAGTTATGTTCACATTTTATATAACAGACAATATAACAATATTGACAATATAATTTAGCTAAAACACAATTATAATCTTTCATCTATTTAATAAATGCACCTAAAAACATTCACTGTGCTGATGGAAAAAAAAAAGTGATTTAATAACTGGTTGCAGTTCCTTTGGGAGCAATAATCTCAAACGCTCTCTTTTGCTCTCTCACACCTGCACAGTATGAAAGAGGAATTTTGGATGTGTGGTGTAAACGGCTCTCTTGAGGTCATTCCATAGTACATCTTTTGGTTTAAGGTCTAGACTCTAACTGCCTCTGTCCAAAAGACTCCAATCATTCCACTAAGCCTTTAACTGTAACTCTGGGACTTTTTGACTTTACCTTACTGAGCATTCGGCATTTACCCTTAGCTCACTGTTAACTTCTAGGAAGAGTCCAAGTAACACACACATTCAGTCTTGTTTCAGTGATTGGATGGTTGGATGATTTGCTTATCTGACTTCACATTAAGACGCTAAGATTTTTTTTTTCAAAGGGTTCACTTACTTTTTCTTGGCACAGTGATTTTATAATTATGTACAATATCTGCATTAACAGGAAGAGGATGATTGCATTTTCTATCCATATTTGAGCATTTGAAAGCCCACGGTGTGAGTGTGTGTTTGGGTGTGTGACTGTATATGTGTCTCTCTCCTCATATCAGCTCTGCACAGCAGGTGCCTTGCTCCAGTACATTGCTGCTGCCAGTGAAGCTGAATGTATTGCAGATACCATGGGAAATATAAGCCAATACTTTCTGTGCTTGTGTGTTTGTGTGTGTGTGTGTGTGTGTGTGTGTGTGTGTGTGTGTGTGTGTGTGTGTGTGTGTGTGTGTGTGTGTGTGTGTGTGTGTATTAGAGAGAGAAAGAACGGCATGACTCAGTGAGATGAAGAGGAGGAAAGTGAAAGACAGACAGAGGGGAGGCCAATATAAACTGAAAGTATAAAGGCGAGTCAGGGGTGAAAAACGATCTTGGTAAAAGAAGCAAGCAAAGATATTTGAAAAAGACATGCATGAGGAGAATATGAGAAACTAGGAAACAGATAAAGAGGAGAGAATTTGGGAGGCCAGTGGATAGCAGTGTATGCAGTGTACTCACAAGCTATTAGTTTGAATTCGACACAGGGTCAGAGCACTGGAAGACAGAGAGAGAGGGGAAGAAGAAAAAAGATGTGATGACAGGACTATGCTGCTGACATCTACAGGGACTAGTCAGACTCTGATGTGACAAGCAACCATCCTCACCAAACCTCAACCTCCCTCCAGCCATCTGTCTTTCTCTCTGCCTGTAATGTATTCTATCTGTTGTCATGACTAAAATCTTTGCCTCTTTTAAAAGTAAAGATGACAACAATATTATATTCCCATCGAGAAATGCAGTTGATAGTCTCAAAATGGTACATGAACCTCTTTAGTCATTCATAGCAACTTGATTGGTCACATGTGGTGATGCCATCTGCTCCGTGATCTCTCCACCATCCTCCCACCTCATTACAGCTGCTATGGCTGAATTTCATTGGAGCAGTGCTGGACATTGTCTTCTAATCTCTTAGATATCAGAAACACTTCAAGACTTATGGCATTTAGAAATAGTGCTTTCAGCTGATAAATTAGCAAACAAGGTTATCTTCATTAATCCATCCATCCTTCATGGATATGTTTCTCTAGTCTTGACTAATCTGGTCTCAGAGTACTGAAGACTTGTAACACTAAAGTTAACAGATCAAAGCCTTTGTACCAATTCAGCGATGGATCTTTCAGATTCTGCATTGAAAGCCCAAATGCACTGGCCCCGTCCTTAAGACCCAACTGGTGTCCCTCATGATTACAAAATTATTACAAGATAGAATATTTACCTTGTACCAGTCACTGACAAACACCATACACACAATATTGCCAAAAGTGTTCACTCACCCATCCAAATCATTGAATTCAGGTGTTCCAATCACTCTTGTGGCTACAGGTGTGTGAAATCAAGCACCTTGGCATACAGACTACTTCTATGAACATTTGTGAAAGAATGGCTCGCTCTCAGGAACTCAGTGAATTCCAGCATAGTGGTTAGTGGTTTTATAACAAAGGGGAAGTGATTGAGAAAGACAACAATATGGCCACGAAGTGGCACTGGAATAAAAGCCCTAAAATATGGTACTATCCGAGGTCTGACACCGTTGTATCCATCACAGATATTGACAATATCCCGATGAATGTGCACAGCATCTTTGACGGATACGTTTTGGAGATTTCTTCATAAATGGACAATATTGGACCCTGAAAAATCCAAACTCTGAATGAACCTCCATTACTTATCCAGATAATATCCATTTAAACATCTGTGACAGATCAGATCTTCCTGTATTCTCTCCAAAAACATTATGGATACGTGGCAGATCCATAAAGTCGTTTCTGCCATAGAGCATTCTGGAGCGTTCCAGATCTTTCCGGATACAGGCCCTTTTTGTCCATTCTGGTAGGCCACATTAAATCACAGAATGGGGTCAGCAGATGCTGAGGCAGATAGTAAACAGAGGTCACCAACTTTCTGCACAGTTAATCGTTAAAAACCTCCAAAGTTCATGTGGCCTTCAGATTAGCTCAAGAACAGTGCACAGAGAACTTCATAGAATGGGTTTCCATGGCTGAGCAGCTGCACCCAATCATTACATCACTGAACACAGTGCAAAGCATGGGATGCAGTGGTGTAAAGCGTGCTGTTACTGGACTCTAGAGCAGTGGTGATGTGTTCTCTGGGAGACGAATCTCACTGGTGGGGGATTATGGTGTGGGGTTGTTTTTCAGGATTTGGGCTCGGCCCCTTAGTTCCAGGGAAAGAAACACTTAATGCTTCAATATACGAAGACATTTTGGACAATTTTATGCTCCCAACTTTGTGGGAACAGTTTGGGGATGGCATGACTGCACACCAGTGCACAAAGAGAGGTCCATAAAGACATGGAAGAGCAAGTCTGGTAGTCCTGACCTCAACCCAATAGAACACCTTTGGGATGAATTACAGCAAAGACTGTAACATCAGTGTCTGACCTCACAAATGCACTTCTGGAAGAATGGTCAAAAATTTCCATAAACACTCCTAAACCTTGTGGAACAAATTTATGACAGATTTCTATTTCTATTTAATATTTATGTTTTCTTGTTTTTATGGCAGGTGGCCTAATAAATTGGTTAAGCACCGTATGTGGTTGGCACCTGTGTAGCAACCCGTATTGTAAGGCTGAGGCCTTCCATTATGTACTGATACATTTCACAACAAGAGACAACCAGAAAAGTGCAGCATGAGCTTAACAATAACTCTGAGGGAGTCTTTCTGGGAAGCTCACAGCATACAGCTCTCCTCAGGGGCCATGTAATGTGACAAGAGTCACTGTGTAAATCTGCCCATATGGTCTCATAATCTCCGCTCTAAAACCCAGAAACTGTGATTATTTTTTTTAATGGTCTGTTGTTTTCAGAGAGTGCCTGAAGCAAATGGTCACTTTAATTCAAGATAGACCAGCCTGACCAGAACCAACATATTGTAACTGAATAGGCTTAGCTAGAATAACACTGCTTCCTGATAAAAAAACAAACAAAAAAACAAAAAAGGGGGCATCATGTATTAAACATACAGTCAGCAGGAAGATACAACATTATGAAATGAACCAGACAATTCCTTGTGCGAATATGTTTTGTGAAGGTTTTCCTCTGAATAGCAGACAAACAACACACTCATCACTCTCTGAACTGACAGAGGGAAGTGAGGATAACAGAGATCAGAAGGGGAAGATGGGGATGAAGAGGATCGAGCTGAGAAAGGAACTCTAAGCCCTCATCTCTCTCATCTCTTCATCCATATTTCAACAGGGGTCTAATGGGCTGACATGATCCCTTGTTACAAACAGAAGGAGGGGGAAAAAAAAAAGCACTGAGGGTGCAGTAAGAGAAAGAAGCAAGAAAGTATGGCTCAGTCATAGCAAGTGTTGAAATGATAGCTCCAGCGTGAACTGAAATGTTACCCATGTATTTTTTTTTTAAATTTAAGATAATTTCTTTTATATCTCTCAGGATGAAATCACATTTTTTGTTTTCAACAGTAATCCCAGAGGTGACAAGGGGGGAAAAAAATTTGCTCGGATCATATTTATGAGGCGGGAAACGTTGACTAAACAATGGAAAATGAATGTATTGACACAAGCAACATTGTATAGCGTACGACATGAACAATCCCTCTCATTATTACACAAAAGTTAATTGCTTGCTCTTTAAACCACAGGGGTATAGGCTGAACTTTCTGTCTTTGCTCTCTTGCAATCGATTTCCTCGTGATTGGTTAGGCTCCCTGAATATACGCCTCTAATTGCAGGCATGGCGACCGGATCCCCGAGCTTCACAGGTGTTTCATGAAAGGAGAACAAACAATCTGAGAGTAGCACGGTTGATGATTGAGGCGACACAGAGTGGGAGTAGGTGGGAGTGAGACAAAGCGAGATAGACATCATTAACACTGAGATCCATCTATTTGTGATGTTAATTTTTCAACTGCAAGGTGATGGTTCACTGCCTTTTTTGTTTAAGTTACACCTATAAGACAACAACACACGATTTGTACATCATTTTTAATGATAGCGAGTACCAATGTGACTGTTCAAGAAATAATGGTTTTAGTTTTTGTTAGTGTATTATTATTCAGTCATCACATATTAGATACAGTACACAGGAAGTCCACAGTCCGTGAACCAAGTAGTGACATTAGTGGTTAAGGTGGAGGCAGCGCTTAAATACCTGACCTCCAAAAAAAAACATCTACAGCATCATTCACACTATCCCTCAAAAATGTCTTTGTAGAAAATTCTTTTGAAAACAATTAGCAAATTACACATTTTTAAATGTGTGCCACTGTTCCATCACTTAACCCCAACAACAGAGCTGTGGAACTGTTATCAAGTGAAAGTGCTGAACATGTGCAGGTCGCAGATTTCCAGATAATTAAAATGTCCACAGTAATGCACCCAAAGCTTGAAGTCCCTTTCTTTTTACTACTGACTTCACACTTAACTGCCCCCACCCCTAGGTTCATGATGCTGACATCAGGGACAGCAAAGTGATATTTTCAACAGTCTGATGCTTTAACTTAACCATGCAACAAATGAGACAGAATCATAGATGTACATACGTGTAAAATAGCTTTAAAGTGTTTTCTATTTTCTTAATTTCTAGGAATACAAGGCTCTGTATGTGGATATGTTTTGGGGCTGTCTGTTCACAGCTATGTACTAACCAATTTAGTAGCTGTTGTTAAAAAATAATAATAGTAATAAATGAAAATATGCATTTAATTCCTTTGTGGCAATCATATAATCTATATTTCTCACTTTGTAAGAGGCAGCATCTATTCTAAATGGAAACAAACATCCATCTACGGTTCAGGTTTTCATGTTATACTGGGACCAGTTTTGACCAGGGAGATGACGAGTTTCACCCACGGTTGCCGGGATACTAGACTTCGGTCTACCCATATCATACACATTGCTGGTGAGTTTAATAATGCAAACTGTGTCTGGTGATGTTGGAGGAATCCATTCAGACTCCCTGGCAGTGTTCTTACTGGCATGAGAAATGTTTGTGATGTGCAAACATGCCTTGTCAACGCCACATTTTGGAACCAAATGTGAATAATTTACCTAAAATAAAGTTTTAACATCACGTTGTATGCCTCGTACACACGCGGTAATGAGGGATTTCAGAATGAAAGGCTCGACAATCTTATATTCATGTTTCCTCTAGGCTAAGATAACACTGAATACTTCATTCTGTTGTAGAGTCTCACACAGGAAAGCTGTGTGGATTTTACTGCTAACTTGTTATAAATCAATGCAAGCTGCTGTGAACACAAGCTGATGCCAAAGTAAAGAAGTGCAACTGTTGCCTAAATTTCGGGCTGCAGCTCCTGCTCCCTATACAGTCTCTGTGCAAGCCCCCAAACACTGAAGTTGTTGCAGAATGCAGAATGCAGAGCTGACTGACTGATTGAACCCATTTTCTTTACTGGATGCACGTGGTCTAAAACTCCTCAATCCAGCAAACTGAAAGAAAAAAGAAAAAAATCAAAGTAACTTGACTTTGAAGTTGCACAAGTGAGACGGCACTGTGTTCATTTACATGCTTTTCTTTTCAAGAAATGCCCGTAGTCATCCCTGTGCTCAGCGGTGTGTTGAATTTCTGCACTGTGCATGTTTTGCAGATTTTGTTAGCTACTGTGCTTGATCGTTGTTATAAGTGACTAAAGCCTCTATAGAGCGCTCTTGCCAAATTCAAATTGAACATTAAATATCAAATTGAGATTGACAGAGTAAGAAAATCATGGACAAATACACACACACGCACTTACACACACTTACATATGCACACAAACACATGGTACATCATTTCCATTTTCTCTGTCCTTGTTTGCTTTGACCTTGTGCTGCTTGTCATTCCTCCTATTCTTTCTCTAAAGTTATGGAAGCACTTACTTGTGACCCTGCCTTTTTACTGCATTTGCTTTATAAAGTGCCTGCTGCCTGGTTGATGAAGAATGCTAAGCTTTCTCTATTTTTTTTCACCTGTTTTAAAGCTTAAGAAACAATTACACAACCACAAACATTCAAGGCTACCTGTATAAACTAACAGGATCTGCAGTAGAGTGAATGTGTATACACTCGAGATATACACTTGAGAGTTCTTTCAGTAAATAGATGAAATAAAATAAAACAAATAAATTGTAGAAATTTATCTTTTAATCCTCATTACAGGCAGCTAATCTATGTTCTTAAAGCCTAAGCTTAAAAATGCCTTTGATATGAAATATCTGCACTTGAAATTTTGTCTTCTTTTGAGGATATTTGAAAAGCTGTACACACACACACGCACGCACGCACGCACACACACACACACACACACACACACACACACACACACACACACATCTCTTCACCACCTGTAGCGCCATAAAGCAGAAATTTCTATTATGTTCTTCTCACTTGATTCAGTTCAGAAAATCCTGATTACTTCTGTTGCAGCAGAGTATAAAACAAACACTGCAGGTCCAGTGGTTAGTTTGCAGGGCACAATGAACTCTTTATGTCTTGCTAAGTGCCCTGACTCACATGTGCAAATTGCTTGCAAGTTAACTTTGTTGAGAACTTTGATGTTTTGTGTGAAGGGTTCAAAGGGGTAACAAAGTACACCAAAAGCTCTAAGAAACCTATTCTCCTTCTCTACTATAGTTTTACTTTTTTTTGTGCACATCAGACTACTACAATATTAATCCACAACTGCTGCAAGACTAAAATGAAGTAAAAGAAGGAACTCAATAATGCATAGCACTCTCTTCTGTATCCCCACCTTCAGCTGTACAAAACTAGGACACTGAAATTAAGAGAAAGCCTGATTGGCTAAATGAAGTCTTAGTTTACTTTTTAACTGATAAAAAAGTTTCAGCCATGGTGCGGTTGGCTGGAACAAGAGTGTTTTTATTTCCAGTGTGTGTGAGTGTCAGCACAGCGGTAAAGCCAATGTTCCTGTCTTTATTAATTACCACCTGACACATGGACACACGTTTCCCGCACATACACACACTTGTCTGCACATACGACTCCACGAAACACATGCAATTACACTTTTATTCAAACATGCACCTGCTTCCATTAGCATCCCCTCTTTTATTTTAGCAGTAACCACACATTCCACAATATGCACACGCACGTATACATATAAAAGCAAAAGGAAGCTAGTAATTTCGCCCCGCATCCTCGCTGCACTTCTATTTACTCATGCTTGGTTTAGGCCAGAAAGGGCATTGAAGAAGCAGATGAAGCAGAATGAGGAGCCAAGCTGTTAGCCTCAATGGTTGGCAAGACTAACAAAAAACACTATACAGCGTGACACTGCATGACATATTAGATTTATGAGATTCTGATGGGTTCCTTCTTTTTTTCCCTTTTAATGTCAAAACATTTCTAAAGGAAAAAAAACTATGAACCTCTAAGTCTGCATTACCTGCTCTACTGTACATTGCTCGTAATTCTTCTGACTTCCATTTGTTATACATCGAGGCTTCTCCGCAGCGCCGACCCTTATATTCATTTTTATCGCCATCATTATAAGAGTCAGATTGCTTTTCCCTCATTTTAATGGCCCTGATAATCAGCCTACTTGTGAAGGGCACAATGTGAGCACAGCTGCCAAGTAAAAAAAAACAAAAAGAAAGAAAAAAGATAGGGAAAAAAAAATAGGATAGGGCACTCAACACTGGGTTAACTAAGCAACCATGAAAGATAAACATTATGCGATGATACGATCACAGTGTTTTCCATTGGCAGTATTTGAGGAAGTGTTTAAAGCCAGTAGGGAATGCAAGATGCTCACCTGCCTCTCAGCCTTCAAGGTGCCCTTGTCCAAGACATGTAAACCTCAATAGGCTCCAGCGATGCTGTTCAGTAGCTATCGTTACAAGAGTGTGTTTGTACCAGGCAGCACCCTGGTGTGAGGCTGCAGCTGTCAAATTCTCAAAATGTTGATGTCTGTTTATTAACTTGTTCAGTCACGATACAGGAATTTTAGTGGAAAAAAAAAAAACTTTTGTCTTAGGTAGGAGAAGTAAGAAAATTATTCATTTTTCTGCCATATTTATTCTATAGTTATATATTGTATTACAGTACAATACAGTATATAACTAAAAGAAGTGATGTACATGGTGACTGAATGGGATAAAGTTATATATTAAAAAAAAAGCACAACTAAGCCAACATCTGTATTAATCATTAAACAATTAAATGTTAACAACAGCAAAATTATACTTTATGATGATTTTACTCATGTCTCCAATACTCTCTCTGACATGAGAAAGACAAAATACGTTAATGAATTGTGCAAATTGACAAAAGTATGTGCAAAAATGAGTGCCCCCCTTTGCTAACCATTTTAGAGAAAATAACAGGGTTCCTCTTTTATCTCATATTCCAACTTCAAAACTGGCAGAAATTGCAAAAGAAAAAAAAAGCCCATTGAAGCTGTGACACAAAAAGAAAATGAAAGAACAAAAGAGCGTCCTCGTCTTCTTTCATCATTCCATTTGTTTAATAGAAGCAATTTCAGTCATGGTATTGCATTATCTATTTTTTTTCCTTGCTTTTTTCCCTCTCGGGCACTTTAAACCTTCTCCGGCTGTTCTGAGGCTAACTACTCCCTCAAGGCAATGTCAGAGTTTATGTTGCTGATTATGAGTATCATATACACATATATCACCTATACAGTATCTGTTACATTCACATATGGCTGTTTTCTATCTTATTGCAAGCTGTCCACATACTGTTTAATAGGCCTGCACACAGATTTAAAGTCATCACTGAGGATCAAATTTCACAAGCGGCTGTCAAATTTTTTACATAATGTGTCTTTAAGCAATGCTGCAGAAAATCTAACACTGTTATGCAGGCTACATTACATTTCATTAGCTCACAGGTTAGCTAAAGCATAACCAAGGTCAGACATTGCAGCTCAGCTGGTTCCGGTGACATTAATCGGCCCTGGCAGTGACTGCACCCTGTGGGATCGCGCCTCTCTGCAGGTTGGCAAGCTCAGGTACGGGCAAGCAAACTACACACACCTAAACACACATGCACAATCTCACACGCGCACACGTATTACCCTCACACGTGTGCACACACACTTTGACACAAGGAAGAGGAATAGACACTCGAAGGCATAAACTCACACCTGCTCATACGTGCTTTAACTTCAACACACAGGCACGAAGAAAGAATGAGAAGATGAAACAAAAAAAGCATCTAATTTAAAAAAAAATCACTCTCTTTAACTGCTGAGCGCCATGTCTAACCACTAACCCAGACATGACTGGTACCAAAGGAAATTACACAACACATCATTGTTCCCGCTGTCCCAGTCTACCAGTATCTGCTGTCTGCTGATTGACTTGCTGGCAGCTCCTTGAGTGATCTCTGTCAGTTCGTCTCAGTCTTACTTTGCCTTTTTCTGTCACACCCTCTTGCATCTGCTTGACTCTTCCTTGGCTTAAGTAACTCTAACTCAAAGAAAGAGGGGAAAAGAAGATGGAAACGCAGTGACAGAAAAGCATCCAGAGGGAAAGAGAGAGAGACAGAGATCACATGTAGCAAGTAAGCAGTTTGAGCAAATTTGTAGGAGTTACACGTCGGCAGCAATTCTGTCTTTTTCTTGCCCTATCGCTGCCTGCTAACAGCATTAGTCTTTAGGTTGTTTTGGATTTTATTTGCATTGTGCTATGTTGGTGGGCCTTGAATAATAACACCAGGGCTATTGACTCACTGAATTAATTTGGACTCTGGGTTTTGTATGTGCATAAGGAGAACAGATGTTAATGCAGAGAGATAAAAAAGCCACTGCAATCAACAAGAATTCTATCGGCTCAGCTAAACTACATCTAGAGGCTTTCTGGGTTGCATTGTGATAGGATGCAATTAACCCTGCACGGTGAAAGGCCATCTAATTCTGTCAATATTTCAAATCTCATCCAGGAGGCCTCCACGGTTCTGGCTGACTGGTGTGGAGTTCTTGTTGCTTTTTAAGGTCACCTGTGGGTCATTGCTAGTGTAATGTGTTAGTTTGTAATGCAGTGCGTTTGTCTGGAGCAAAGTAATCGAACACCGTACTGTTTCCCAATCAAACAATTAAGTTTACTTGTGTTACATAATCTTCCAGTATCTCCACAATTAGCTGATAAAAAAGTGCATTTTTATAGTGCTCTTATGTAACAATCAGCTGATCCCAGTTTCTGTGGGGGATAGGAAAAAAAAAAAAAGACAAACAGGTCTGCAAGTTTGAGGGGCGGAGCTTTGCACATTGCTTAGTAAAGTGCAAACCGTCCCAAGGCCAGACACAGCTATTCATTGCTGCAACTATCCCTCGGACCCAAAGTGAGGCTCAATCTGAGTGCATGCCAAATGCACCCAAGCAGCCAAATCCTTGTTTCCAGCTAGAAGCACAAGCAGGGATCGAGGTCTTGTACAGAAACATCATACGCAGTGTGAAGTAGAATGGCGGTCACTACAACTTTACAGTCACCTTCGTGGTAAGGCCCTCATTATCAGGATGAGTCTTTGTAGTGATGTGTGGGTATAAGTTTAATAAATGTTAACTGGCAGTTACTTGGGAATGCATCTCAGACAACCTTTAGTAAGGTACTGTAACCTTAATGTAACAACTAGTGTAACACATTTTGTTCTACAAAAAAGTAAAACGTAGCATTATTTTTTAAAAAGTAATGTTTAACATACTTTGTTTTGCTCAATAATGCAACAGCTGGTCTTTACTCATCCGATAAAGGGTTTTGGTGTGAGTATATACGCAAAATAAGTGCACGTATATCAGCATAACAGCTTTATATTAATTGTTACATGCAGCGAGAGAAAAATAATAATAAAACAGGGTGAGGGATGAGGAGCATGAGTGAGCGAATGCATAAGTGAAACAGATGGAGTGGAAACAAATGTATTGTGATAACATCATTTAAACAGCGCTTGGCTCTCTGAAGGCCCTGGCTGCCTTTACACACACTCTCTCTCACACACACTCGTTTGACTGGGAAAACAGCCAAAAGGATGGGCCAATAGGACATTCTCTCTCTCTCTTTCTCTCTCTCTCTCTCTTTCTCTCTCTCTCTCTTTCTCTCTCTCACCCCCCCATCCCTCCTGCTGCTCTCTCCCTTCCCAGCCAAGATACTAAATTGTACAGAATTATGCTGTCAGGTCTCATTTGTGAGAGAAATAGTGCACTGGGTATTACCTGAAGACAGCAGTCTGTTTAGGGAGTTCTGATGAATCATCTTTTTTTCTAGAGTACGGTTTTAGTTAAAGGACAAAGATAATGTGTCTGCATCACCTCAAAAATAATGGATTTAAGTTAGTATCAGCACATCTGTGTATGCGCAATAGAAATACATGCACTCAGCTTTTAACTATAGAGCCCATAAGGGTTATCATTGGGCTGCTCTCAGATCAGCATTGCAGTCACTGTAAGAAATAGCCCAGTGCACCAATATGTGGGTGAGAAATGAAATGGTTCTTGCACCAAAAAAAAAAAAAAAAAAATCTGCTGGCCATCATTATATTATTTATGAATTTCTTCTTTTTAGTATCAAACAAATACTTTGCAGTACCTAATTTGTATGTCTCATTGTCAGCTCCTCTCCTGGCAACGGGCAAACTGTAAAGTGACATGTGCCTGTTCCCACTGGAGTTTCACATGGAGTCAGCGGACAAAGAGGACTTTTACAGAGTGAGTCCAGATTCACACTAATGCCCCACAGTTTCCCTGTTTCCCTAAAGACGTGATTACTGGTGTAAAAGGCGCAGATAGAATCCCTCCACTGGTTTCCCACATGAACTGCTTCACTGGCTTTCTGTTGTTTTTCTTTTTGACGTCACGGCCATCATTGTGTGACGGGCAAGCAGAAATTTCTTTTTCTGTTTCAGGCACTATTTTATCTTCTCCTTAGCATATCTCCACATTAATCCATTTCTCCCTCCTACTTACTGTATCACCTCTCTATGCCTTTCCGATGTTATTCTTTCTCTCTATTCTTCCTCTTTCCCCTCCTCCCTCCCTCTCCCACTGAACAGTTTGTCCTTTTCTGAGCTGATATCACTTGAGCTTGTTGCAGTAATGTCAGTGACTCAAGCGCTGATTCAGTTACATGGCAGTCCACAGAGTTTTTGAAGAAACTTACCAAGTCAGCTGCTTGGAGAGAACATCAAAAGCTGTGTGCACATTTGTGTGTGCATGTGTGTGTGTGTCAGTAAGTTTAAAGCTGGTCTTTAATGAACTAAGCCCTAAGGCTCATTTGAGCTGCAGATACCAGCAGTCAACTAATGTCCAAACATCTGGGTGGTCTCAAACACACACATGCACACACATACACACACAAGGGCTGAGCTTTTATCATTGGCCAAAGGAAGAGCTTTAGCATCCACCCTGACAGACTGTGCCCACTCATTCACACACACACACACACACACACACACACACACACACACACACACACACACACACACACACACACACACACACACACACACATACACACACACCGCAGTCAGTGGAAAAACACTGGAGAAGGTTTTAGGTGTAACATATATATCTGACAGCTTGGATTATGTGTACACATCAGCGTGAGACAAACGGCAGAGGGAGCTGCATGTGTTTGTGTGTATACGTGTGCACGCGACAGTGACAAAGCAGGTTCATTTCAGCAGGTCCCTTGTGGTCACTAACTCTTTCCTCTGTCTTTCTTCTCCACTGTTTACTCTCATTGATATCCATAGTTTCACTCACTTGCTTTCATTTTTTCCTGTTAACCTATGCCCAGTTTTCTGCCTTCTCTTTGCCGTTCCTCTTTTCCAGAACTGACAGAGCAATAAGGGAATACGCCCAGGAGAGAGTAAGGGTCACTGAACAGAAGTTAGAGAAATGTCAGGGGCGAGTGTTGAAAGTGTTCATTATGGCTTTATAATCTGTCCACCGGGTCGAGGTGCGCAGATACAATCACCTACTCACCTGGGCATGAAGTGAGTTTGTGTCACTAATCTGAAATCTCTTTGTAAAAGTCCTACATCACGCTACATGAAAAAGTGGAGAAAATTCAAGATGAGGTTAAGTCCTGAAATAAAGACTTGTACTCCCTAGGCATTGTCTCACTATTGCATCACTGCAGTAAGTATTCAGTTCAGTTTTATTTTATATAGCACCAAATCACAACTGGCGCCTCAAAGCACTTTATATTGCAGGGTAAAGACCCTATAATATTAGAGAGAAACCCCCGATAATCAGACAACCCCCTATGAGCAAGCACTTGGTGACAGTGGGAAGAAAAAACTCCCTTTTAACAGGAAGAAATCTCTGGCAGAACCAGACTCAGGGGGAGGGGGGGCAGTCATCTCCGTGACTGGTCTGGGGTGAGGGGAAAGAGAAGAGGGAGATAGGACAAAAGATACACATGGGAGAGAGCCACAATTTAAAGGTTTAAAATTACTAATAAAGTAGAAATTTATTTATTTAGAATTTATTTGCTTGTTTTTAAGATGAGAAATGGAAACAGATATTTACATACACTATATAGGCAAAAGTGTTGTGTCACAGCTCTTAATCTTTGAATTCAGGTGTTTTCAGTCCCACGGGTGTATAAAATCAAGCACTTAGCCATACAGTCTGCCTTTACAAACATTTGTGAAAGAATGGGCTATTCTAAAGAGGTCACTGAATTTGAACGTGGTGCTGCAATAGGATGTTAGCTTTGCAACAAGACAGTGACATTTCTTCCCTTCTAGATGTTCCAAGATCAATAGTAAGTGGGATTATTGCAAAGTGGAGGCAATTAGGAACCACAGCAACTCAGCCACAAAGTGTCAGACCACATGAAGTTATGGAGCAGTGACTACATTGCTGTCTTTGGCCAAAAAATAGAGGCAGTAATATTCAGGTCAAAATTTTGCATAATTAAGTAACTGCAGTTTTACAGAGAGCAGCAGGATGCTGCAAATTTGAACTCTTTTTTTCCCCAAATTCAGCAGTAAACTTTTGAGACAGACAGAAGTAATGAGTATTGTGGCAGTGAATCAGATGGGGGAAAAGCAATAGCCTTATAAATAAGTCATTTTCTTGCCTGAAAGGACCTACAGGACAGGTAAATATGTCAACATGTAGTTGTACCGGAACATTCTGAAGTATCTAAAGAAAATTTGGTGCAAATGTGGTAATGGGATGTTATTGTGCCAGTGTGAGTCATAGATGTTCTTTGGCCACACTAACATAACCATTTCTCGCTCCCTGCTGTACTTCTTCATCTTCTCCAAAAGGAAATTCAAACTGAAGGGCTGTCACGTTGACAGAGAAGAGGAAATCCAAGAACGCATCGCAAATGTACATGTGCAAACGGTAAGAATAATTTTGGCTTTAAACAAAATATTGGAATGTATTTTTTGTGCAAAGTATAAAAATACAGCACACACACACACACACACACACACACACGCAGGCACGCACGCATACATACACACATACACACACACACACACACACACACACACACACACACACACACATATATATTTTTTAAAACTGTAAATTTGAAAATTCATGGATAACAACAATACCTATATTTCTGCTTTAAAAATATAATTTTGATTAAAGAGCTTGTGCATAGTGGTAACCATTGCCACAAAATATTAGCGTTATTTAACACAGATTCTCAAACAAATAATAATTTAATTTTCAAAACAAATAAACCCACAGGTTTTAAGATGTGGCAGTTCTTGTTAGGTTTAGAAGAAAAAAAAACTGATATTTACGGACGGAGAAAAGAATAAGCGTGCCTCTTCCTGTTACTCAGACCTTTTTCTTTTTCTGTCCTGATCTCAGTGTTACTCTGCCCTCCTTCCAACTCTGTCTCTCTCCCTTTCACCACGGAAGACGTCTGAAGGTGCAGTCACCAGAGCAATTAGAGACTTCATGTTCCTCCTCACTGTCAAGAGGAGGCAAGGACACACACATATACACGGCACAAGTGTTGTGCGCACACACACCAGGCGATCTCTGTCGTCCGCTGTACTGACAGGCACTGGGCAAAAGTTCACTCTGCCACTGTGCTAACTATCTCCTTTTCTCTTCCTCTCCCTCTTCCTCCTTCTCATGCTCTGCCTTTTCAAGAGAAGTGCTAACTAGCAATCTCTCACGTCTTCCCTTTCTCTCTTTGCCCGCCTCTCTAAGGGCTATCATCCTTCTCTTTGGTCTCCATCTTTTCTCTTTCTCTTTTATCTCTCTTCTTGAGAAGTTACAGTCTTGTCCTTCACTCAGTGTCACACTTTTGTGCCTCTCACTAACTTCCTATCCCTCCCTATGAATCCCCACAATAATTACCCTTTCTCATCCATTACCTTCATCTTTCTCTCTCCTCCCTTTGTCCTGACTGCCATCTCCATCATGTTTCATGTACATATGTGTTTGAAGGACTCTGTATGAATTTAGATTACTCATGGACAACTCTGTGATATGGAGTTGAGCCAGTGTGCACAGCGAATGTGCACTTTTGAACACTGAAGCCGCCTTTACTTACATCTCCAGTGTCTCTATTCCCCAGTCAAACATTTGTCAGGTCTCAACTAAATTAACTGAATAGAGCAGGATTTCTGACGGCAGGATCTTGAATACCAGGGGAATTTCACAATAAGTGTCTTTGTCGTGTTATATTAGATTGACCCCCCCGACTTGTTCATCTTAGAATTTCCCCCACCTATTAGGCAGTCTGGGAGTGATGATATGTTCTAATATCAGAGTCTCTCAAAGAAATGAAATTCCACCATCTGTCAACCCAATGAAACTTTCTCTCCCAGGTGAATCCTGGCTCGGGCAAAAAACAAACAAAAAAAAAAAAACATTCTCTTACCCTCTTTTTATCAGAGGAAATGAGAGACCTCAAATCCATTGTGGTCTTGTGGATAGTTGGATGTCATTCACCCACTGTGGAGTGCCACAAGAGCATGTCACACGATAGCCAGGGAAAGGTGAATCTCTGCTTTATGCTCACAACATGCTTGGGTTTTGTGAGCCCTGATGCAGTGAATGTCAATCACCCAGTGAAGCTCCAGTGAGGGGTAACTCGTTTCAAAGTCCTGAAGTTTTTACGGGTGCTGCAAGCTTCTCATGACTTAACCTTCAATAAGTAGGGATCAGCTTGTGATGGACTCATCTGAGCTTGGCGCAATGATGATCCATGAATTTGTAACAAGAGGCCCATGCCTCATATAGCCCCAACACAAAGACACATATTCCACTCAAAGGCTCTAAAAGGACATGTGATCTGCTGGTCTCCTTGATATTATAATGAGTCTTCTTGGTCTGCTAATGTGCTCATAAGTATTCATTACCAAGGGGTAGACCTCAAAGCCTGCACAGCAAGTGGGAAAATGGTTCAATACTGAAACATACTGCAGATCAATCAAAAAGCAGAATATTCATAAACATCCCTTAGTGACTCATGCTATCTTTACATTTTACACAAACATATAAAAGTGAATTAACAGAGCACGTGTAATAGCGGTTTGTTCTCCTTTAAAAAACATTATGGTCTTTGAGACAACCTCACTCTCTTTCCTTTAAAGTTAATGGCAGAGCAGCAAAGTAACATAATTACATAAAGTTTATCATTCTGTCTATAAAGGTTTAGTACAATTGCCAACAACTTGTGTACCACCCTAACTTGGTTAGAGGCTTCCTCCACATACTCACTATATACACTGTAATTCGTTGTATGGTCTAACTTGCTTAAGTATGCAACAAGAGTTTGCTACTCATTGTTTTTAAAGCATTAGCCATAGGCAAAGTACAGCAGAATGTATTCTGAAAATACAAAGTTTATTCTACAAAGTAAGGACAGACTGTTAGCTGTCACATTTGATTTATTAGCAATTCTGACTGCTGGCAGTTTTGCCTCCCATTGTAACAAGACAAGAACATTTTGAGTTGAATAATAATTGTTTTGCTTATCTGTAGCTGCCTTTACTGCTGCCTCTGGTAATAACCATAGCATTAATATACAAACTAATAACATGTAAGCTTTTGTTGCTTTTGTTCAAATCCTTAGATTTCAAGGAAGATGCACCAGAGTAGACTTTGTATTCTGAAGATGAAAAAATAAAGAAGAATACAAATGAGAGTGCTTATTACATATTTTACTGTAAGACTTGATCTTAATGTCTTGGGATGGCACTGACTCATCACTAATTTGTTTTCACATGACAGATTCTAGCATAATTTTAAGGGCAATTCAGATTTGTTTTTCAGAATGTTTAATTTATTAGAAGCATGTGCACATCAACATTTTGTTTCCACACATTGCACATGTGAGTGAACACACACACAGGCAAAAGCCAGTGCATGCACACTTAAAATCATCGCTATGGTTATGAAGCTCATAACCATAGCTTCATAACCATATGAACATGCCAGAATTGGCATGTACAAATAACGGAGGTTTGGAGGAGCTACAGTATTATACTTTTTAGGTACAAACCAGTTTCTAAAAAAGTGTGGACACATAAGACAACATAACTGAATGACTGAATGATCATTTAAATCCTAACGTTGAAACAGAAATCAAAATTTAAAATCAATGCAAGGGAAAGAGGCATGTTTTCTACTGTGTTTGCAAACTGAGAAAACCTAATTTTAAAAATCACGTTGTGTCCATCTTTCCTGTTGTTGCTTGACATGGCATTTTAACTGGTCAACAGCTTTTTTTTCTTTTCTTTTTTTTTAGTTATTCCTATTTGTTCACTTAATGGGGAATCTTCTTCACACACTAAGGGCAATTATGGAGTTCCTCAGGGTTCTTGTGTTGGGACTAATTCTACCATACATGCTTCACTTAGGTAGTATCATTAGAAGACATCACATACATTTTCAGTGTTATGCAGATGATACCCAACTTTATCTATCCAGATGACACACACACAAGTTAGTTAACCTGCAGGAATGTCTTAAAGACTTAAAGGCCTGGATAACCTCTAATTTCCTGCTTCAGATAAAACTGAAGTTATTGTGCTTAGTTCCACAAATCATAGAAATATGGTGTCTAATCAGATACTTTGGATGACATTACTTTGGCCTTTGGCCCTTATAGTTAGGGCTGGATCAAGTGACCCTGAATGGCACATGGCGGACCCTCCTGGTTCTGCTGGAGGTTTCTTCCTATTAAACAGGAGTTTTTCCTTACCACTATCACTGACTGCTTGCTCATAGGGGGTTGTCTGATTGTTGGGGTTTTATCTTACAATATAAAGCACCTTGAGGTGACTGTTGTTGTGATTTGGTGCTATATAAGTAAAACTTTATTGAATTGAATGGAACTGAAAGTTATATTTTTCATTTATGTGCCATTTTTTTTTTTTTTTTAATACACAACAGATCTGACAGGCAGACCAGCACAGCCCCTGCTGTGGAGCCCTGCTTTTATGAAAAGCAAAATTCACCCTGAAAAAGATGCTGGGAACTTTTTTTGGAAACAGAGCTGTACAACATGATAAGAAGGTGAAGGACAGTCTGTTATTTTATTTTTTATCCTCTGAAATTCACAGTCTTCTGTGGAGTGACACATGGACCAACAGAAGTACACGCACACCATTGCATCATTTAGCTTGCCTTGTGTGTTGAACAGAGGTAGGTAGGGAGGTGAATGTGTTGACTTTGGCAGTATTTGTAAGTAGAACTCCCACTGAACTCTTATATGCCAGAGACACGTTGTTATCACATGACACTGATGGAACTGAAGTGTCCAGTTCTCCCCTGACTACTAGCAAAGGGCTGTTCAGTCATACTTGGCCAAGGTACCTGGTCATGCTCACTGTACCCCTCAATCACGGACCTGTATTTTTGAGAAAACCTGTATTTGAAAATTTCAAATGTGTTGAGGAGAATTTTACTGAGGTCGTAAGCAAGGCCAGACTCTCTGCAGTGAAGAATGAGTCATGCGATTTATGTAGCACTTTGGGGATAATAGATGAGAAATAGCAAACTACAAAGCACTCACTTGGATAAAATGTACCCTGCAGTTAGTGGTGATGGAGCCATTAAATAACTTATTAAATTCTCTCAAGAGTCCCAGTTTGTGTAAAGCAATGCTTCTGAGTTGAGCTGACAGAAAAAAAAAGAAAAAAAAAGAAAAACGAAAGACATGATTCTTTGAGAAGTCAAAAAATTAGGCAGCGAGAATGTGACGATGACAGGTGGAAAACAAAATAAAGGGAAAAAAAGTATTTGACCGTGCAAGTATTGTATGTGTGCGGGTATGAGTATGTGATTGTGTTTTTCTTTTTTGACATTTATCTCTGTGGTTTATCTAAAGCAATCTGCCCTGCTGTTACTGAGTTCAGACAAATAGGCACTGCTGTCTAAAGGATTGCTGTAATATACAGCATAGAGCATATAGTGGAGAGCCAAAGCAGTAGGTGGATAATGTCAGCCAGTCATTTCAATGTAATTCTCTTCTTACAAAAGTGACTTTGCACCAACCCATAACCCAATCATGACCACCGCTGAAAAAACACTGTATCCATAATCTATCATTCAATACCAGTTAATTGTGATAAACCACACACCCACACAATTGCACACTGACAGTGCATTTTTGTACAATACATGGTGGACTTACATCCTGAGCAACAAGATAATTACAGTGAGCTCTTGGAGCACACACTTGGACCAGCATGTGATGGTGCATATCTGTAATGTACACTGTATATCTAGCACAGAATGAATGTGTGTTTTGAGTGGTTAATAAGACGAAAAAAACATCATGTAAATACCAGTCCATAAATGCCAGTTCACACAGACAGAAATCAAAGTCATGCTGAAGGAAAACTCATATATTGAGGACACCTTAGGCTGACGTTGTTAAGCAGGGGAAGAGGTTTGCACATCATTCTTCATCAATAACATTCCTCTCAGATGTTAATAGTCAATAAACATAAGCCACTGGCAGAGTGGTTTCTCATTTGCCATTTCCATGATGGAGTGCAGATAGTTGCGAATGAGCAGACAGCAGATTAGAAGTGCATCTGAGCAACACAGTGAAGCAGAGGTTTTACATTTACATTACATGTATCTTTAACATCCTTTGTCCAGTGTATCCACTCTCCCTCCTCTGCACATGTACCATCAGTCTTGGCTCTCTAACTTTATCGCCAAACAGTTCAACCTGAGCTGTCCCTCTGATATACTCATTTCTAATTTTGTCCATCCTGGTCACTCCCAGTGACATTTTAGCATGTTCGACTCTGCCACCTCCAGCTCCACCTCCTGTCTTTTTCTTAGTGCATCTGTCTAGAAACCATACATCATAGCAGGTCTCACTGCCATCTTGTAAACCTTCCCTTTCACTCTTGCTGCTACCCTTCTGTCACAAATCATTCCTGACACTTGGCTCTACCCACTCCACCCTGCCTGCACTCTCTTCTTCACCTCTCTTGTGCTCTGTCTCTTGCTTTGGATGGTTGACCCCAGGTACTGAAAATTTTTATGTAGAAAAGTAAGCATCCTTTAGAATGCAAGAGAATGGACTAAACAAATAGAGATTTAGTAGATGGAGTAACATGATGTAAATGGACTGCTACTTAAATGGTACCTTTCTACTTGCTGAATGACTGTAGTGTTTGAAAGGTGCTATAAAAATCTCTGTATAAAATTCTCTCTATAAAACTCACCTTACCAAGTTGAGGTCTCAAAACACTTTCTACTATAAGTCTCATTCACACACACTCACATGGATGCGTCAGGGGCAACTCGGGGTTCAGTATCTTGCCCAAGGGTAGTTCAACGAGTGGATTGGAGGAGCTGGGAACTGATCAACTGACAACAGATGACCCGCTCTACCACCTGAGCCACAGCCACCCACACACTCACACATTCTGTTTTAATATTCCTCTTTATGTTTAAAAATTTAAGTAAACATGAACTTCAAGTTACTTCCCACCAAGCACATGTTCAGTGCAAACTAACTACTATGAAAGACTAATGCATGTAAAAGAGGTCACAAAGAGAGCATATGCACTGAGGCTTGGTACTACAGTAGTCATTAGAGTCACTTTAAACCCTTCATCTCTTCTCCACTGTTCTTCTCATCTCTCTCAGACAGCACATGCACTAATGGAGTTTGGACTAGGCCTGAGGGACAAGAAAGAAACAGAGGAAGGGGGAAACAAGAAGTGTGAAAGCATGATGAGAGTGGGGATCATTAGAATTAGTATTGGTACGTGTGTTAACATTAGAGCTGGGATTTATTTTAGAGGCGTAAGCATTAGTATTCTAATAAGTTGTATTTATTTTAAGAGCGGTTAGTCTCATTAATGTTTGCACCTCTTGTAAAAAAAAGGAGACTTTCCCTGAGGTAAAAGGACAACAGTTCTTACTCCTTGAAGCAGAGGCTCATTAAAATAAGTGAAACACTTGCATTATTGCACAAGATAAAGGCATAAATGCAAATTTGGGAAGAGACGACATCTTAAGCAGGGGGGAAAGCGATGCATGCAAGTAAAAGAGCGACAGATTTTACGAGTTCTAACAAAATAGAAGGCAAAAAAGAAGAAATGACAGAAAACAGACAGGAGACCAAACATAAGATAAAAGGAAGACAGAGTGTCGCTGTGAATTAAAGACAGACTTTTGATGTTCTTTAATAAAACATCTGTCAAAACAAGTGGAACGAGCATTCAGCGTCTATGCATACAACCATCCATCAAGTGGTGCACCTCACAGGAAGTGTCACTGCAACAGAAAAGGCATAAATCTGCCATGTAGCCCCGCAGCAGCTCCTCCAAACAGAACAATCGAAAGTAGAAGGACAGCGAGGAAAAAGTTCAGAGAAAGAAAAAGAATGGGAGAACTGAAGAGAGCAAATGGGAGAAGGTGAGGGAGAGTAGGTGATGTGTCCCAGGTGTGTGCTCTATCCTCAGCAGTAGTTAAGAGCGAGGCACGGCAACACCTTGGCCATCCGTCACCATGGAGATAACAAGCTGTCAGGGCAGAAAGGATCATGGGCCACAGAGGCCGGTCACTCTACTTGAACACCACAGGAGCCAATCAGAGGATAAAGAAAGAGGGTGAGATAATGTGAAGAGAATGATGGCTTACTGGCACCACGCTATTTGATGGAAACAGGCAAAGAGAAAGAAACCAAAAGCAGTTATCGAAGGAAGGACTCAGAGGACTGATGAGAGGTGCCTGGACGAGCGTGGCCAGACAATGTTAATTAAAACTGCTAGCAATAGTAAGGATGTTTGGACAACCAGAGGAAAAAAAATGCCAAAATCTATATAACAGTCAAGACTGCTGATAAACAACTCACATCCTCATCCCATGCAGGGATGTTCTTTTCTGAAACTATGTTGCAAGTAATTAGTCTGCACTTCCACTTAGTGCTTAAAAATGCTACAGTGTTACTTTGCAATTATAACTACAATTTAGAAGCCTCAAACAAGCAAGGGTCATTAATTCAACAGGAGAAAAATTATTGCCATTGAGCAGCAGAGTGTTATTAAATATCTATTATTAGATTTTTACCATATATAGAAAAATAAATTAGAATATCCAAAAGCAGAAGTCCTTAAACTCCACAGAAGAATTGTACCTTCAAAAAAGAGTCATGGCAATCACAGGGATAACACAATAGGTGCATAAAATGTCTCTCCCTGCAGGTTGGATTACACTGAATGGCATTAATTGCACTATTTTTGGCATAATTGGTATGAGTACCCTGACGTGTTCTCATCTTGATCTTTGGAATAAATTACTGATGACATGTAATCGTTCCTGCATAACTAAGGCACAGTGAAGCAGACTGTACAATAAAAATCATGTGTACTGTCTACACTGACTGTGAAAGATTTGTTCACGTAAATTCAACTTTTCAACTTCATTTTGACACTTTCTGTGACTGACTGTTTGTTCTACGTCTTCCCAATCTGTTTGATTGTACTGTTAAGAATGCCTTCTTCATGTTTTGTTCAATGTTTCATTGTCCAAGACAACTTACTTGAAACTTCACACAGTGATAGTAACGTCTGAAAGTCTGCTAAAAAAATATGTAAATGAAGTGCAACAAAATCCACATTGCAACAAAAAAACCCAAGTCAAAGTAGGATGGCACATCAGGACAACCTTTAAAAGGATGCAGTTAAAAACATAATGAATTGAAATGCAAGCATGTGCAACAAGATGACAATTTAAAGTCAAATTGAAAGCGACATGGTTAGAAAAAGACACCTTCCTCAGAAGGGCTGCCTCTCTAAAAACAACACTGCAGCACGGCTTTTGTTTGCAAAGTTGCATCTGACCAAACCACACGACTCCTGGAACAATATCCTTTGGACAAACAAGACCAAAGCGGAGATGTTTGACCATATTGCACCACACCATTTTTGGAGAAAACCAAACACAGCATACCAACATAAACGCCTCTTACCAACTGTCAGCACGGTGGTGGAAGGGTGATGATTTGGCTTTTTTTGGCAGCCACAAACCCTGAGCACTTTACAGTCTTTGAGTCAAACATGATCTCCTCAGTATAACGAAGTATTCTATAGTCAAATGTGAGGCCATCTTTCTGATATCTAAGTTTGATCCAAGCACAGCAGCAAATGTACAACAGAATAGCTGATAAAGAAAAGAATTAAGAAGTAACAGCAAATGAACGTCCACAAACCTCAATAAAGAGAAGCAACACTGTAAAGAAGATTGGACCAAAATTCCTCCACATCACCATATGCAAGACTTATGAGGTCATACAGCAAATGGTTACTTCAAGTTATTGGTGCTAAAAGTGGTTCTACAAGGTACTGATTCATGGGGTGTACTTAGTTTTTTACACAATGCTTCTGCATCTTGGCTTACTTTTTGTTGCCTAAATAATGACATGATGTAATATGTCATTTGTTGTTGTTCATCTGAGGTTGTATTATTTTTCACATGACTGCACATATACTACTCAGAAATGATGCACTATCAGTCTTGACAGGTTTGAAATAACAGCTGCAGAAATACATCTCTGAGTCAGAACAGGGCAGGCCTTATTATTGAAAATAAGAAAAAATTATACAGGTGGGAAACTGGAAAATTTGCCCGCAGGGCAGATGTAATGCAATGTATAAGTCAGCCAGAATGGACGCAATACAATTACCGTAGCTGGGCAAATACATGTTATGAGGAGTGAGTGGAGGAGCAAAGTAGAGGACTGTGATGGCAGAGGTGGAATAAAAGCACTGGCAAGGAAGAAGATCCGCAAAGACAGAGAGAGATGAGTAACAGAGAAACAAAAGAGAAGAAAAAAATTAGGAGAGGGAAAAAACTGGTCCCTAAACTTTATAGTAAGAAATTTAAATTAATCTCCTAATCATTGCAAATGTCAGTATTAACATATTTGAAAATTGGTAAAGAGGTAAGATCAGCAAAATGATTTTGAAAACAATCAAGAGCAATGGGGGGGGGGGGGGGGGGGGGGGGGGGGGGGGTGCAATATAGAGAGGTGCTCCAGGTACTCCGCTGCAGGCAAGCGTGGGAGAGCATCACTGTGTGTGTGTGTGTGTGTGTGTGTGTGTGTGTGTGTGTGTGTGTGTGTGCGCGCGTGTGTGTGTGTGTGTGTGTGTCACCAAAGGCCACTCACAGCTCCTGAGCGGTGGACAGAGTTATTGATTGGCAAAGAGGTGGTGAAACAACCATTTATTGTCCCCCTTTCACACACATTTAGACAAAATTTACTTCAGATACACCGCACTGAGCAAAAGCAAAACACTGTTTGATGAAAGTGAAATGGGGCTTATCTTATAATCCTACCACAGTGGCATTTTTTTGTTCTGATCAAAGCCTTTGAAATAAACAAAAAATGCCCTGGGCTTATATGTAGTCGGTGCATAAGCGATCCAACACACCTCTCTATATACAGCACCGTCTACTTCAGTACGATCAATACACACATTCAAACTGGTGCAAATCCTTGTTCCAGTGCACCACACATCAAACTTCTGCTCCAGCCTAAGTCCCACACACACTGCAGATACATGAACATCCTCCTATTTCTACACAAGTAAAGGCACTAGGCCTGCAGATGCATTGCCATCCCACACATTCAAACACACACAGTCACACACTTAAGGAAGCTTCAATCCATACTAGCCCGGTTGCAGTAAAAGCAAAGGTAATGGCAACTGAAGTGTGTTTATGCGTCTTCTTGTCCCTCAAGCTAAATCAACCACAGGAAAATCACCTCAACTACAGCAATAGCAGCTTTTTCTCAAACCATTACATATATTCCCATACACACTTTTTGTCTTTTGACATGCTTACAGTTTGTGCCACTATAGGTGTCCAGCAACCAAATCATCAATTGGTTTGGTGCAACAGAAGCGGCGATGTGAAAAAAAAAAAAAAGAAGAAGAAGATTTAGAGTTGTGTGTAAATGCAGTGTATGTGCACTGGCACTGTACCCTGTGGCATGGGGCCAACTGTGCGTAGCAGAGCACAGCCATTAGCAAGCGCTGTAAAATCCTTCTGAATTTTTTTTTCTCCTTAAACATCAAAGACAGACTCTGACAGGAAAACAGAAATTCTCGCTGTCCAGTTTTGTCTGTCTGACTGCCTACACATTCCTTCTGTCGTTCTGATTTTCTGGTTGCACATTTGTTTGCCTGTAATACAGACATTTTACTGTATGCTTTTCGTTTCCCCTCACTGGCCCCCTGCAAATGCGTGGGCAATAAAGTCAGAAAATTGCAAGCCATTTGATGGGCTTTCTCCTCAAATTTCGACCACATTTCATGATTTAAGAGCTGTCTTTTTGTGCTTAATCAGATTTTTGCTCTGCAGTTTGTGGTCTATTCAATCATTCAATAATTTCAATAAATCTAACTCTTCTGAGTAACAACTTAAAAAACACTACTACTAAAAGGCAGGCCATGAATATATGAATACATGCATATAATACGTTATTTCCAAAACTCTACTCAGCCTTTTAGTGTAGTTTAAATTGTGGATCAAAGCCAAAGAGTTTGAGAGGGGGAGAGTTTGACCATGTCAAATATAATAATTAAAGCAAAATAAAGCATAATTGAAATGAAAGACAGGAATCCATCAAACACAACCTCTCTTTCAACTTTAAGAAGCCAGAATCATCAGCAGCAAATTTCCTTCCCATGTCCCATCAAAGCATAGTTTAATATAGTTGCAATATGTTTTACGGGGAAAGAAAATTGAGTTGGCTATTATATTCATTGAAAATAGACTCAATATATAGATTAATTTGTGGTTAGTTTTCTTTTGCAAGGTAAGCTGAAGAGATGATTACAAACAGTGTAAAGAAAACAGGCTCATCAGCAGATTACCTTTAATTAGGTGTTTGTGGAGTACTGTTCTGAAAACATGCAATATGTAGTTAATAATGGACTATAAAACATTCAAAGTAATTAATAGCTTTTAAAAAATGTACTAGTGGCTTACAGCAGTGAGCACACACACACACACACACACACACACACACACACACACACACACACACACACACACACACACACACACACACACACACACACACCCGCATGGCCAGCATATTCCTGCCTTTCCCAAACAGTAAAGCATCATCTTTAGTCCCACTGGCACTGTCAGTGTAGTCAGCAACACACAACTGCCTGTTCTAAGCACAAGCTTAAAGCTCACACACACACACACACACACACACACACACAACACACACACACACACACACACACACACACACACACACAAACATGCACATTAAATTGTCTTAACAGTGCAAAGCTGATTGCTGCAATTGTAGCTGTATAAGGATGTCAAACACACTTACTTTGAGACGATTCTGACGAAATCCACAAGATAGAACAGTGAGGGTTGATGGGTTGGAGTAAAGGGGTCAGTGTCAAGATGGATAAAAATGTCCTAAACAAACATGGAGGAGCAACAGAAGATGGCACAAAGAACTGAACTCTGTAGAAGGAGGTGATGAAAAGGCAGAAAAATGCTGCAGCTGACGAAGCACATAGAAAAGAGTGAAGGGCTGAGAAGGACTTAATGCTCTGTGAAAGGTGCACAAAAGGACAAAAGAGGTGAAGAATGATGGAATGATGGGACTGATTTAAAAAGAAAATCCATGACTACAAATGCACTTGGCCATGACTGATTATTGGCTGTGGCTCAATGAAGATTACAGGTTATCTTTAAGGTTAAAATGGATCCATTCCATCAATGAACGAAAGGATATGGGCTGGAGACCATACGGATGCACCAGTTGCGAGGACAGGTGGTCTGCTTGAGGCAGAAGAAGACCACGGGTGCTAGTTCTGGGAAGGGCACCACAAGAGTGCTTAGGTCACTGCCGATACTGACATCATCACCTGGGCCCACTTCCTCAATGATGTCGTCAGCCTGCACCGAGCTGTATTCCTCATTCTGCCCTGGCCCTGCTGAGGAAATGCTCCCCAGCGGCACAGGACACTCCTCGCTCGTCATGGCAAGCCAGCTGAGATCTGAAAAACAGAGGAAATTGACACATGGATTACAGGAACAAAATGACTTTGATAAGGGTAAAATGTGGAATGTTTTACTTATTAATATTGTACTACAGCAAGTAAATGTTGATTGAAATATTCAGTACAAGAGAGTTTGAAAGGAAAAGGCCTGAGGATACGCATATACTCCCACAGACCATCATATCATCAGCTGACAGACATGTAATGATTGTTTTAGCCCCAAAGGCCCATTACTCTCTCTCTGTCTCTACGCCCCTCAAAAGCAAATGCTCTCATCATAAACTCACTTGTCTACATAACAGAATGCATTACTTACTGATAACAATCGCCCCTCACAATCCAACACACATGGAAGAGTACAACAGCGAAGTGTAAATCAATGTCAACAGTCATTGCGCGTTCACTGACGATTCATTTAGCCACATCCCAGTGTTGTGGGAAAGGAAATGGCTTTCCATCACCTACCACTTAACTCATGAATGAATTCACATTTATCTGTGGATACAGCACACACAAAAACACACCCACAGATGCACAAAAGTATAATCTTACACACACCTGCGTATTTAAACATTTTTACACATTACACAATTATGCATGAAACTGGCTTTCAGAGCACTGACTGCGGTCATGAGTTACTCCTGGCTAGGAAGTGTCTGTGCTTGATTGGGGATTCAAAGGCAAAAGAAGGGATAATATAAGAAGTAAAAAGTGCAAAGAAAGACAGAATGACAGGAATTTTGTTCTTTTGGCTCCATCCATTGGCCGGTAGCAGCCAGAGCCTAAGAAAATGCATAATAACATGCAATTGCTAACGCTTGGTAGTCCACTTGCTTTTAACTGGCAGCCAAAGGAGGCAGCCAGCAAGAGGCAAGGAGCCAAGAGAAGACTGGACATGTGGATAGCTGGACATATGCACAGTCCTTCACACATGCCCACTCACACTGTCTCTTGCTCTCTCACACACGCAAGGACAAGATACCATTGTTTACGGTTTTTAAACTGGTTTCGAGTATGAAAGCAAAGACGTAGAGTGACAGAAACTGAAAGCAACCTCGGATGGCTCTGGGATTTCAGACAGTTCAGAAGCGACATTCGTATGGTATTATTATCTATGGGATCAGTGTGTAAGAAAACCTGCCTACTTATTAGTCTAACACAAGGAATTTTTTTTTATTGCCACTAAAAAAATGCACAATTGTGTTTGTGTTTAGTGTCACTAATGTGAAATTTAGCTCATGTTCAAGCTACAAACACAAGCAGATAACTACGTGCACGTATGCGTAGGTGTGATTTCTTTTATTTCCATGCATGCATGGATCAGTAAATGTGTTTGTTTGCCCTAAATCCTATAGTAGGATTAAGAGCCAGTGGGAGAAAATACTTTGTTTTTATAGGGTAATGATATTAAAGGCTATTCATTACAAGGAGAGAAAATAGGACAGTGGTGATTTAGGGGCTGGTATATCTGACAGCTCTGGAGATAATCCTCTGAAGATGTTAAATCAGGTAGAGAAAGTGAAAAAGGGAAAAGTTACCAACCACACACTCAATTGTTTGCTTATCTCAATATATCCATTTGCTGTACATGCTGTCTCCCTAACCGGGCTCTAACTCGCCTGTTTTAAATAAGCTTTACCATGGCAACAGCTGCTTCCTGTGGCGGAAGGAAGTTTATTCTTACTCTGTTGTGTTTTATTTCCCATGACAAAGCTTCTTAGGGAGACCCTGCAGCTATTACCGGCGAGTACAATTAAGTAGGAGACAGCTTTGCAGAAACGGTTGGAAGGAGTGTGTGTGCGTGCCTAAGACTCTATCTGTATGTCTGTGCTTGTGTCTGTGGCAGGAAAAAAAAATGTTTTATCTAACTTCTCTGCACCTTAATATCACTCCTACTCATTTGCTGTGATTCTCTTTTTCAGAATAACCTTCCATGCTGGGCAAGCTTCCTCCGTTTTTGTTTTTCTTCGTGCATAATGATGATGATTGATGAATGTGTGTGACACACAGAAGCTGAGAGAGACGCAGCGATAGAGAGAGAGACCACGCACAAGGCCCTGACTGATGTTTCACACTGACACGTCCACATAGACACATTCACACATTCTCAACATACACGCTCTCACACATTAACACCCTTAATTGGGGTAGCGGATATACAGTCACCCACTTAGCCGCACTATGAGCTAAAGGCTGTGATGAGCCATGGAAAAACTTGCTTTCCCCCTCCCACACACACTCACTGCGACAGTCTGAGACAGACACAGGAAGAGGCTGGTTGGAAAATAACAGTAAAAACATACTGTGGTTTGTTTAGGCAACACACACTCTTCATTGCAGTCATATCGTATGGCCAGTTTGAATAAAGAAAGCTGTGAAATGTTTCTCACTGAGATCTAAAAAAATCTGATGTATCCCCAGAGATGGAAGTGAAGTCTAAAATTCTCAGTGAGTTGTTGAATGAGCTCACAAAGGATGGATGAAGATAAGGAATTAGAGGCTTAAAATAACAACAGTTTATTTTCTGAATTCTAAATTGTATTTGCAATGTACCTTTGGTTAGGGATAATTCATGCACAGTATGTAAAGCATTAATCCAGTCCTTTCTTGCTTGTGTGCACAATATGCTGATGACGTTGCACTGAAATCCATCTATATGACATTTGAATCCTGCTGTGTGACCTTTGCCTGTCTCCAGGCCTTTGAATCTGTTCACCACGTTAACTGATTCATCTTGCACTGTGACATGAAAGGGCTGTTTTTCAATTAAAACATATACACACACAGACACACAACAGAAAGACTAATAACAAGTCAGTCAGTGCCATGGCCAGGTTTAATGTCATTGTGAATCTGTACACCACAACAGGGTTATTATGCCAGCCAGTATCCCTTATAGAGGAACATGCAGTTTTTACTACTATTAAAAGTCCATTAAAAAGAATGTTGGTATCTGTGCATGCCGTTGAGCTCAAATGACACTAGATTTTGGCAAATTTCTTTGGTGAGCGAGATAAAGTCAAATGGGTAACAATGGACACAATGCACAAAGACTGAAGATGGAAATGTAGTATAAGTAATCATTTCTGTCTGAACACAGTTCAGTGTGACTTGATAAAGGAGCGTTACCGCAGATCCTTCCTCCCAGCAGCTGTAAGACTTTATAACCATCACTGCTCCCAACAAAAACCACAATAGCCTACACAATGTAGGATAATATATAATATACTGTAAATAGTCCGGCCTGTTAAGGTTCAACACACAGGCACATCATGTACATTGTATATAGTGTTATTATTAGTAGTATTAAGGTTAATCTTGTTTGTTGATTTTATATATATTCTTTTCTTAATAGTGTAAATTATTATATCTTTATTTATATTTATAATAACTGCGGCTGCTGTTACACCCAAATTTCCCCTCTGTGGGACAATAAAGGCTGTTTCTTCTTCTTCTTAAATCTGATTTAGTTTGTATGACAATGGCAAGTGTAAAATGTGGGTGGATTTTTAATTTTTAACCATTCTTTCCATTTTCTACAATTTATCTGGGTTTGGCTCTCAGAGGCCAGCAATCTAAACAGTGCTGCTGAGGTCTCCCTCTCCCTAGCCATGGCCTCCAGCCTTCTCAGGGGGGATACAGAGATGTTACCAACCTAGCTGAGAGAAATAGTCTCTCCAGCATGACCTAGGTCTGCTCTGGGGTCTCCTCCGGGTTGGACGTGCTCAAAACATTTTACCTACAAGTCATCCAAAATGCATCCTAGATATCTCAAGTGGCTTCTTTTGATAACAGAGAAGCTGTGAGCCTTTAAGTCTGTGTAGATTCTCAGTCATCCAGGTCATAGTAGTCTCTGGAGCTTGAAAAAGGCGACTGGACTTCTTTTTGTTTCCTGAAGACGTTTCACCTCTCATCCGAAAGGCTTCTTCAGTTCTCAACCAAATGGTGGAGAGACCCAGGTATTTAAACCCCTGTGGGCGTAGTCCCCTGGAGGTGGTCATGACCCTCTATTGATCATGTGCGTGAACACATGTGCCCAGGTGTGAAGGGGGCGTGGGTCATATTTAATCAGTGGTTTCAGTTGAAACCAATTTAGGACTCCACTCCATTGTTTCCTGTGGCCTATTGAGGTCACTGGAACAAAGGTGTGAATGGGGGTTGAGACGTCTGGGAAGGGAGCTCAGGACAGCACTGTAAGCGGGGGAAAGTTGGTGACGTAATCCACCTCCTCTGTTCAATGATGGTTGTTCACAGTGGACATAGAAGCCCACACACACAGACCAATATCTCCTCTTTGACTCCCACCACCCTCTGGAACACAAACTTGGGGTGATCAGGACCCTACAACACCGTGCGGAAAGTGTTCCCTCTAAGGCAGAAGGGAAGCATAAGGAACACACACACATTGAGAAAGCCCTCAAAACATGCGGTTACCCCAACTGGGCCTTCATCAAATCAGCTAAGATGCACAGGAATGAAGGCCAAACACAAACTACAGAGAATAGGAAGGACAAGAGGAACAACATTGTCATCCCATATGTGTCAGGCTTGTCAGAGAAACTCAGAAGAATTTTCTCTAAGCATGACATCTCAGTATACTTCAAACCAAGTCACACCCTAAGGCAAAAACTGGTTCATCCCAAGGACAAACCCGCCAAACACAAGATCAGCGATGTAGTGTATGCTGTTCAGTGCAGTGAAGAGTGCTCGGACCTCTACATTGGTGAAACCAAACAGCCTCTTCACAAACGAATGGCACAACATAGAAGAGCCACCTCGACAGGACAAGATTCAGCAGTACATCTGCATCTGAAGGAAAAAGGGCACTCTTTTGAGGATGCCAATGTTCACATTTTGGACAGGGAAAACAGATGGTTTGAAAGAGGAGTGAAAGAAGCCATCTATGTCCACTGTGAACAACCATCATTGAACAGAGGAGGTGGATTACGTCACCAACTTTCCCCCGCTTACAGTGCTGTCCTGAGCTCCTTTCCCAGACGTCTCAACCCCCATTCACACCTTTGTTCCAGTGACCTCAATAGGCCACAGGAAACAATGGAGCGGAGTCCTAAATTGGTTTCAACTGAAACCACTGATTAAATATGACCCACGCCCCCTTCACACCTGGGCACATGTGTTCACGCACATGATCAATAGAGGGTCATGACCACCTCCAGGGGACTACGCCCACAGGGGTTTAAATACCTGGGTCTCTCCACCATTTGGTTAAGAACTGAAGAAGCCTTTCGGATGAGAGGTGAAACGTCTTCAAGAAACAAAAAGAAGTCCAGTCGCCTTTTTCAAGCTCCAGAGACTGTGAGCCTTTAAGACCCTCCAGAATAACTAAGGCTCCTCATTATACTTGTTCACTACTTGTATCCGCAGTCTTATTCCTTCGGTCACCACCTATACTTGCAGTTATAGGTGAGGATGAACTGCTCAGATCTTAACTTTCCCCACTTGTAAACTCATAAATTATTATTTTTATTTATTTGGTATCTCAAGCTTATGTACTTCTTTATTTTTCTAACTTCCCCTGTATAATCTTATCTTAAACCTTGATTTCGTTTTGATCATTTGCATTCATTGACAGCAACAATAACTGCATAATTTAGATGTAAAAGGTACCGTACTGTATCCCTTTATAAAATGATTAATGCCAGTTGTGTAGCTGCAGAAGACAATTCAAATCAGAACATCTGGAAAAGAACTGATAGCATATCTGACACATTGTGGCTCATAATCCTCAGATTCCACAGGGGAAAGTTATTAAAAATTGGCTCCCTGTAATGTTGTATTATGAGTTTCAGAAGTTATAAAGGTTGGTTTGGAAAGTTACAGCAATATTTTTTTTTTAAACCAAAAATACAGCTGAGTCAATGATGTGGGAGATGCATGCTATATGCATAATTGTGTGTCTGCACAACTGTGTGTCAGGTGATTTGGGACAATTCTGGATCCGACAAAGCCCTTTCAGACAGCAGCCTGAGTGAGTGTCACACTTACTTAAGTAAGCACCCCATTTTAACATTGCTTAAATTCTTTCTCTCACTGTGTCATGTGAAGGTGACACAATATTATCAGCTGAGAACACACACAAGTGCATGCATAGTCATGTGTGACTGGGCTGAAAAATGAGAACATCGAGCATTGAAAACACGAGGCAGCGAAGCAGATCCCTGATGATTGGTGTTGTCCCAGAGGTGTGTGTGTGTGTGTTTGTGTGTGTGTGTGTGTGTGTGTGTGTGAGAAGAAACATAATGCACCATTGGTCCATTGCAACACAGGCAGTGGCTAATGCTATTACAATCACTTCAGGGCAAGTATCCCTTGAGAAGACAACTTAGGCTTGCACAATCACTATACACACACCCTCACAACAGACAGAATCACACACGCACTCCCTGTCTCTTCAGTTAAGACTGCACTTCATTCAGTGACCTGAGACAAACCAGCTCTGACACGTATTGCTGAGTGATCAAAACAACACATTATTTTGTTACTGAGACTATCAATACAGCCAATGAGAGAGAATAATATATTTATAAACCAGTCGCTGACAGGGGAGCCAACACTGAATATGATGACTGGCTTTTTGACAGCACTATAAAATTGCCTTCTAAAATGTGATAAATGTGATTCTCATATAATGGAGAGGAACATAACTCCCACTATCCATTTTTACCTTGCCAAGTAAACCTTAATATGTCTAGTTTAGGACCATAGTAACATTTAAATATGTCAGCACAAATGGACTTTCGAATATGATCAAACAACTTTATTACACATTGCAGACTGGTTTTGACAAACTTGAAAGGACAGCTCAAAATAATCTCTCTTGCCATTCGAGGTCAATGTTCAGTATAAATTTGGACTCTCTGGACCATTGTTTTTGTTTACACAAGCCAGGCTCCATGCTTTTTTTGGCAGGATGTGGTGATATGCAATAAATATTTTCGTGCACAGAAGAGCAGAAGAGCAGATTATCAGTGCTGTCAGATGACTACAGCAAGATATAGAATTGAAATAAAGACTATCCAAGAAAATTTCAAATGTGAGCTCTAAAGAAGATGCCAAAAACAGAAGTGCAGAGACTCTTGCAGTTTGATTAAGTCACAGATGGTCCATACATTGTGGACGCTAAGCTTTTTTGGCTATTTTAGCTGAATACCAAAACCAATTTGACTCATAGTCATGGGACACATGTGAGCTTAAAATGCAAACTCTGCTTTAATTTGAGGGGTTAAACAAAAGTATTGAATTATTATACACAGTAGCCTATTTTCAAGTACTTAAATGTAATTGTATACCCAAAAGATGTAAGTTATTAGTTGCCTTATTAAATTAGGTAGGTTACGGTTTACCAGATGATTCAAGCCCACAAAATGCTGAAAAAGGAGCTCCCAGTGCAAGTAAAACAGGCTGTCTAAGCCTTTAAAAACAGTAGGAGTGGCCAAATAAACTGTTTGGTATGTTCTGAGAATTGGTGAGCTCGGCAACATGACAAGGCCTGGGCATGCACATGCAAGAGTAGTGGATGATTTTAAGATGCTTTCCATGGTAAAGAAAAAACATCCAGAAAATCCAGCCAAGTACAGAATGTTCTGGAGGAGTGCAGAATTCTCTTAAGGCAGTAGGCATCTCATTATCTACTATACAGAGAAGGCTTTATGAGAGAAATACAGAGGGTTCGCCTCAAGGTGCAAGCCATTTATCATCCTTAAGAACTGGAAGGCCAGATTAGACGTTGCCAAAAAATGTCCAACACAGCCAAAGCAGTGAGGGAATATTATTCTTTGGAGCGATTAAACTAAGATGAAACTGTACGAGAATAATGTAGGAAAAAAATATGGCGAATCCTTGGAATAGCTTGTAATTTGAACTACAGAACATCATCTACAAATCAAGGTGGAGGCACTGTGATGCATGGATATGTGCGACTTTCAGTGGCACCAGATCACTGTGTTTATTGGTAATATGAAAGAGAACAGAAGCAGCTTGATGTGTTTTGAAGTGTACAGAGCTTCACTGTCTGCTCTGATTCAATGAAATGCAGCAAGTTGACTGGATAACACTTCACAGTACAGATGGGCAATGAAACACAGCAATCTAGGAGATTTTGAAGGAAAAGGGTGGTATATTCCACAATGGTCAAATGAAGTACCTTTGAAACAGCTTGGCTACATTTGAAGAAAATAGGACACTGTGTCTAAAAGTGAAATTAATTCTTTCACCATCAAGAAAAAGTTTTTGTTCAGTCCCTGAAATAAAGCTGGGTCTGCATTTTAAGCCCATATTTATTATAGAAATGCAACTTCACTTAGTTTTGGGAGGCAGCCCCCCAAAAAAGAGAAAAAAAGAAAAGGTGTTACTGTCCAAAATTATATGGGCCTATTTATTCTAAGAAAGCAAACTAGACAGAGAACACACTGCATGTGATAGGGTGTTACATGGAATTATGCAGGGATTTTAGCAAATCACAAATGTCTTCTGTTTGTTAGGCTTTAGTTAGCTGCCAATATCTGGCAACAAGTGGCAGAGACATCAGAAAGCTGCATCACTCACAAGGTGAATTTGAGCAACAATCAAGAAAAAAATGAATCAATCTTTTAATAATTGAATATTAGGAAATATAACTGAACATCAACAAAAAATAAACTATAAGACTGAAGCCAAGTCCTCAAAAATCCTTGAATACATTGTACAATTCTTCAGTTGCTTATGGTGGATTAAAATGAGAAAGAACAGTATGTGAACAAAGACCTAATACACAAGTACTGTAAGCAGTCATAAATCAGAAACACCATCCTTTGTACAGGAGATCATTTTTCTTCTTTAGAATATAAGTGTATAAGACAACTTAAGATAGATTTGTAACAGGTCAAAGGTTAGTTCATTTCAGGAAATACATCAAAATGCCAAGCAAGCAATAGTCATTCAAATAGCACTTTTCATGGACAAGAGTCACAAAGAAATAAAGAAGAAAAACCAATAAATAAATAATAAGAGCCATAGAAAAATGTCATTGAAAGCGGTGCATTAAAATACCACAGTATATTAGTGATGGGTAAAATGATTTTTTGAGACATAATTCAAGGACTGAGCTCATTGAAAGTCTTGGCTGACAGGTTAGTCTGACTCTCTCCTTTACCCACACACTACCTCACTCACAACTTTGCTTTAGCCATGGTGTGTCTTAACTCCTAGTCCCCACATCCTACGCTCTTATTCATTTGTTTGTGTAGGCATCTATGCACACTGGTACAGATTGCTAGTACTGGGTTTTGCCTTCAAAACTGTCTTAATTCTTTGTGGCATGGATTCAGCAAGGTGCTGGAAACAATTACCAGAGATTTTGGTCCATATTGACATGATAGCACTAAAGATTTTTTTGACTGCGCACTCATGCCTCCACATATCAAAGGTGCTCTGTTGGATTGAAATCTGGTGAATTGGAGGACATTTGAGTACAGTGACTGTCATATTCAAGAAACCAGTCTGAGATTATGTGAGCTTTGTGACATATCCTGCTGGAAGCAGCCATCAGAAGATTAGCACACTGTTGTCATCTATATACCACTGTTGTCACTGTTGTAAAAGGATGGACATGCTAAGCAGTAATACTCAGGTGGGCTGCTGCATTTAAACAATTCACATTTGGTCCTAAGGTGCCCAAAATGTGCCAAGAAAATCTCCCCTACACAATTAGACCATCACCAGCCTTCACTGTTGATACAAGGCAGGATGGATCCACATTTTCATGTTGTTTACCCCAAATTCTGACTCTACCATTCAAATGTTGCAGTTGCTATTGTTTTCTTATCAGCTGGAAGCAGTCTGGCCATTCTCCTATGACATCAACAAGGCATTTTCACCCAGAGAACAGCTACAGAGGTGGCACAGGTAGTCCAACTCCTCCAGGATGGGACATCAATACGTGTCATTGTCAGGTTTGCTGTGTCTTCCAGCACAGTCTCAAGAGCATGGAGGAGATTCCAGGACAGGCAGTAACTCTAGGAGGGCTGGACAGGGGTGTAGAAGGTCCTTAACCCATCAGCAGGACCAGTGTCTGCTCCAAGAAAGAACAGGATGAGCACTGGCAGAGCCCTGCAAAATGAGCTCCAGCAGGCCACTGGTGTGAATGTCTCTGACCAAAAAAATCAGAAACAGACTTCATGAGAGTGGTGTGATGGCCAAATGGAGTGGTGGAGCCAGACTGGCATTTGCCATAATTGGCGGGTTCACCACTGGTGCTTTTCACAGATGAGAGCATTTTAACCCTGAGCACATGAGACAGACATGAAAAGAGTCTGGGGAAGCTGTGGAGAACATCATACTACCTGTAACATTGTGGTGGGTCAGTGATGGTCTGTGGAAGCGTATCCATGGAGGGACACACAGACCTCTACAAGCTAGGCAAGAGCAACCTGACCATTAGGTATCTTGATGAAATTCTCTGACCTATTGTCAGACCCTACACTGGTACAGTGGGTCCTCGGTTCCTCCTGGTGCACAACAATGCCGGGCCTCTTGTGGCGAGAGAATGCCAGCAGATCCTGGAAGATGAAGGAAGTGATACCACTAACCGGCCCCCATGCTCATCTGATCTAAATCCAATATAACACCTCTTGGACATTATGTTTCTGTCCATCTGACAACATCAGGTTGTACCTCAGACTGTTATGGGGCTCAGTGATGCCCTGACCTTGACATTGTCAGGCGTACATTCAAGAATGTGGGGGCCATACAGACAGATGATAAAAATTTTGAGTTCCTGCTGTTAAATTTGAACAAAATGGATTAACCTGCAGCATCTTTTTTTTCCTTTGATTTTTGGGGTGTCTTTGAATTCAGCCCTTTGTTGGTTGATAATTTTCATTTCCATCAAATAATGTGGTATCTTTTTGTTCTTAACACAGTCCATATCAGTATAATTTTTCAATTATTTTTTTCCCCATTAAGATCTGATGTGTTTTTTAAGTGTTACTCTAATTTTTTGGAGCAGTGTATAAGGGACTCATTCCCTATGCAGGTCACACCACTATTATATATTATATTTCACATTCAGTGTTCTGTGCTTGTGATGGATTTGGTAGTTTGAATTTTTTTTTTTACCCTGAAATGAGTAAAAATATCCACAACTGCTGCAGTGAAATGGGCTGTCCCCTGCAGCCACAGCCAGACACTTAAAGGTATTTTGGTTTGTAAGTGGCATATGGGTGTCAAACCATCTTCTGCTTTCAGCAGCATTATCCTGACTCTGCAGCATTGCCAGAATGGCCCACACATTTGTTATGGATCACAGACCAGCCAGGTGGGTAGATTTACCCCTAATAACCATATGTTCTGCAGAAGTTGCACTTTAGTTGGTCCATTTTGAAAATTGTTGACTGTTTATGTGTTAATGCAGGTAACAAAAAAAAATATCAGAATTAAGTTTAACAAGTGAATTGAACAATAGTCTGAATATGTAGAACAAATGAGCAGTGAAAAGATCACATCATCACTGAAGCATAAAGATGAACAGAGTACATTATTACAGCAGAGCAGAATCAAACGCCTTCTGTTTGGCTGTTGTCTCATCTCCTTATTTCATTTTCTGACTGACACCCAAAATAAATTCACTTCATATGAAGTGGTTTGCAGCTGCTCTTGGCACACAAGTAATTACAAGCAATCTCTGCCCAGTGCAAATGATGATGACCGGGAGCAAAGAAATGAGTCAGAAAAGTCAAACATTTGACAAGAAGAACTTAGGAGCAGCTTAGGCCGAGTTCAAATGCATTGTCCATTTTTGTCTCGTTCTGGCAGTAAGTAAAATCTTACTAAAACATGCTTGTCTTTTCTGCAGGAACTGGCGGCTTTTCTGGCCAATATCATTTTTAGTTTCCACAGCAATTAACTTTTTGATCTAAGGAATGGATGAAAGATATCCTTTGATTCTTCTTTAATCTATCATCTTCCTTTTGGAATTTTAAATTTCCAGTTTCCAATTGAGTTTCTTAATCCATCTTCATTTCTACCCATCCTCTCACTCCTTTTTTCCCCTCCTCATCTTCTTATCCCCCTCTCTGCCTTTTCCCCTTCCTCTCATTCTCAGTGTTCTTCTACCCCCCCACCTCTTCCTTTACTTCTGTCTCCAGCTGTGTCTCTCTCATTCTGTGATGAAGAGGATACTGAGCTCCGTGTCAGAAATCATCTTAAGAGAGTGGCTGCCAGTGGATTACACTGAATCAGTGGCCCAATCAGTTTAATCTGTCTTAACAGCATTAACTCTAGCAGCCAACTCTATTGCTGTGTGGACTGTTTGGATATTGAGTGCATCTTTGTGTCTTTAAGTCATCCTGAGAGCCCTGCTGTATAAACCCTTGCCAATATGACGGCAAGCTAACGCTAACAATAGCTTGCAGTGTGAAAGGGCTCGAGCTATTAGCATTAGCATCATGTTAACAGCTTTTAGACTATGAGTCAAGCTAAAGTTCAAGTGTAATGACAGAAATTCAGTGGGTGGTGGGAGGATTGACAGGCAGGGGACTGAACTCGAGGGAAGCGAGTGAATGGAACGTAGGAACTTGTTGCAGAGAGCACAGAGGCAAGACATCAACTCTTTTAAGCAGAAATTTAAAATATCAAATCAAATTTGATATTTGATTTTGGCTATTTCAGTTTAGTTTTAGCTTTAGTTCAGTTTGATAGAAAGCATCCTCCTGTGACCACAGCATACAGTAGTTTTCTTCTCCAATTCACAAACAAAGCTGCCCTTGAACACACAAGCTCTCTTGTTCATAATTACAAAGTTAGCAGTCCACCTATGCAAACTTTATATATCCCCCACAAAATGATAGAAATAGCTTCAAATGATTCAAAATATTATTTGCATCTTAATTATAATTTGACCGAATAAACAAGTATTCGTGTCTGCATCCATACAATACACTGTGGTAGCCAAGCTTGCAAGCACTACCCAATTACTTGGCACCCTCTCATCTATAAAAATAGCCACTTTTGGCTCAAATAAATGAAAACAATAAAAATAAGATTCTGATGGTCAAAATGCTAAACTCAAAGCTTTAAAGTGGGACTGCACAAACAAATGGGTGGTGTCATGGCTGCTGCATCCATCTTTTTCTACCCATCTGTCTGTGTGCATGATAAGAGTCGAGGACTGCAGAGGACAGAAAACAGAACCAATACAGTGACTGATCCGCATAAAAAAAAGCTCCTATCTCAGACCGGCTTATCAGTGCATTTATTATAATTTCTTATATGTGTGTGTAAGTAATGTGGGAAAGGGTTTTAGCCTCTGTGCATTATGGAAAATTTTGTGCACACTCCCCTGTGTGTTATTTTCTGATTTATTACAGTCTGCTCCAGTTTCCCAACACAAATCCATATAGGCGAGAGAGAGGAGGTCCAATAATGCTGCAGATGATTTACTATTAGAGCTCTTGCCGTCACTCTTTCACCCTGATAAATGACACACGTTTCCCTCTGGCTGCCTGTGTGTGAGGCAGCGAGAGCTCACACTCCAGATGAAACAAACGGTCAATCGTATACGCTGACGTGTGAATTGGTCTACTGCAGTCCAGGCGCTTCTGTGACTGTGTTTGTGTGCATGTTTTCTGAGTTCCAAACCAGATCATGCAGTGGTCTGGGTTTTTTTGCAGCATACAGTAAAAGCAGCAGGGGGACTGAAGATGATCAATTCACATTAGGGACAGACTGTCGGACAGCTGCAGGTGCACATATAATATGCGTGCAGCTTGTTGGTGTGCGTGTGTGTTTGTGCATATTTTTCTGTGTGTTTGAGATGCTGCCTTGTATCAGATAATGTGCTTTGTCCTCTTTTCCCCTGGCCTCTGCCACCCAGATGAACACACGCAGAAACCAAAACTAGGTAGTAAGTAACAGTAATGAGGACAGTGGGGGCTATCATTGTCACAGGTGTTCCTTAATTGGCCAAAAGAACTATTATCTTCCTAATTTAAAACACAGGAGAGGATGTGCAACTGTGCTTTGTGCTTTAGATTTCCTGTGATGCCTTCATCCTCCCTCACCTGACATCTAACTTAGAGTTACTTGTTATCCAATGTGCCTGCATGAAATTTGCGGCGCCATCTGTGAGGTCTGTGAAAATCCATTCTGTTTTGTTGTGTGCTATTTAAAATTGCCGAAAAGCTTCATTGCCTTAAGATCAAAGGAATGAAGTCAAATTCTGTTTAACGTGGGCTTTCTACAAGAGGAAAAACAAGGAGGGGAGGAGAGGAACAGAGTTTTGAGGGAAGTTGAAGTGATGGAGGAGGAGAAATAACGACAGATCCATTCCTCTTTTTCTCCTCTGCGGGGCAAAAAGCGTTGAGTTGAACATCTGTCAGCACTCCTTATCTCTTCTCCCCTTGTCTCCTCACTGTCTCTTCCTCTCCTTTTAGAAATCTCTTTCCCGTTGCTTTTATGCCCTGACAGGAAACTGCCATCCAAAGTTTAAAAACTCAGGGAGAACTGGCACGAGGTAATGTGCGTGTGCACAGGCGTGTGTTTCCATACAACTTTGTGTCGGTGTGAGAGCGCAAATGAGACTAAGAGACAGCAGACTAAGCCCTGATATCAACCCTGAGGAGAAATGACCCCAATATTCACGTTTCCTCCCTTACCAATGGAACATATGTCTGTCCCTGAGTAAAGTGTGTGCATTTCTGCATGCATTTGTATTTGTGTTTACAGCTCACTGTGAAGCCAGAGACAGAGACATGTATAACAAATACAACACAAGCACAGAGTAAGCAGCAAAAGGCTATCACACCATAAGCAAGAAGCAGAAAAGCAAGAGGAAGAAAAGATGGGTGAAAGCAAAAGGTGGTGAAAATTGGATTTACAGACAAAAGGGGATGGGAAAAGATTGAATCGGGCAAAACCATAAACACACGCGAGAGGACTGCGTGCGCAGAAAATGGGAGTCAGGAGGGGAAAAAAATAAAAGGATGGGAAAAATGGAGATGAGAGAAAAAAAGTTGCACGGCCCGGCGAAAAACACTCGGGTGAGGTGACTTAGGCGAGTGAGACGGAAGGGACAGAAACAAAGAAAGACAACATAGTAAGAGGGAAGGCCGTAAGCAAGGGTGACAGGAAGAAGGTAGAGGATGAGAGGAGATGAGAGCACTGAGGAGTGGGGGGTGGGAGTGTGTGTGTGTGTGTGTGTGTGGGGGGGGGGGGGGGGGGGGGGGGGGGGCAGACAGGGCTGGAAAAAGGAAAAGAGAACGAGAGCTGAAGTGTTTCAGAGAATTTGTTGCTGTGTCTTGTGCACCAAAAGGAAAGCATATTAAACTGTGCTGATACACACACACACACACACACACACACACACACACACACATAAAGAAACATACAGTACTTTAAAGGGAATATATGATAACATTGGGGTATGTAATGCTGATGTGCATTCTTTCAAACACCAAAGCTTGAGTCCTCATCCATCCATTTCTCCTCTTTTTTTCTTTTGCTCTTCACACCTCGTCTCAAACCTTAGAGCTCGAACGAAGCCAAGCAGCTTCCTAATTACCTCATTTGCATAAACATGCACACTGTGCAAGAGGGGAGGAAGTGGGAGAGCGGGAAAGAATGGAAGGGGAGGCAGAGCTTCACCTGGAGAGAAGAAGCATGAGTGAGGGATGGAGATGACACTGTGGAAATAGGAAAAGTGATTGGGACAAAAGTGTGGTGCTTGCTGACAGAGTGAAAACTGTCAAAACTTGTCTTACTCCTCCTCCCTGATGATGTTCTACTCTCTCACCCAGTTTTCATCCCCTCTTCTCCCTCCTTCTCCCTCATCTTCCCCTTTTAGAATTGGCTGAGGGGTACTCATTTTTTACCGCCTGACTCCCGCTTTTCATTTTTTTGGCTTCCTTTGCCATACTGTAGCTAGTGCCTTGCCAGCATTAGTCTCCTCCTCTCCCGCGTCACATCCCTCGCTTTCCTCCTCCACTTTCAGTGCTGTCTTCACCATCATTTCCTTCCCATCTCTCACATTCCTCCCTTCACTACTCCTCTCATTCTCACCCTCTCTTTCTCTTCCTCTCCTCCCCTTTTTTTCCCACAGAGTGCTGTGTCAGGTCTTTTCACCCTCAGCAGTGTGAAATGAGATTTGAATATGGCTCTCGGAGCATTTGTGGCTCGCCTAACACCCCCCACCACACACACACACAGCTATAACCCAGCCCCATCCCCATGCACTTACATAGAAAAGAAAAGCCCACTCGTAATGATAAAGAATTGTGACGCGACTTGAGTTCACGTCAAAACAAACGGGAGAGCGGAGGGATGAATTCAGGAAGCTGAAGGAGACAGGAGGATAGGAAGGTGAGGAGTGAACAAAACAGGAAAAGAGAGGCGGGAGATGCGAAGGGCAGAGAAAAGCAGAATTGGCCACTGTAGAGCCATGAATATAAAGAGGGGATCAGCAAGAGAGAAAAACTGTGAAATGGATGAAAATGAAACACAGATAAGGGATCAAGTGGAGTAAAAATGGACAGAATAGAGAGGAGGGAGAGAGACTGTCATTTAAATGCTCTAACCTTCTTGTTCGCCCGTATCTTTGCATTTTGAGTGGAGACCCTCCACTGAGACAGTGAGAGAGGGAATTGAATCAAGAAGAGAGCCAAACTGAGCTGAGCATAAAATGACCATGAAGTGTCAAGTGCTGGCCTCTTCTCCAGAGGAAAACCAGGGAGAGATAAGAAGGTCCCAGCATGTGTTTTGTTTTTGACTTCACATCAGTGCCGGTGAGACGGCCAATTTTTCCATAAAATAAAGACAGTGCCTTGAGCCTTAAACTCTAAACTTTAAACTGACAGAATGCAAGAAATAAAGCCATTGTAATTTCACAATCATGAAATCGCGAGCGCGCATTCGCATAAACAGCTTTTACAGTGGCACAGAAAAATCCAGGTTACATGCAAAGAGATGAGGAAATCGTTCTGGCCTAGTTGGTTGAAATCCCTACAACTGATTCGTGTATCTTTTTTAAAAAAAGAATGACATCCTCATTTTGATTACATTACATTTTTCTACACATCTCTCCAAGTACCAGACCCACCTATTAAGACTGTCTTCCACCGGACAGTCTGATTTTTTTTTAAATCAGGAAACAGAGAGCTACATAAGGTCTTCTTTGATTATATTGCCATGATGCCTCAGCTACATTAATATTAACTAACGGTTGTGTTCAATTTTTTTTTTCTTTTTCCAACTTTGACTCAGGCCTGGTGATGCAAGCACGTGGGCTTGTTGGTTGTTGAAAAAATTCTCCCCCAGAAAATTCCTATCCATGAAGCCCAAGGTTGCTTTAGTCATACAGTTCTGGAGTTGTTGATACTGACTGGTTGAGGCTGTTTTATTAGGTGAAAAAATAAAATAAAAAAAGACAGGGCTTAAATGTTTAAAGCTACATTTTTTAAAAAACATACAAATTCATCTTATTTTATATTAAATTTGCATCTAATGTATTTTAGACAGCCGTCACCAAATTTTGAACTTTACTTCATTAAATCTGTATTATGATTTTTCCAAACAAGAAAATCATTTTAACCTGCTCCCACTTCTAGTTTTACTATTCAATTTTAAATACACTGAAAAATTAACAATACTCCATTATGACTCCTTTATGGTTCTTTTATGCCTCAGTTATGAGAAACCTTAAATGAGCAGAATATTTTGGAAAGTGCAGAGTATTCTCATGCTTCAAATATACATTTTCACCATGGCTGCTGCACATTCTCTCTCTGTGGCCCATAGAAACATATTTACAAAACTTATGTGAATTGCACTTGAGCCCATGGATCAAAATCTTTCTTCCATCTGTTTATAGTGATTACACTTTGTGAGTCTAATCTGGGCTGTTTTAAATCTTTGATTTTTGCTCTTGCCTTTACTAAAATGAATGACCCACAGAGGGGCGTAAGAAGAGTCATGGCCAGAAAAAACACTGACTGCTCCTTTTAATCAGTCCAAAATGGGGGGAAAGTCTTTCTTTGTTAAATATCTTTGATTTTGTCAACTTAACATACTTACTTTGCTGCAGTCATAATTACTATGGCCAGGAGAAAAGTGTCACAATAAAAGGCAACCATGGTTCATAAAGTTACTTTAACAAGTGATCTGATGGGTAATATTTCATGGCATATGATAGTGTTCCACTGTATGTTTTTCTATCCAGGTATGCTTTTACTGCATTGGCAGTGTGTTTGAAAACAGTGTCATGTTGAACAATGAAGCCAATCCCAATCAGACACTTTCCAGATGGTGGATTAAAAGTCTCACGAGCTTGTTTTAAATTTTTTCCTCTGGTTTGTGGTTCATTTGTATGTTTGGTAACATGCTAAATAAATCATTTACTTAACTGTTGCCTGGAAGAACCTTCTGGTTATGCTTGGCTGGTCTTTAATTTGAGTAGATGTGATGAGTTTGACTATTCTCGGTGGTGTCATTTTGGCATTAAAGTGGCATTAAAAGTAGGACAGACTTGCCAGTCCAACGTGCACCTTAATCGCTATCCCACATTTAACCACTCATATTGACAAGCACTAAATGATTGATATTTCCCCTCCATCTCTTGAATCATTATTGCAGTGTTCTTACTCAGTTTCGCTTCCCTTCTATTAGTTTCTACCTCTCACCTCATTGCACTTCACCCCTTTCTCTGCCGTCATTTTCTTTCATTAAAACCTATTTTCATATCTTCCCGCTTAACGTTGCTTTTCAATTACAAATCTAGTGAGCAGCACATTTTGATAGAATCAGCTCTCAGTGGGTGGCTAATTCAGTTTCTTTCTTTAGGTTGTTCGGTCTCAGTCAGTACTTAAATATTGCCTGATTAATGCATTTGATAATCACTGAATCATAAAGTAATCATTTTTCTTTTACACTGTCTCAGTGACGGCCATGACAGCGTGGCTTTTTGAAGATAGTCACGTATTCTTTAACCAAGCCTGGTAATAGGAAAGTCAAAAAAGGTAACATTTAATTTGAATGATTTGAAAAAAAAAAAAATGATAATACACCCTATTGCACTGTAAACCAGCTGTGCTTTTAAGTTTAAGGAAAGCAATATTTTCAGAAATAATCTGAGTTAAAAAAATGGTTTTGTGAAACTTGATGGGAACAGAATGTGTGTATTTAAGTTTTAATATATCTGTATTGTGACACTAAGTCTCTTTCTTAAGTGAAGACAAACTATAGGGTAGTAGCAGGACACCCTGTACCCTAGACCACTTCAAGTTAATTGCTTGAGTACTTCAGTAATAGTTCTCCAGATTAACAGTAGTATCACTTTGCACTTTGTCACCTTCTGCCAATGTAGGTATTTGTCTATACCTCTGTGTAATTAGCCTTCTGTTCAGGATGGCTCAATCCTGCCATATTTCTTTGATAATACAGAACAAAACATCACCATCTCTTCCTGCAGACAAAAGTTATATTATCCTGCTAATTGGTTAAAGCAGATAAAATGCTAATCCCAGTAAATCCATACTCTTGTTTTCTCTTTTAGTCTCTCGCAGAGGAAGGTAGCAGGAAGCTATCGCCTTCTAGAAGGATACTGAAGGTCAAACTGAGAGACAGAGAGAGAGCAAGAGTAAGAGCAACAGAACAAAGCGAAGCTGAAGAAAGATAAACGATGAAGAATCACAGGGACCCAGCAGTGTGCCAAATCAGAGGGCAAAAAATTACTGTAGATAAAAGAAATAGAAGACGAGTGTGAAAAGTCCAAAGAGGGACGGATGGCGCACAACTAGAGGGACAAAAATGTGATGTTTGAGGCTTAAAAACACGGAGGAAGGGCAACTCAATATCACTAACATTTGCACTGTTTGTGAAGGCTTTCGTGCTCCCCATTCTTCATTCAGTTTTATCCTCGGGTACAAACTTTATACAGTCCCAAATTATCCAGTAGAACAATCAAATCTGTGCTCAGCTTGTTTTTTGGGGTTTTTTTTGTGGGGTTTGGGTTTTTTTTGTTTTTTTTGGACAGGTGATGCAGTATGCTTCAGATAATGAGCTGTTCCTTGTTCTTCTCTTCCTGTCCATTTCTTTTTTTTTTTTTGCACAACTCTGCAGACTCTTCTAGATGTGTTCAGACAAAGTCGAATCTGTCCTTCCAGTTCTGGAGTGTAACCTTGTTGTAAATTTCCATTCATAAAGGCCTCTCTTCAGTGGATAAAGTGGGGCTTAGCAGGAGGGGGAACCTAAGATCAGGTATAACAGTGCTGCATGGGGAGAAGAATTACTTTGAAATAAGAAACAATAATTTGCATTGTGAAACAATTTGAAATTACCTGCCAATTAAAAAAAAAGAAAAAGAAATTAGTCTGTTTATGTTTTGTCCGCTTTAGTAGCCCTAGCTGAATATTGAAGTACCACCGCCGACCCCTGCAGCATGAATGTATCACAGAGATGAGAAAGAAAAAGGGGATCTGTTGCAGGTGTGAGTGGGCTATGGGATGTCAATATTTTATTGCTCCATTTCTATGAGATCAGCTGGAAGCAACTCCAGGCTGTAGTACATGAAAAACTAACTCACACAACAGTATCATGCATTAATCATGCATTTTTAAGACTGAACCAGATTGTTGATTGGCAACTCCAGATCTATTACCTGCTTAATCTGTGACAGAATAAGATGGGAACTGATCTCACCTGGCAATGAAACTGTTTGTTAGTCAAGTGTCTACATACTTTAGAGCCTCTGAAAATGGGAGACATAAAATGGATGCAATTACTAAACAGTTCACGCAGTACTTTTGTTAAACCCCTTGGATTAAAGATGAAAGTTTTCACTTCAATCACATCTTGAATGTTAAATTTAAAATCCTGGTGCACAGAAGCAAAATTGAAAAAAAAAAAGAAGTATTTTTCCAAATACTCGTGGACTTGATTGCAATAGTATAGAATAATAAGATTTAGTAGCATCTTTAACAACCAGGGCTCTAAGAGCGCAATCTCTTCCAATGCCAATGCCAAAGTCTGCAGTGTTAACAAAAGCGATCCAGAACAGCATTAAAATTTTATGTGTTCTTCCTTTTCCCATGCTCCACCTCCACCAAGTTTATGTTTGTGTAAACGTGCTGACAGACAGACAAACAGCACTGAAAAATCAAGGCCTGGTGGAGAAATAATCAGAGCATACCTTTTGTGAAAAACTTTAAGCCCAGCTTATCAGGAGAAATTCTTTTAAAAGTTGTTTTGAGACCATTTGAAATCCTCTGACAGTGACTTGTTACGTTCTGTTGCCAAAATGATCCAGTTTTTTTCAATTTGAAGAATTTAGATTTAAACTTAAAGTGTCAGAGGAAGCAGAGAAGAGCAGCAGGAAAAAAAAAGTGACAAGAACAGCAAAAAACAGCCAACTAGAAAGGAGAGTTTAAAAAAGAATCAAGAAATGGGCAGACAGAAGAAATAAAGAAAGAAAAGGTAGAAAGAAAAGCTGAGATATTGTGACAGCGGGCGGAGAGGCCATTCTACGCTGTCAAGCACTGGTTCCCTTGGGAGTGGTTAAATGCATTAGGCCTGTCCACTGGGACGCAGTGAAGTGATTAGCTGTACTTCAGCTTAAGGGTGGAAAATAGTGAAGATTAGGGGTTTGCAGCCACACAGGTACACACAAATACTTAATAACACATATGCGCATGTGCTGGAAGGTTGGACTGCAATCCTATTAAATCACCTAAGCTATCTGACAGCGAGAAGTGAATGTACAAAAATCCAAACACAAGCTGATATTATATACAAAAAAGCATATTGGAATACCTTGATTTCATATTGTAACAGCAAATAGGTAACATGAACCATGCTTTTTTTGTATGATAAGGAAAATTGTCAGAGAAGACTCAACCATTTGGCTAGTAAAATACAAACAGGCATGGAAGAGTGACACATCAAGATCAAAAGTTTTCTGGGGCTAATCACCACTTCAACCTGTTCAACTCTGGATGACTCAGTATAGCCATGCCAACAGAAAGAGTTATTTAAAGCTCAGAAAGAGTATGGAGGTACATTATGTTCTGCTGGCTAGAAAAGATCAATATAAATATCAATATCAAGAATAATGTGATAAAGCAAGAGAAAGTAAAAGAATCGGGTACTCAGAAATGCAGCGTTATCATGAGCACATACTGTAATGTGTAAAAGTTTTAATTTGCTAAAAGCAATAGGAATTGATACCTTTTTTATTTAGTAACTGCATTCACAAATACAGTACAGTAAATAAAAAGCTGAATTCATACTGTGTGATGTAATCCACAGTGTGCAATTAGCTGTTATGGACAAGCATTTATATTGTGCTTTTCTAGCATTATTGACCACTTAAAAGAATTTTACACTAGAAGCTGCCTGTTCACACAAGCATTTCTACCATTCTATCCATCACACACTCATACACGCACCCACACACCAATGTCGGAGGCTATTTTGACCATTTCTGCTGTGGTGGGCCATCAGTTGATATATTCTAGTTCAGCTGAGCCTCCCAAGCGATAAAAGCTGGCTATGTGCTCGCTCTGTCCCTTACATCCACCCTGCATCACCCTTCTTTGCTTTTAACACATCTACACTGCACATGACACACATCCGTGTGTGTGTGTGTGTGTGCGTGTGTGTGTGTGTGTGTGTGTGTGTGTGTGTGTGTGTGTGAGAGAGAGAGATGCTGATATTTTCCAGGGGATTATGGCCTTAAAGAGATATGCAGCATCGGGGTTGTTACTCAATAAAAGCATTACACATTACTCAGATTTTGTTACACTCTGCTTTAGATTACTTTTGCGTTACTTTTTAAAATGACCTATAATATGTTGTCACATGTTCACCAGTTAACAATATAAACCTTAGGCTACAGTTCCACATGCCAGCACAACTTCTTGTCCTAATGAGGACACACATATGATCTTTCTTTTAGTTTTTATGAATGAACACAAAACAACAACACAAAGCAAAGTTGAAATCCAGCACAAAGAGAATTCAAAGTGATCGCCACAGTGATTCTATTGTAGAAACGTCCTGGTAGAAATAGAGGCTACGCTACGATGTTACAAGCCCGACTGCTCATCACTGCCTTTGCTACTTGCTGAAGTTCAGGGTCTGCCTGCTGGGCTGGGGTCAGCATGCACTCAACTTTAACATCATTCTGGGTTTTTACAAGCTTTGCATTAGCATGCTCTCTTTGTAGATGTTTGCAAATAACTGATGTTGTGTTAGCAGTTTAATGCAGCTGTTTGCACATTGCCATCATGCTCTTGTCTTTTCATGCAATAAAAATAAAAATAATGTCCACATCTCTCCTTCGCTGACTGTAGCACAAGTGTGCATGAACATAACAACACAATTGTAATGCAGTTACTGAATTTTGTAAAGTAATGCATTACATTACTGTGTTACTGAAAAATGTAATGTGATTACAGTTATGTGTTAGTTTGGAATGCCTTACACCAAACACTGGTGAGATGAACATGTTGTTAGACAGTACGTAAGCTTTGGCTTTTGACAACTTCTCCAGGGTGTACCCAACCTCTCACCCTGACAGGTGGATACTACTACTCATACATCACTACTGCTGCACCTGCAACCTGTACCCAGATAAGCAGCAGAAGATGGATGGATGGATGGATGGATTTTTCCCACACTTCAAAACTACCAAGTAGGTTGTTTCCAGCATCAATGGCCCATTTCCACCAAGTTAGTTTTGGTCAGTATCATCCAAGATTCTTGGAACCTTGGTGATATTGCGCAAACCAGCCCGTGTTTTGACTAGTTTTGAAGCAAGCCCTTCACCCTTCAGAAGAGGGTGTTGCACATCTAAAAATATTACCACATTTCCACCTGAAAATCTTCTACTGCACCAATTTTTGGTCAAATGGCCACAAGCAGCTCAAAATTAGCTGTGCAAGCTGATGGAAAAATCCTCAGAAATCTTGCCTAGGCTCCTCTGTGGATTTAGACTGGATCACTATCTTCTGTCTCTTTGAGCTCAGGGCTCTGTGAGGAGAATATTATCTCCTGCATTATTTGTCATTCTGCAATGAATCTGAGTCTTTATGTCTGAGATCATGCCACAACATGACATGGGGCCATCCCTGGTGTTACTGCGTGACAAAAATGTAAGGATCTAAAGTGCCAAAACCTTTGTACAGAACTGTATTTCATTTATTATTATTAATGACCTGCATATGTCTTACCAACTACTCAGGGCCTGTGGTGGTCTGGGGTTTGTGGGCGTGTGCTTTGGATGCCCTGTATGTAATCCATGAGTGGCTGTAGGCAAAACAGCATCCAAAATTCAATTACCCCTGACTTGGCAGACAAAATGGTTGAGCAATGACCTTACATAAATGTCAGAGTAAATGAATTCAGTTTAATTTTACATAACATTGAGACCTCCCAGAAGACCAAATTCATTATGCAGCCTATTTGTCCAAGAGCCCATACTAGCTAAGTGGACTATACACACACTGTGTAAGTGATGTTGGGATACTTTCTTGACAGATTGTAAGTTTTCTGACCTCATTGTTCTGCAAGTCAGTGACCACTGCAGTAGACATTGTGGTTACTGGTGTGAGTATTAAAACAGGCATTAAAACAAATTTGGCATCAATATCTTTCCAAGAAGAAAATGACTCCCATAGACTATTTGCTGGCACATGCTGGCAGTGGGTAACTGCAGTATCAGCTCAGCTGATTGATTCTTGGGCCCCTGGAGTATTCAAATAACTTCTACCTTAATACAAACACAAACACGCACAAGTACATGTTCGTATCTTATATTCAGCATGTCAAAGAAATTCTCTGCACAGACACACATCAAATGTATAATCCAGTGTGACTATGTCAAATCATCCACAAGGATCTGGGCTGAAATACCCTTTGAATTTTCCTAAAGGCACACATCAGTCCTGTATAGGTCACGTTGCTCTTTGACATATGAAATGTCAGCAACACGTGCCAAAGAAGACGGACACACAATGACACATGCTAAATGGAAATATCTAGCGCCCGCTACTGGGGCCTCTCATTTTGTTAAATTTTATTTGTAACAGTAAAATTCCGTTACAATGTTGTAAAAACTATTCTCAGCCTCTGGTCTATGCTGACATGACTGCTTTACATAATTTCTTCAGATATGTCAGCTACACCGTCACGCTGCAAAACCTCGTGACTGGTGTCCGAGAAGCACAATGAACTCGTTGCCGTGTTCATAAAAGTGGTTTCAGCTTTGTGACATAGTGCATGGTGACTTTGAGATTCACCATTTGAACCTCAGCACATTGTGACTGTTGTGACTGTCCACAACAATACTCAGGTTGGCTGTGGAATTTAAAGTCCACAACATTACATCACCAGAATGGACATAAGTGTTGCCAAATTCTGACCCTGTCATCTGGAGGCTTGGAGATATTGAGATTCATCAGGCCAGCCTATGTCTTTCCAGTCCTCAGCTGTCCAGTTCTGGTGAGCTTCTGCCTAATGAGGACTCAGAATTTTGTTTTTTGCTAACAGGAGCTCTGTTGTTGTAACCCATCCAAAGTTTGATGTGTTATGCATTCTGAGATATATTGTGGTGAGTTGAAGAATGGTTACCTCATGTACTATTGCTTTCCATCAGCTTCCTGCAATATGGCCATTCTCTTCTGACCTGTCTCATCTACAAGCTGCTTCCATTCAGCACTCCCTCTCACTGTCCTTTGTTTTTTTTGAACCAACTGGAATAAACTTAAGGGACTGCTGTGGTTGACAATTAAAGGAATTCTGGAGCTACAGAAATACTTAAACTGGCTGTAAGGCACCAGCAAATTCATCAGGCCAAGTAACAGTCATTATTTAGCCCTAACGAGTTAGTGTATTAATCAGGTGTTAATGCTCAGTTAGTTCCTGATTGCAGAAGTATACTTTTTGCCCTTCTTGGAAGTCATTGTGTGTTGTTTATGTATGTTCTTTTTATTGGATAATTATTATTCAAGTCATTAGTTTGCATTTAAATCAATAGCTTCACAAGAAGATATGTCCCACATTCTGAAGGGTGAAGCAGACATGCAAGCAAGCAGAGCGCATGCACGCAGACACACAAACATCATTATGAGCACCATGACTTGCTGCCGTTTTCAAAGGAAAATTCACCTGCTGATCTTAAAAGGCCTCCCCTCATTTCAGTAGGTCTCATTTATCTCACCTCCACATCTGCATCTCGCCATTCACGTGTCATTTCTGATGTCTTTCTCTGTCTCGCAATCTATGCCATCTTTTTCTGCCTCCTTTGTCTTTTGCTTGGCACTCTCTGTGTGATAGCTGTTTTGCATCTTGGTAGGCTTTTCAGAGCAGCACACTGACAACATTAATAATATTGCCAGTGATTGCTTATTCAGAAGAGAATGAGCATTCAGTGAAAAATGAAAAATTGATATAATTTCCCCATCTCTCTCTATGCTTCCCTCGCTCACTGTTTAGAGCCTCCTCCTACTGAACCATCCTACTGCAGCATCCTCACCACATTTTTCTGCGGTGTCTGTTTCTGATAGGCTTCTTTTTAGCCCATTTTCTTCTTCTTTTGCCCACAAGCCTGTTATTAGTGCAGTACCACCCTTTAAATATTAATTATATATATTCTGCATGTTTTTGTTTGAATATAAGCATGCTGAATACAAATTGACTGACAGTGTTGTGTACTGTAAATGCAGATGAACTATGCAAGAGTTACAATGTAACTTTTTTTTTTAATTAAATAAATAAATAGAGCTTTTACAAACACACAGACTCTGTAACCCATGTCAAAATTGGTGTAGATCTGGGCAGAGCAGTCTAAAACGTTAATGTGACTATCTTTTAAATTCATTCTGAAGCTCTGTCAGACGGATTTAGTTTATTGTATCGATCTGAGCCTTTCTTACTCATGTCCCTTGATTGATTAAACAACTTTAAAGGCATACTGATGACAACTTACCAGAAGAGATAACTTTTAATAAGAGCAGGACAGAGAAAAGCACTGAGCAGTTTTTCACGGTAGAAATAAAGACATGAGAAAATTGATGTAGACAGTAAACATTTTTTTAAACCTCTGCACCACATAATGACTCCGGCCAGCCACTCTGCATTTCCCTATAGCAGCCCTGGATGTCCGGGTCTCTGACCGATGACAGCGATAGTCTTTCGGTAAAGGCTGCTGTTTTGCCGCTGTTAGCCGCCGTTACTGGAACTTTCTTTGACGTGGATCTAACATTGTCAGTCTTGGGCAATTAGCAAATAAACTGTCATACGACTGTTTATCAAAGGGAAAGTGTGATTTTTAGGATGCTCAAGCCTAAAATTGGCATAATGATAGCTTATAACCAGCTGTGGTTGTTTAGCCGGCTGGAGACGAGAGGGTCATGTGCCTGATCAGTTGACAACAAGTAACCTCAACAATATTTGGAATAAATAAGCATGTGTACGCACATCTTCTTATGTTAGAGTCCTGACCTCACCTCAGGAGATGAAGCTTGATGTGAGGAGGAAGAGGATGATGTGGAGATGAGGGAAGAGAAAGCAGTGATGGAGGAGGCAGATGAGTTAATCCAGTACTGAAACATAGCTTTACATATCTTCAGTAGTATGTTGTGCATTCCATATGCTGAAGAAGAAATCTAGACATTTTCAAGGCCCAGACCTGTTTGGTATGCAGCCCGTGTCAAAACTGATGTAGATCTGGGCAGAGCAGTTGAAAACTTTGACTGTTTTTTTAAATTATTCTGATGTACTGTCAGGCAGATTTAGGTTTTTGTATCGATCTGAGCCTTTAATTCTCATGTCCCTTGAGCGACATATAAAGCAGGCAAAAGTTTCAGTGTCTAAGTCCTCAAGTCTCCAAGAGTCAACCTCTGGGTTTGAAAAATAAACACAACATTGAAGTGCCAAAGACTGCATCTCCTCTAATGGTCACTTCAGAATTTGTCCTCATAAACTTCCGTCTTAAAATTCCCAATAGCAGAGATGAAAATGGTGTGTTTACAACCTGGCACAATCACCTCAACCAATTAGAGTCACTTGATCACACCTTGTGGAGCTTTTTGAATGGAATTATCTTTAAAAAAAAATGCAGTTGATCCAGCACTGAAACATAGCTTTACATACTGTATCCTTGGTAATATATTATACACTCCATGTGTTGAAGAAAGATCCTCTAGACATTTTTGAGGCCTAGATCTGTTTGGGCTTAACAACTAAACAGAAGAGGTAACTTCATTTGCAAGTCAAGGTCTTGCTCAGATATGTCTTTTAATAAGAGAAGGGCAGAGAAAAGCACTCAATATTAACATTTTCTCCAGCACAGATAAATACCTGGGAAAATTGATGTAGGCGGTAAACATTTGATAACAGAGAGAATACTAAATGAAAGGTTGTACTGAGTTATAGAATCTGTTGAAATAGAGGCTAGCTGGGTGATGATGTCAAGATTTTTGGTTTTCTGTGTAAGGAGATAAAAGGACTACAGTGAAAGATGGAGATATAGCCTTGGCTCAATAAATTATATAAGATATGGAATAAATATTGTAAAATGATAAAACTGTTTGGAATAAGGATAGCGTTGGCATTTTATTTGAATATTACTACAATCCACAGCTAAATCTTGTAGCAACAGTGCGCTGTCTGATTTCTCCTCCCTCATTTGGGTGTATTTTTCAGGATCCTTATTCTCATAATATTATTCATACTTTTCCCTCTTCTTCTGAAGTTTTTCTTCTCTTTGGACCATCTTTCCTATCATCACGTCCTCTGCAGTTATCCCTAACAAGCAGCGCAGACTAAAAGGCAGAGCGGGTGGGTTCATGTCATTCACAAAATACTGTTTTCTGTGAGGCTAACAGGGCTAAAAATACTAATGTTTCTCTGCTCCATCTCATTACGCAGTAGATCTCCAGACGGAACCACACACACACACACACACACACACACAGACACACACACACACAAACAATGTCAAAGACCACTCCAGATGAGTGTCAGTGCTCCCTGAAGAATGTAGGGTTTATTAAGTATAACGTGACATTACTTATGCTTTTCTGAGTTAGTAAATGAGTCACATCTGATTATGCTGATCTGCTTCAAGGCCACTTATGTGTCTGTTTGTATGGGTATATATGAGAGTACATCTGCTGCTATTATAGCCTGAGACATTTTCAAAACACGAAACACTGGGTGGTTAAGAAACATCTGATGAGTGTTAGCCACCACTGCCTGTAGGGGAATAAAACACCTGACTAAGTGTTTTTGTTGGATTTTTTTTTTTTCTTTTACTGCACTTTTTTATTTATTCATTATTAAATTTGTATTTTAACCCTTTATATACTCCAATAGAATTCTATTAGAATGTTCCAGATTCCTGCGAACTCTTAAAGGGGGAAGATGAAAACTAAACACTTAAATACAGCTAAAACCGGCTGTAAGTGCTAATTATAAGTTAGTTTTAATTTAAAGATCACAAGTAACTCATTTAGACCACATATGACTATTTAAGATTTGTACCTTTGTACATTTCATCATCTGTTTCTCATTATCTCTTTATTATTATAATTTTCTCCTCATTCTCCGCTTCTTCTCTTCTTTTCTTCAGCCTTCTCCACCACTGCTCTCTCTCCTCACCTCAAACCTCATTTCCTAAACTGAAGTTAGGTCTCTAACTCACAAAAACATACAAAAAGATGCGTATTTATTTATTTTTTTAAACATATGCTAACATATGCTCAGTACACCATAGCAGCCGCTATATATACCATTCGCCCACAACATTAAAAGCACTGACAGGTGAAGTAAAAACAGTGATCTTCTCATTGCAGAGCAATGTTCTACTGGAAAACTCTGCGTCTGGCATTCATGGGAACGTTACACTTTGAAATGACATGACTGCTTGGCTAAACATCATTTTGAATCAAACACATCCATATGGCGCTGGCCTCCCCTGACAGGAAAAAGCTGCTCGGGAATGGCTTGAAGATTCCCAAGATTCCAATCCAATCAAGCATCTAACAGGATGCACAAGAATAAGTCCAATCCACAGAGCCCCACACCCAGGATCCCAGTGCCAGACAACACTGGCCACCCCCAGAGGGTCCATGCCCATGCTCTGGCAGATCAAAGCTGTTATGGTGGCACAAGGGGGTCCTACACAATATAAGGCAGGTGGTTTTATTGTTGTAGCTGAAGAGTGTATGTTTTCCGTCCAGACTGTAAGTAAATATTGCACATTTTCAACGCAATGATGTAACCAGATGCTTTCTGCTGTACCTGTATATGACCTGGAGATGCACCTCACCTCTTGTTTATTGTAAGATTTCTCTACCTATAGTCTGGTTTTCAGGAACTTAAGTGATTAGCTCAGACAGTCAAGGACATTTTACAGTGTTTGGCTTTTTGGCAGTCCTTCTTAATGATTTATTGTGCTGCAATAAGTGTTGACTTATGTGGCTCAATCTGAGCATGCAGGGTGTGCCTGCTTTCTGATGTTTCTTTTTTGCAGTCCCTAAATACAAGTGTATCAGTTCCACTGAAAGAGCCATAATAAAACTCCATCCTGTGAGGTGAGGTGTTTCGTTTACAAGATGTTCTGTTTGTCTCTCCACATTTTCTCATTTCAACATTTTTGAAAGGGGTTCTGAAGAGAGGTACAATTTGTAGTTTAAATTGTCATCAATAGAAAGGTCAAGGAGAGAGGTACAGTAGTGAGTGTAAACAGCCATCTGTTAAACATGGTGGAAGCTGTGTCATGGTTTGGGGCTGCATTTCAGCCAGTGGTGTTGGTGAGCTTTCAAAATTGATGGAATTATGAACCCAGAAAAGTACCATCAGATTTTGATCGACCATGCAATACCATCTGTAAATAGTCTGATTTGCATTTTTCAGCGTGACAATGATCTCAGACACACTACAAATACAGTAAAAGCATCCCTGTTTAAAAAAGCACACAATGGAACACTATCAGTCTTGGATTGACCTCCCCAGAGCCCGGACCTCAACATTACTGAAGCAGCGTGGGATCTTCTTGACAAAGAACAGAACAAAAGGCAGACAACATCTTTGAATGTCAAGAAGCCTGGAGAACTATTCCTGAAGACTACTAAAAGACATGACAAGAAAGCTCCCTCAGAGAGTTCAGGCTGTGTTGAAGAATATAGGTGGTCATACCAATTATTGACTTTCAAGCATGTTAGAATTGTACAAATTCTGTTTCTGTCTTATATATACAGTATTTCCATGTATTTTTGCACGTCTCAATAAATCACTGTACCAATTTCCCATTTTCCAGGAGAACATATAAAGAAATGAGGGGTGGCTCCAGATTTTGAACAGCACTGTTTGGCCCATAAGACAGGACACTGAACAGAGTAAAACACTGGAAGACAACAAAATGACATATTGGTATGAGCATTAAAGTGGACATATCATGCTTTTAAATCCTTCCTTTTCACATGTAAATCATTCCATTGTGGTCTATATAAAGTAGAACTGCAATACTTTATTCTGAATTCTTCATTATTGTAGCTCTACAGACCCCTTGTTTACCCCTGTTCTGAGGCTCATCTTAGAGCAACTGGTTTTGGTGCGGTCTTTTTAAATGTGAATGAGACATTTCGCAGAGCGTTCCACTCTACCCCATTCAGCCATTTTTGTAGTCTGATAGCAGCTATACGATTATCTACTGCAGTGGTTCTCAAATCCAGGCCTCGTGGCCCAGTGTCCTGCAGGTTTTAGATGTGTCTCTGCTTCAACACACCTGAGTCAAATATAGAAGTCATTAGCAGGACTCTGGAGAACTTGACTACATACTGAGAAGGTAATTCAACCATTTGATTCAGGTGTGTTGGATCAGGGACACATCAAAAACCTGCAGGACACTGGGCCATGAGGCCTGGATTTGAGAACCACTGATCTACTGGGAGAAAAACTTTTTTTTCCAAAGTTTATTAAAGATGTCAACAGCGGAAGACTTGTCCATTCAGCCTTACATGTTCGAGCCAGAGTCTGACCCAGAGCATGAGAATGAAGGCGACGAACCTGCAGAACCACGCCTTCAAATGAATGCATCACAATGGTGTGTTATTACTGTATTTACACCCTCTCCATCTATATATCTACCTACAATATGGAGCGTAGTTTAACTATAGTGTCCATACATTGGAAACTACTATTTAACATCCACAAAAGGATACTCATACTCACTGTACACAATTAAAGATGTGCAATAATTTGATTAAGTATATTTATTTGGACTACAAAATTGCTGCAAGAAAAAAATGGCCGATTCACTTAATTGGTTAGCGGGAAGTCCATGACCTTATTAAGCAGTTCCACAGCAGATACTGTGACATAACAGACAAGAAAACATAATAGGGACTAGAGAAAACTGAACAGACTTAAAAATATGACCCAAAAAGAATATAAAGATATCTACGCAGCACCAGGAGAGAATAAATTTAGATTTTCTGCACTCCTAGACATTCAAAGTACACAAAAAGATGTATTTAAGGGCTAAAAAAGTGGATTTTGCATGATATGTCCCCTTTATGGTGATTACAACTCAATTTGTGTCTGTGGTGAGGGTGCTGTGTAGATGTGTACAGCTTTTTTCATTTTAAAAGCTGTGATTTGCGAAAGATAGACGAGAGTAAGAGAAAAAAATTAAATTGATGAATAAAAAGACAAATTGGGTTGTATGTATATAGGCACACACACACACACACACACACACACACACACACACACACACACACACACACACACACACACACACACACAGTAATAACAGTAAAGGGAGGTACTGCAGCTAGCAAAATGTCTGTGACTGTCATAAGCTACAAGCACTGGAATGACAGATAACAATGTCCTCATTGGAAGCCACCGTGGTGCCTTAGGTCAACCAGGTCAGTAGTATTTTCGTGTTCAATAAATTTATGCTATTTCTAGTTATTTAGACTGCTGTATGTGGCTTTTAGTCACCCCCAGACCCTTAGTAGCATGTCTACTTTTTAGGGGGTTGGCTGTCTGGTGACTTTGATATTGAGTTTAGCTGAGAGGACAGAAACAGTGACCTAGCCTGACTTGCCCACTCATGAGGGTCCCCCACTCTGGGGGAGAGGGCTCCAGGTCCACGTTACTCACGTACTGTCAGACCAGAAGAAGAGTGAAACTAAATAAATAAAAGCACACACTCACACACTTATACGTGCAAAGAAAAAAAGAAACTAGAAAAATTGAACACGAGAGAACTGGAAGGGGGAGAATACCTGCATTACTGTAATAATCACAATACTTAAAAAATAATAATGATTGGTAGTGCATCATCAACAGTGCATTACTGATAAAAATCCAAAATGTCAAAAGTCATCATTCATCAGCAGAGGTGGCAAAAGTACTAACATTCTGTACTTAAGTAGAAGTACTTGTGTTAAAAAATACTTTGGTAAAAGTCGAAGTACTGGTTCAACTTCTTTACTTAAGTAGAAGTAAAAAAGTACAGGCTCTGAAATTTACTCAAAGTAAGAAAGTAAAAGTAGCTCTTTGGAGGACGTTTCTACCTGCTATTTTTGTGTAAAGCTAACTGAACCTTATTATATATTATTGTAATATATAAAATAATACATGAGAACACAAACGTTATTCCAATCTAAATTTTAATTCTAATGAATGTACTCAGCTTGAATCACAAACTGTGAAAGGGAATTTAAACACAGCTCTGTTCTCTGTGTCCTCCATAGTAGAGGGTGACTGTGTCTCCACCTAAACACCAACATGAGGATACTCAGGGGTTACAGTGGGATTCAGAAGCTGGAGGAACCCTAAGATCAGCTGTAGTGGTTCTGCATGGGGAGAAGAATCACAACTTTCTATTGTAGCTGCAGTAAATGATGTTGGTGTGCAGGCTGTGATCAGCTGACCTGCTGCTGCTGCTCTGAGGTTTGCTGCTCTGTGTGGATGAACTGAACTCACAAAGATGTAACCCAGTATTTCACAGCTATCTGAGCTGATCTCCATCCCCTACACTGACAGCATACAGGCTGTAGAAATGTTGGATTCAGTAAATGAATCTCAGCATCAGCAGCTTTGATTCAAACTCATCTCTGCTACACTGATGTAACCTGTAACTGTGACCATGAACACAAAGTGCACCAACACAGAGCTTTACTGTAAATACAGTACAACAAGATAACCTGTTTATTACGTACTAAACTGCAGTATTTTCATCCAATCTTTGAATAACACAAAGTCAGCATACTTCAGTTTGTTTTCCAGTCCTTACCTTTAAATCTAACCTCTCTTCTTCCTCTCCTGTCCCCTTCCTCCATCTCTGAGTGAACTTCTCTCTCTTTGCTCTCCCTGAAATGCAGCAGCTCTTCTTTTAGCTAGCAGACACACTGTGTGACAAACTGCACACACTTTGTGTGTTTGCTGATATTTGTTGAGCATTTAAAAACGTTGCATTTACCTGCCACACGTTACTCCCTTCATGCTCGCTCCTCTTCAGTAGCGCTAGCTAAGCTGTTTATGTGCCGCGAGCATAACTTACGGACTCGGTCCGGCCCGCTGTGACCCCTGATTATAGCGCTATAAATGAGACATTAATTACATGGGTTTGTGTATTTAATCCCTTTGTACCCGATAAGCCCCGATGATGGAGGATACGCCAGTACGATTGTCTCTTATATGTTAATATTCCTCCGTTTAGGCTCAGATCGCTTGATTACTGACGGCGCACTGACCGGAAACGCAAACTTCTCCCTGACGTGTTAAAAAGTAACGAGTCTGTTTTGAAAATGTAAGAAGTACAAAGTACTTATGTAATAAAATACTTGTGTAAAAATGTAGGGAGTAAAAGTAAAAAGTACTCAGAAAAATAAATACTCAAGTAAAGTACAGATACCTAAAAAATCTACTTAAGTACAGTAACGAAGTTACTTCCCACCTCTGTTCATCAGTGGCAAGGTGGTGAAGTAGTTAGCACTGCTAGTTTGTGTGCAGCTTGCATGCTGTCCCTGTGCCAGTGTGGGTTCTCCCTAGATGCTACAGCTTCCTCCCACAGTCCAGTGACATGCATGTTAGGTATAATAAATTAGCTGCATCTTTGTGTTAGCCTGCAACAGACTGGCGATTTGTCCAGGGTGTACCCCGCCTCTCACTCAGTAACAGCTGGGACGGTCTTCAGTACCCCTTTGACCCTGAACTGGATAAGTGGTTAATAAATGGATGGATTATGGGGAAAAAATTTATTCACTTTCCTTCTCCACTTAACGAAAGCCAAGCAGGGGAACAAACTGATTGCAATGTGATATTTATTTTATCATAGTTCAACATGGAAACTTCGTAGCCGATTCACCGATTATGTCAAGTTTTGCTGTGTGGCAGGCGGAGCAGGACCCAAATGCAGGATGTGGGAGACAGGGCTTAAACTCAAGGTAACAGGGAGGGTGGAGACAGCTGGGGAGAACAGGTGAACTGAATTTAACAAAATAATAAAAGCAAAACTGAACACAGCACACACGCTACAAGGCACTGGCAAAATAAAACAGGAAGTAACACCAAACAGAGAGAGACTTGGCAAGACACAGGAACATAGGGAAAGAAGGGAAAACTGAAACTCAAGAACTAGAACGCAAGAAACTAGAAACTCCAGCATAAAACCCAAAATATAATTACAAGAGCATAAAAAAATCACAATATGAGCACTTCAACTAAGGACAACATAGCAAATTCAAAGCGGCCAGACCTAAGTGTAAACTAAACAGAGAAAAACAAAGGAGAAGAATTTAAACCACAAGCAAACTATGAAACAAGAAATTTAACAATAACAGAACTTCAAAGACCCCAACACACAAAAGACCCAGGACAGATTATAGCAGATTATTTGCAAACGGTTGCATTTTAAGAATTATTTCTTGAAAGAGTTGCATTTTCTACAGAGAACACAAAAATGGAGCGTCTTTACATATAAACTCATCATTTTGTGTGTGCACTTGTACATCTTCAATCAGCCATGTATAGCTTCCCACCGCTGGGTGCACAAGCAAATGTGTGCGTGTGTGTGACAACAGTGAGAGTGCCCCAGGATGCTAGACAGCTCTCCGGGGACGAGAAGTGTCGTCAAAAATAGAGTTTTCATGGTCTAGTTCATTGCTTGTGTCTGCATTCACAACAGTTTAAACTGCAATCCTTAATTGCTTGCTCCAGTTCTTGCTGATCAGAATAACTTAGAAATATGGCATGATGCAGTCTCCATTATTAGGACACTGTGATAGGACCTCTTATTTAGCATTTAAAGAGCAATTCCCAGTTTAATCTATGTGGCCATGCCCTTTCTTCTGTGTGTGTGTGTGTGTGTGTGTGTGTGTGTGTGTGTGTGTGTGTGTGTGTGTGTGTGTGTGTGTGTGAGAGAGAGAGAGAGAGAGAGAGAGAGAGAGAGTGACAGATGGTCTCTGGTCATAGTCCCAGTGGAGTATACACTCTACAGATGCTGCAGCCAAGCAAGGTGTCAGCGGTAGTTTGCTGTCTTGCATTGTCATTTCCCCAGTATATCATGTGTGTTATGTAATAATTTCTGTTACAAATGATGTTTAAGAGTCACTTACACTTAACACTTGTGTTTTGCCAAGCAGATGGTTTTAGTAAGGAAATATTAAACTCAAATAATAATTTAAAAAATAACGTTGAAAATAGCTTTTCAAGAAAAATAAATGGACTTTGCAGTGAACAGATCTCAGGAGAATATATCTTTAGCAAATATACTAAAAGTAAATAGAGTCATCTTTTAAAATAAAATGATTTTATTAGACATAATCCAAAGGTTAAAAATTAAAAATTAAATGTTGCTTTTCCAATGCCTTCCAGAATTAAAAGTCTCGAAACTCAAATAATATAAGCTTTAAGAGCAGGTTTAGGCCATCACCCAAAGTCTAATAAAACAGTGTCTTCAAAAGCCATCCTCAAGCATGCATTTTGTGCAATAATTGCTTACGCCATACCCCATCACTCTCCATGTAATGAATGCGCAGTTGATCAACTACAGTAATTTCACCAAAATGCCTCACTGGATTCTAGTGCACCAGAGCTTTTAACCCCGAAGAAAGCCCAGGGCTGAGATGTCAGTGTCAATCAGTATCTTGCCATGCAGGGAACAGAATGTGGATTTTGATGCATTCGTCTTTTTTTTTCTTTTTCTGTAACTGCCTTTAGGGTACGCACCGGCGTACAGGCAGACAGTTCGACACACTCACCTCCATCCAGCCCACCCATCCGTGAACACTGAATACGCAGCTTAACTCTGCTGCGCAACAGGAATGCAACACTAAAAATCTCTCTTTTTCGTCTTACCATCAATCTCCGGCAGAACAGGGGCATCCTTAATAGAATTCATAAAACAAAGAAGGGATTGATTGGCAAATGAGGCGTATGAGGGGGGCTAGCGTAGAAATTAATTATTAGAGCGGCACAGTCCCAGCTTGTGATCAACAAGCTTGGACCTGTGGAGCCTTCTCTATGAGAGTGTGTGTGTCCTTGTGTCTGTGTGTGTTTCCAATTAAAGGCAGTGAAATTGAGAGACTTGGCCTGTAGGAATCTAATTACCAGAATCCTTGGGGGGAACGAGGACAGAGTGCCTTCTATGTGTCAGCACATCTTGCAAGTCCGTGTGTGTGTGTGTGTGTGTGTGTGTGTGTGTGTGTGTGTGTGTTTGTGTGTGTGTGTGTGTGTGTGCATATGTGTGTGTATTTGGAGATGATGTATTCTTTTATTCATTTATGCAGGTGTACAAATTCATTAAAATGTTTCTGCATCAATGATGGTTTATTTACTGGACTTAGTGTGTCCGCGTGTTTTAGCTTATGATGCACACATGTACTTTTGTATCATATGTATCATAATCTGTGTGTGCCTACACATCTGTGTATGTCTTATTTTATCTATCTATCTATCTATCTATCTATCTATCTATCTATCTATCTATCTATCTATCTATCTATCTATCTATCTATCTATCTATCTATCTATCTATCTATCTATCTATCTATCTATCTATCTATCTATCTATCTATCTATCTATCTATCTATCCCCCACCCCTCTCTTTCTGAATGTGCTATATAAATGTGCTATATAAATAAAATTGACACTGACATTCTAAAAATACATTACAAAAATATATACTTATGTGTGTTTGTGGGCAATAGTTCTATAAACAGCCAGAGACGGTGCATCAAAACACTCGGAGGAACCACAGCTTAATTACAATCAACAACCATCACAACTCCATATGTCTGTCAGCACCCGCTCTGGTTCTAAGAATACACAGCTGGCATTAGTGGGAAAAATCAGATCAGGTAAAGCGGAAGAGAAAGGTTGATAGAAAGCAGAGAGGGGAGCCAAAATAACACAGAAAGACAAACAGTTAGCTCTGCAATGTCACGTTTTGCTTTTGCTAAGCCTTGGAGAAAAGCAAACTTTTTACTGTAGGAAAAAATAGTGGCTGTTTTGCAGACTCTTATTTGCTTAACAGCCACTTACCCTTAAAACTATTTGTAACTTGCAGTGAAAACATGGAAACATATACTCAAGAAACAGATGTTCTTTACAGACTTTTTTGGCTTATATATATATATATATATATATATATATATATATATATATATATATATATAAGCCTCGTGTAAATATCAAAAACAGGGGACAAAGGTCGCAGCTCTCCAAGTTAAGTTCACAGCTCTTCTGCCCTCTGTGAGGTGGAAGAAGTTGTCCTAATAGTGAGAGCAGCCTCAGCACCAGGCTCAACTGGGATACTGTACAAGCTTTACAACTACTCCCGCTGTGTCCTGAAAATGCTTTGTAACCTCATGAGGGTTACAGGATAGGAACCCCTGATCCACCCCTACTTTTGCTCCAGAATCTCCTCCAGTGGTTTGGCAGTGGCCATGCCTGTTCTCTCTGCACTGCACAGGCACCATATATTGCCATGGTTGACAATAGTGTGGTTTACAAATAGCAGCTTGTCAAAGGGGAACGACGCCAGATGTACATCCACTTTTGTGGGTCTGAATAAAGTTTTTAAGTCCAGTGTCTTAAAGATGCAGAAGGATTCCTCTCACCCAGCAAGAAGTGGTTGTTGACCTTAGGAGAAAGTTTCACCTCCCAAGGGAGAACACTGCAACATCACTCTGGCCTGACATTGTGATTTGGTAAGTGCCATTGGCAGGCCTGAGTGATGCTGCTTCCACGGCAGCAACTAACTGAGCCCACTGTCACATGAGGGTCCAGAGGCTGCCCACGAGCAGAAAAGAAGCATTTCAGCCTGTTTACTGAGTGAAAGGGTGTGGAGGGTCGTTAAGTACAAGACAGAGGTGGGATGCTGGAGATTCATTACCTCCTCAACCTCTCAAATTATCAAAGGAGCAGAGCACTTTTTTTTTTTTTTTTTTCTCAGCTCTCAGCAGAGACGGTCGCACTTTTCTTCTCTCCCCAGCCCTTCCTTTTTCCCCTGCTTTGCTGCTTTAGAGCCTCTCTTCACACAACTTCCGAACTGGAATTTATAATTATGGATCTGGTCAGCTGGTCTCTCAACGCCATTGTTTTGATCAAATTTTCACCATGAGGAGATTGGGGGAAGGAGAACCCTATTCCCTCTTATCAATTGACATTCCAGCTGGCTAAGTTATGGATTCCTGTGTGTTGTGGAAGATGACGTGCCTGGCCGTATTGTCAATGGAATACACACACATTTGGCTTATTGACACTGGGGTTTCTCCGAATAGGACCGGGAGATTCCTGGTTTGTCGTTGCAATTCAGGAAGTCTAGGCAGCTGTCTGGCCTTGGTAAGGCTGCTTATGACGGGAACGCGGGAAGGGTACAGACTCAAACTCAGACTCTGTATATCTGGAGCTGATTCTGAGGGGTAAGATCTTGGAGATGTATGTATCTGTTTCTGCACGGTGAAGGAACGAACCAAGAAGATTCGGATGAATTGGATTTTTCGCCACAGAGAGGTGCCAGTAAGACTGAAGGCTGTCAACAATTTAAGCAGTACAGTCTGTACCAAAACAAGTCATAGAATGAGGAATTTGGCTCCCTAGCGGCCTTGGACTGCCGCTTATCAAATTGTCTCCTGGATGTTTGTAAACAGATGCTCTACGCCCCCGCCGTCCTGTCTTCTTCTGACCTGTGTTGGACTGATCTCCCTGACCTAGCTGCTGATGAACTCTACATCTTATCAGAACTGTTAGCTGAGGAGGGAGTTTGTAACCTTATACTGTGTATGTGTGAATGTATACAAAGTATGAGATGATTTTTTCCTCACTCATCCCTATATGTTTTCACTATTGTTTCTGTCTTTTTAATGGCAGCGCCTCCAGAAGGGGGGCAGCATGGCCACAGTTCACCTATCTCCCCATGTTTGTTCTGTTTGTCTTCTTGGATGGGTGTTCTGTTAACTGTAATTTCCCCATTGTGGGATCAATAAAGTATCATCATCACTGAAAAGTTGAGAAGGAAGTTGCAGAGGAGGCTAAACAAGGGAACTTTGGGTTATGGCTGAGGAGGCACAGGAGTTGGGGACTGAGCAACACTTAGAACAAAAGCTGGGGTGGAAGGGAGAAATCCATTGTCTCACCATCAGGAAACATACTGGAATTAAAGAAACAAAATGTCAGTGGTGAGCTGTTCCCAGCCGAAGAACCAAACAGGCTTAAAAGAAGAGTTTGGTCTGGTCTCCCTTATAGACCTAGAAAAGTACACTGAGGTCCTTATATTACAAACTGCAGAAACACACAATAATAAACCCCTTCAGAGTCTTAAAACAAAGTTCTATGGAATTAGATAGCAAAAATCAGCCTCTGGAGGACATGCAAAAACAAAAACAAAGTAATAGCTCAGAATCCAAACATGGCAGTGGTTTTATTTTTGTGGCTGCCAATAAAACTGGCACACTGGCATTCCAGTGTGAAATTTCACCACGGACAGAAGCAAAAGGATGAAAGCAGAGACATACGGGAGAATTCTGTGTGCTCAGATTCAGACAAAGGCATCAAAGCTCATTCGCTGGCATTTTATCATTCAGCAGGACAACAAGCTTAAACACATCTACAAAGGAACCAAAGAGCTTTTGCAGACTAAAGAGATGGACTTTGACTCATCAAAGATATGGGTTGATTGACTTTAGATGCTCTTTGACTGCAAGGAATCTCCACAAAAACATAGAAGCAAACAAAAAACTTACATTTTGGGTACTATGAAATAATCTGTCACACTTTTTTTAAAAATATTGATGTCAGTTGAAGAGTTAAAGTTTCATGTCCACCATGCACAGATCCTAAAGAGCAAGAACTTGATAATTGTCCAAATATTTATAGTCATATTTTCCAGTACAGACATATGCAGCAATGATGCGTGCAACACTCAACTCAATAAAAATAGGTGAATAAATAAATCACAGCTGTTTTCACACTCACTGGTGCATCTTTTTGAATGTGGCGTTGGCTTCAGTGAACCAAGTTTTAAATAAATACTAAACTTAACCTTCTCACAACATGACAAAGCTACAGTAACACTGTGGTGTGGTGGTTAGCAGCATTGCTTTCCATGTTCATCATCTCAGCAGTTTGGAAAGGTTGTTAATTACTGCTAAACACCAAGAACAGCTGAGGCTTATGAAAAATAAGATGATTTTTTTTTTTACATGCATTTACAAACAAAGCTAATTATCCCACATATTCATTTTTCCCCTGATGTTGGCATAGAAAAACAATTCAGTACCAAATTGATAATGATTAATCCTGATGGGACATTCAGCCTCACTGTGGTGCTAAGGTTAAAATCAGAGCACTGTCACCATCAGGAGGATCTATCCTCTAGGTATGCAAAGTGTGCACAACATCAATGAAAAAAAAAAAAGTTGGTGAGATGTTTCAGTCTACGCCAAAATAATGGACCAGACAATGTCCTGATCCACATGATGATTCCTAGAGCCAAAATGTAATGAATTTGCCAATCATGTGGCTCAAAATCATGCAGATGTCAAGTGAAGAAGGTACAGTAGAAATAAAATATGACAGTTGTTTCACAACTTCTTCCCATTCGTTCTACATATGAATCTGTTTACCTCTTATGTCTCATCCTAGAAGACAAGACAGAGCTAATTATTAGCAGACAAAATCACAAGCTTCATTCTGTCTCTGTAGTATGATCAAAGCAGTTATTCATGTCTCACAACTGCTTCATCACACCATTATGATCCTTGACTAATGTACTGTAACATCCCAGTGACATTTAGGAACTGGAGTCACAAGATGGATGAGATCATTTCTTGGCAAACTGACTACATGTGGAATTTGATAAACTGTTAATCACCAGATGCTTCCACTGTGATTGGAGACTGAAAGCGTCAGTCACAGAAGAATTTAAAAAATGGATTCACTGGAATACAGCCTACATAAAAAGTAAGTGGCACTGGAAATTTCTGTTGAAAGATATGGTTCAACGGAGCTAAAGTTCAATTGAACGGTTGTGTGCCTGTGTACTTGTCGCTCTTTGACAGACTGTAGCAGCTGTGATTTAAGCGCAGGGGCACCCGCCCACAGACACACATGCATGCACATACACACAGAGTGCACGATCAATCAAATCTATCAACAAATAGACAGAGCGAGGGCTGACATTTACAATCCCGCAGCTCTCAGATTTTTGTATATGTTTGTATTTCTGTGTGTGTGTGTGTGTGTGTGTGCGCATGTGTGCATGTGTGTGTGTGTGCGTGTGTGTGTGTGTATTCTATGCCTGTGATGCAGAAAGAGGCCATAGTCTACAACTTTAATATGAGGTGAATAAAAGGTGTCCACATAGGTAATAAAATATGAACAGTGGGACATTATTTTAAAAACAGGTGTGATTCTGTCATGGGCTGCATGGGCTCAGGAACACTTCCAGACATCAGTGTCTCTGACCACAGGTCACTGTACCATCCACAGATGCAGGTCAAAAATCCGTGATGCAAAGGAAAGCCATATGTGAACATGATCTAGAAACACCACCATCTTTTCTGGGCCAAAGCTCATTTAAAATGGACTGTGGCAAAATGGAAACCTGTTCAGTGGTCAGATGAGTTGAAATTATTTGAAATTTGACACCACGTTTTCTGCACTAAAGAGGAGAGAGAGACCCTCTGGCTTGTTATCAGCTTTGACTTTGTAGTAGAAGAGTCCAGGTGCTGAACTGGCCTGCCTGCAGTCTAGCCCTTTCACTGACCGAAAACGTTTGGTTCATCATGAAATGAAATATATGACAAAGGAGACCAAGAACTATTGAGCAGCTAAAATTCTAAAATTCAGACAAGAATGGGGCAACATTCCTCTCCCAAAAGTCCAGGAACTGGTCTCCTCAGTTCCCAGACATTTACGGGCTGTTGTTAAAAGGAGAGGGGATGCCACACGGTGGTGGACACTTTAAAGTGTAAACACAAGAAACACCAACCGGTCCACACATGGATTAAGGTAATTAAGTACAAACATTACGCTGGCAAAACATTGCTTGAAAGCTTCCTCTGAAGATATTGTCAACTTCTTAACATGAAAGCATTATATAAGCTTTCAAGTCTTAATGGAACAATAATTTACAATTGCGCATTCTGGATTTTTTTTAAGATCATAATGTCTGGGTGAAAAAAAAAGATTGACTTAGTATTCCTTGAAGTGAGTTTATTCTTTTTGAATGGGTGCCAGTTGGAGTTGGGATCTGGATATTTCAGTTAGTTGATTGGTTTTAGCCGCGAGCTATGGCAGAAGCTGCAGGCTCGAATCCAATAATGGCAGCAGCTAATAATAAAGACCACTGGAGAATTTGTGGAGATGATGAGGATGATGATGATTACCATGGCATTAATATACTACTGTTTTTAATCATGATGACAAACAGTAATTGGGTTAAGGGGGAAGAGAATGCGTCCCTCTCATCCCTTTCAATTTGAACTCTCAATGATTTAGTGATGCAACAGTGAGATGGAGTGGTGGCAAGACAAGAAGCTGCGTGAGACGATCAAGGCTGCAAAAGAGTGAGAGTGCAGGAAGAGCATAGTAGCATCATAGAGAGAAAGCCTATAGAGGCGTCCAGCTAAAAGCAACTTTGCTTTGTACACCTCTTCACTTAGATACCTTTCTCATCTGCAAACAATGCACACACAGTACACAAAGACACAAGCACAAAAGCCTTCTGGCAACAGCCAGTGTTAATCTCTTTAATTTAGAAGCAACTGATGGGGACTGCTAGAGAAAGTGAGATAATGAAGTGTGTGTGTGTGTGTGTGTGTGTGTGTGTGTGTGTGTGTGTGTGTGTGTGTGTGTGTGAGAGAGAGAGGAAAACTGTCCACACATAATGTAGCATGGCTGATCAGGAAAGATCAAATATGATTCCCCCATGTTCATTTTACTTCAAAATATGTGATTCATCATTTCCATCAGATACGCCAACACAAAATCTATGTAATATTTGATCAGAAATCATAGATTTTTTTTTTGTCGAATCTTCAAAACACCAAAATTTGTGGCAAATCAGAAAACTGAAATGGCAACTTTTGCTTTGGCGGGATCCTGTCTCATGAATTTGTTGCTTCCTTTCTATTCTGAAGTATAGCATACGAGAACAAGAGGCAGAAAGCAATAGACAGCCATTTTTCAGAAACAATAGTGTTCCTAATTGTACTCTTTCCGACTCTAGTCAAATGTGTCTCTGTGTCTTCAAACAGCTCACTCAAAGTGGTTGCTGTTTTAACAGTCTAGTCTTGATGGCTCAGTGGATCAAGGTGCATAGCACTAGGTGTGTGATTGCCCTGGTTTGAGGCATCACAGACCAAAAGCAGCAGCCCCAGCCTACAGCTCAGTACACTGCAGCTTAAAAAAAGATATGCCAGTAGATAAAACACAATCAAATTAAGAAAATATCTTATAGTATTTTGTCAGATTATTTGAATAGGGTAAGAATAAATTCTGCGACTAGCATAAAAGCAATCTACAATTTTATTATGTGAATCACACGGTCACAGTGTTATATTAAAGCAAATGTTAAAACAACATTTCATTTAGTATACCCTTTAAACTTCTCATAAATGCAAATATCTAATCAGCCAATCACATGGCAGTAACACAGTGCATTTAGATATGTACACAAGATGACCTGCTGAAGTTCAAACTGAGCATCAGAATGGGAAGAAAGGCGAGCGTGGCGCGGTCGTAACACTCATTACAACCAAGTTATGCAGAAGAGCATCTCTGAATGCACAACACATCAAACTTGAAGCAGATGAGCTACAGCAGCAGAAGACCACACCATGTGTCACTCCTGTCAGATAAGAACAGGAAGCTGAAGCTGCATGGGTTCACCAAAATTAGACAAAAATTAGTTTCTGCTGTGAAATGGATAGCATCCTCAGGAACTGGTGTACACAACATTAATGCACGGCTCTGTCTTGCCTTGTATTGATGATTCAGGCTGGTGGTGCAATGGTGTGGGGGGATATCTTCTCGGTCCAGCCAGGGCCCTTTAGTACCAACTGAGCATCGTTAAAATGTCACAGCCTACCTTAGTATTGTTGCTGACCATGTCACAAAGCTCAGATCATCTCAAACTATTTTACTGAACATGACAGTGAGTTCACTGTGCTCAAATGGTCCCCACAGTCACCAGATCTCACCAGTACAGGAGAATCACCTCATGGATGTACAGCTGACAAATCTGGATCAACTGTGTGATACTATCATATCAATTTGTATTTTGCATTTCTAGAAAGAATAACAAACCTGCGGCTTATCATTTGCTATCACTAAATCACTAAATCTGGATGAGCCACAGTTTAAGTACTATTGTTTTGTCAACCAAGCTCCTCCTCTAAGTCATTTACTGCCACACAAAAAAAATTACCACAATGTGGTAATTTCTTTTCGAGTAACAGGTGAGTCATTTCAGAAGTCTGAGATAACATTTGAGGGGGAAAAAAAGACATAATTTCCTTGATGATAACAATTTCCCCAAAGCTAAATTATTCAAGCCTACAACAGTATTGTTCTACGCATACCTCACAAATGCTAAATGAGCCATTAATCATGCAGGCAACCATGCAAAACATCATACGGCATTAACGCTACGGAACTGCCACTCACACTCTAAAAAGGTCACAAATCGTCATGGCGGGGGCGCTGTTTGTTCACATCACTGAACAGTGAGCAGAGTGGAGCTGAATGGCGAGATGTTGTGTCCGTCAAAATGACTTAGTGACGGTAGAGTGGGCCTGAGAAGGCCTTCCTTACTGGTGTCAGACCTGACAGGTGACAAAAGTGCTGAAGAAGAGACATGCCAAGGGACCGCATGTGTACATCAGAGAGAGCAAAAAGGAATAGGTCTGTGGGGGTGCATCAGGGTGTGTAAGAGAGAATATGCTGGTAAAGTATGGAAAAAATAGTTTGAGGTGAAAAGTGCTGCTGACAACAAAAGGTGTGTTTTGGGGACAACATGCACACACTGGAACAATAACATATATATGCAGAGGACTTTACCTTTATTAATTTCATTATATTCTGGCACAATATTCTGTCCTAAATATTGATGGGAATGCCAAGTGCCCGTAAGGTCAGTCTGTGTGTTAGTGGAGCACAGATTTAGGTACACAGTATGCAGAAAAACAAATAAGCAGTGAAGTGTGAAGTTTTGTGTCAGGATAGTGTAGCTATCATTAATGGTGAGAGCAGGTGGGAGGTTGGATGTTTCTGGGGCAGCTGAACACAGCGAGGTGCCTTCTGAGAGTATTGTGGTCCAAATTCTACAAAACACCTGTGAAGTGATAGAATATTCTCTCTAAAGCACACTCCTTTCTTCTGAAACCAAAGTTTTCAAGCAGCACAATTTAAAGAGGGAGCTTTGTGCTGTGTGAAGTGCTTTAACTGGAAGAAACATGACAGGAAGGGAAATTTTTGACAGGATATTGTGTACACGTCGAGACTGATTTTAACCACAATAACTAGTCTAAATAAGTGAGTGTTACACTGAATATAAAAGCCCTTTCTTTACATAAATTGTTTTGGGGAAATAGGCTTGTTTACTTTCTTGTTCTTCAGGAGAGAAGTTAAAAAAAAAACTGTCACATGTGTGCAGTAAATATAAAGTAGCAGCAGTTAGCTTAGCTTGGGATAAAGACTGAAAATGGCTGGCCTTGCTCTGTCGATTTAATGCTTAAAGCTCATTAATTAACAAGGCATATTGAGTTTGCTTAATCCATATAACACTGAAGTGTATAAATGGTTGTGGTTTCAGGGAGGGGGTAGGAGGGGTTGTGGGGAGGATTTGGTGTGCTAGTTGTTTCCGTGTTTGTGTTAAACTAAGTGGCTGGCTATGTTGGATTATCACATCCTGCTAATATCCAATAGTAAATTTAGAGTTATGAAAAGGATGATGCCAAGGTCAGACACGAGAAGTCATTCACAGGGGGGTGACTCAGCTAAGAGAAGCAGCTTGTTCCTGAGATTGTTAATTATTAAATAAAAATGCATGATCATTCACAAAAAAGAGAAAAAGCAAGACCTTTTTGTTTTTCTGAATAATGTGGATAAGTAAGTTGGACTGTGAGGTACTTGAGGAGTAAAATAGTAAAATTGCTTTTTATTTCCAATTTCAGCAGCATTTTTTCAACTGAGGGCTACAGTTTCACCAAAAAAAAAAAAAAAAAATATTAATTATTTTCTAATGTGGGTTTATTGGCATTTCCACAAATGGTAAATAAAATTCAACGCATTGTTAAAAAATACATAAAAAATATCCCTAAAAAATTAAAATGGAAAATTCCTTTAAGTTAAAACACGATATTGTACTGTATTTTTACAGATTTTTTTCTTTTTTTTTTTTAGTGCACCTGACAAGAGAATTGGAAAGGCATAATCATGTCATAATATCTGCCATGACAAACATATAATTTCAAAACACATAAACACCCAGTTGCCATAAAGCTTCACCTTCCCATGCTGTGCGGCATACAATCATGTATAATTGGGATGTTATGTGATGTGGCGACTGCTGCTTGTCACCAGAGATTAGATGCAGACGAGTGTGCGTATATGTGAGTTCATATCCATTGTTGCACCTGAGCATAGTGACTGAAAGCACCTGGATTGTAATATAAGGACACACTATGTGCAAGCACTCACGCAAATGAACGTCTGTCTATAAGCAAGCAAGTGCAAACACAGATGCTCACAGTGTGTTTTCTCTTCTGGTTCCAGGTGTAAAATTGCACACACACGCACGCACACACGTGCAAAAGCACACAAACACACACACACAAAGAAAACATAAAAAATTGTATGTTCATACACATACTCTCAGTTAAAAGTGTCTCATTTCTTAACCCTTTCTACCCTGGTTGTTTCTATATTGAGACCAGGCTTTAAGATGCATTCTAGAAAGTTACATTCAATGAAGAGGCTGCCCTGTGTGCCAAAAGTTTTTGCCCAGAATTTGCTAAAATTGCAGAATTTTCCTAACGGGTTCATTAACATTGATATTTAAAGCTCTTACTTATCCTGTTCTTACAGTTTTGATGAGGGGGGAAAAAAAGAAGTTAAAAAAATGCAAATTTTTAGCTCACACCATGGTCTGGTGATAAGGAGGAAAAGACATTACAATACAATGTATAATTTGCTTATTAGTCACTTAAATTTAAAAAAAGTTAAAAGTAAAGCTAAAAGTAAGACATTGTCACCACAGATTCACTCGAAAAACCAAACTAAGTAAAGAAGACCAGACTCTCAAAGTCAGCTGACAACTACCTTCAAAGTAGATAATAAAAAGCCAAAGTCAAAGTAGGTACAAAAATCAAACTCAAGCAATAGTCAGAACACCACATGCCTATTGGACTGTTCTTTGTTTTTTTTTAGAAGTGAGGAGTTCCTCTTGCTAATATTGACCCTCAAAAGATTTCTTTTTATGGGCCAATGTCGTTTTTGGACACTAAGGCACATGAGTAAGCAATTACAAGCATTTAAACACAAGGTTTAATCAAAAAGTTCTGAGAACAGAGCCATACAGTAAATGTCAAAAGTCCCATCTGATATAAATTTGGACAGTCTCACATTTAAGGCCACATTCTCATTCACCTCTAGGTAGCTTTTTGTCAAGGCTGCTATTTTTAGATGTTTCAGTGGAAGTGCTGTTGTGTCCCTTTGCACATGTGGCTCTGTGATTGAAGCTGGAGCTCCTCCAGTGTGTCAGAATGTTGATCCTTCAAGCTGATTTTCATCTTTGGGAAGTTTGGTGAGTGGGCCAGTGGCGAGTGAAGACTGTGTTGGTATGGCTACAAAAACACACTAGCAAACATCACAGTTCAGATGATTTCCTCTGAATGTTCTCCCTCAGACACCTCAGAACAAAACAACACGTTAAAAGTCTCACCCTGCAGACAGGCAGCTTTCTGGATATTCTCAAGAAGGTAACGTTAAACATGAGAATAGTCAAATTTTAATCAGGTAAGATTTTTTAATAAACATTTTGTTTTTATTATACCTTACACATGCAAACCAAAAAAAAGTAAGTACACTTCAGAACTGTTCATACTAATTTCCACTGCAAGGTGGCTACCTTTACAGACCCGCCATATAATACAATACAGCACTATATGTTAATGGCATCTTTTGGCTCTTGATCAACATGCTCAGCATTAGCAAACCACAAACCTTCATTCTGTTATCATTCATTGTCCAGCTTTCCCACTTTATGGCCACTGAGTTATGGCATTTTCACAACAATGTTGATTATTTTCAGTTTTTACATATGAATCTGTAGTAATTTTTTGTCTGCAACTGCTGCTCTTTCCAAATGTATTTTGGGACATATACTGTACACTATCATAAATTCCAAAACGATGCCCCATGCCTCATTAAAGAGTGTCACAGTTTTAAACGACTTAAGAAATTGTGCCTTATTATTCATTTGGAAACCCTGACACCCATTGTTTCACTCAATTTATAGCGGTAAATTGCCATTTATAGATAGATAAGCATATGACTAATTGTGATTTAGTGTCAGCAGTAAAAGAAAACTCCCTCCTTGCAAAGTGTTTTTACTATTTTGTTGACCCAGCCTCATCTTTGATCGCTCATATTTACAGTTCTTTGCATGAAATCAAACACACACGCCTTTGGTTACAATCTCGTTTGGTACGACACAATAGCAGAGCCTGTGGGTGAGTGTGCATGAGTCAACAACTTTGCCTGCTGGTGGCATTCGCAGTGACTCACATTTCCAGGAAGAGTAAGACACACACAGAGAAGGAGATAGGTGGGCCTGAAGTCAAGATCATCTGATTTATAATACTCATTATTCACACAAACTGCTCAAAGATCTTTACATATTGTTTTAAATGATTACTGGTCCTTTATTTTTTTTTTTTCCAGATCAGATTCAGATTCTTAGAAAAGAAATATGGTGAATAAAAAACTTTTTGAGGCTAAATAATCTTTAAATGATTTAGCCACAAAAATCTAAAAAACTTCTCTTCCCTCTGTTATTTTTGCTTTTGTCATGCGTCTTGTCTGTGTCTTATCCTCTCTGCAGGTGTTCATTCCTCCACCCGTTGCATTTCTTCTTTGTTCTCAATCATTGAATATCGACAGCCACAGTTACCAACCCTCTTCTCTGCTCACCTGCCATCTCTCCCTCCCTCTCTGACTCTTCCTCTCACTTGTTCTGGCCTTCACGGGAGGCTCTCAAGGCACAGTATGTAGCTGCCCTCACCGCGCAGTTGTCGAGCATAAACCGATCGTTTCACCAAACCTGATAATACCAGCACTCATTGCAGACACACTTGTATCCAACTCGCTGTCTTTCACTCCATATTCCTTCTAACCCTTTGTCATTTTGATCCCCTCAATCACTTCTTCACTTTCCTACATCTCCTAATATTCCCTTGATCTTTACACCTCCTGTTCCATCTCATCCTTTGCTTAATGTCCTTTTTTCTTTCACTTTTTGTAGTCTTTCATATTTATATATATATAAATTTATTTTTTTTGTTTCACCTCAGTCTGTCAGACGTTCATGCATTTTTCTTGCTCATCATTCCGCCTCATTTTCTACACACACACCTATTCTTTCGATTTGAGCTACCCCCTATTACTTTCAGGCCATTGTGAGCTGCTGCTACAAAAGAACGATAAATGCCCCCTCTCTCCCTCCTATGGTGAACCACAATACTGGCTCTCATGCAAGCCAGGCCTGACGTCTATTTGTGTGAGTGTGTGTACGTATGTATGTGTGTGCGTGCACTTTTATGTATAAATGCAGGAAAATGGAAGTGAAGAGTTAGTTGCTGTCTAAATGTCCACACCCTGCAAAATCAGGCGAGAAAGATTCACAGAAGCAAGCTGCTGAACAGACTTCCTACACAATCATGCCAGTTTTCCTGCACCATCATATGTAACTCAGTGTGTATAAAATGGCACTTCCAGTATAAGACATATGGTAGATGATTAAGTCACCCATACTAGGAAATGTGTGTTTCTATCATAAGAGATTAAAACTAAAGTACAACCAATATATCGCCAAATTGATATTATCAGCTCATATTGGCCTGTCGCAGGAGTGTTCAAAAGTCTCAAGGCACACCTCATTTCTTTTTATTTTGCCAGGAAAATAGGAAAGCATTTATTTATTGAAATGTGCAAAAATACATGGAAATACAGTATATACTGTAATGCAAAAACAGTTAGTATAATTCTTATAATATTTGGTATGAGCACCTTTATTCTTCAACACAGCCTGAACTCTCTGAGGCAGCTTTCTTGTCATTTCTTTAAGTGGTCTTCAGGAATAGTTCTCCAGGCTTCTTGAAGGACATTCAAAGCTCTTCTTTGGATGTTGGCTGCCTTTTGTTCTCTGTCAAGATGATCCCACACTGCTTCAATAATGTTGAGGTTTGGGCTCTGGGGAGGCCAATCCATGACTGATAGTGTTTCTGGGATCACTTTATATGCAGAAAAATGAAGCCATTGCCAATTAGATGCTTCCAGGTGGTACTGCATGGTGAATCAAAATCTGACAGTAATAGTTGGTATTGATAATTCCATCAATTTTGACAAGATCTCTAACACCACTGGCTGAAATGTAGCCCCAAACCATGACAGAGCCTCCACCATGTTTAATAGATGGCAGTTTGCGCTCACTGTTGTACCTCTCTTCTGACCTCCTCCATACATACTAATGACAATTTGAACTTAAATTTGGATTTATCAGCCTACAAGACCTGTTGCCATTGATTTTACCAGGCCAATTTATGCCAAGATTTTGGCTAATAGCTCTTTGGGAATCACCTTATTGCTGCAAATATACTATTTTTTGGCTGTGTTTTCTTTGGCATTTTCCACATATTCAAAAAAGAGAGAGGAACAAATGATGTGTTCCTGTGAAAGACTGCTACTAACAAAATGCCTGAAGATACAATTTAAAATTGTTTTTTTCTTGTCTGTTATGTGTAGACACACTGGTTCATCCCTTGAGTTAGGTGCTTGAATAATTCATAGGGCAATGTTAAGTGGTTTAATAATCCAAAGAAAAATATACCTCTGAAATGCTCAAGTACAAGGACTGGACAAAACAAGCAGCCAATATCCAAAGCCTGGAGAACTACTGCTCAAGACCACTTTAAAAAATAAGAAAGTTTGGCTCGTTGGAAATACATATAAAGAAATGAGGAGTGGCTCAATACTTTTGCACACTATTGTATCTATACTGTATTATTGTCTGATATTAACCATTATACTATTCCCAGAACATAATGTAGAGAAATGGGCATATGGAGTAATTTAGAAATGGTGTAAGAAAACCAGACTGAGATAAACATAAGTGGAAAAATAATAAACGATGAACTCAGCATTTTCTTTTTTTTTTTCAATAGTACTGCTCAAAAAATTAAAGGTACACTTGATCATCACAGTATAATATGAAGTCAGTTAAACTGCAGGGATATCAGTCTGTCTACTTAAGAAGCATAAACTACTGTGAATCCATTTCACCTGCTTTCATGCAAATTATAGTTAAAACAGATGCATTGGAGAGGCAACAAGACAACCCAAAAAAAGTGGGATGGTTTTACGGGTAGCGGCCACAGGCCATTGCTCTCTCCTGATTCTTCCTGACTGATTTTTCTCCAGTTTTGCTTTTTGCTAGTGCCTCTGTCACTATTTTCAGGTTGCACAGGGAGTCTAGCTCCTCCTGAATGGCACATCCATATGTGCCATTGCAAGAAGGTTTGCTGTGCCTCCCAGCACAATGTGGAGAAGATATCAAGAATCATGCGGCGAGCTGGACAAGCCTGTAGAAGGGCATCAACCCAGCAGCAGGACCAGTTGAAGTGACAGCATTTTCTGTTTGTGTGTCTTTTCACAACATTTATTCAAAATTTTGCACTGATTTTTTTCTATCCAACGCTGATCCAGGCAACACTTAGTTTCTGCTGAAACAGCCTAAGGTTAGACACCACTGCAAACGCTAACATCAATACAAGGTGAGTGGAGGTAAGGATATGAATGAACAACCAAACTGATGGTCTGTGCCTGAGTTCACTTTAAAAAAAAAAAAAATACAAGTTGCCTCTTGTTTGGCAGCTTCATAGCATGTTCATTGCTGTAGGGCCTTAAGAGCAACCTGAGCATTAGCTCAGGTTGTTGTCGGAGAGCCAGCCTGCTTTTCTAGAAAGATTATCAGAAACCGCTGGTGGAGAGTGCAAGATTGTAGATAATTCAAACACTATAAATACTGTATGATAAATTTCACCTACTTACTGTACAAAAAAAGCAGGATGCTCTGCTATTGCACGTGTGAATGGAAAAGCAATATGGCAGTAATTCAACAGAGGTTTTCCTCCAACAAAAAGAAGGTGAGAGGTGGAGGGGTTGATCACCCCAGTCAGATCGAAGCCTCTTCATTCATATCAGTTTGCACCACCATCTAAACATGGATCATTTTCTTTGAAAATGAAAATTATTAGTGTTTCAAACATAACATTTAGGACTGATTCCTGACTTCATCTGGTAGTGTAATCCTTCAGTACTGTTATTATGTCACCAGACATAATACACAAGGCCCCAAGGAACTTTGTGTGCATCCATACAGGATAAAAAAAAAAAAAAAAAAAAAAAAAATTGTAATCATAAACCTAATGAGCATGTCCCTGCGTTTGTCAGAAGGACCCTAAAAAAGAGAGAAAATTCCAGTTTGGCTGCCATATACATTCAAAATTTATGCACAATGTACTTTTTGATTGCAAATGAAAAGAAAGCAATGTAGTAGCAACTGTTCAGTGTTGGTTATCCACGTATAGCCATTCTGAATCCACAATTTTTTCCCCCTCCCTTTTGGGAGGAGGAGGGGGACTTATTTCATGTCACGTTAATTCTACAAATACTTCACTCTGCAGGAATCACAGGCACTATATATATATATATAAATAAATAAATATATATATATATATATATATGACATCACTTGTCGGATTTGTGGGGCTACAGGTCTAAAGGACATTCAACACCTTTGCCTTGCTTTCAGCTTGTTTTAAAAACGCGTAACATTACAGCTCATGACTGTACCCACAGCAACATGCAACACCTGAAGTGGAAATAGGCCAAACTTACCTTGACTGACATTAAAAAAGGTGTGTCCAGGGTTTACTGAACGAAACAACCGAGGTTTCGTTTTCTTTCATGCACCTGGCCGGTGAACACCATGGAGAATCAGTATCCACCTGCCATTTATGGAATCATAGCATATGGAGGCATTTCGGCGTGAAAAGGCGAGAACGTCGCTGCGGTGCTGCGGTCCAAAGCCCGGTTCCCCCAACGAAAATTGGTTTGCGCGTCGAAGCCTTGGCGACTCTGTGTGGTGCGCACTGGTCACCACCGGACTCACATTTCCAGAAAGCCAAGAACAAAATCAAGCAAGAATTCTAATGGTCCTCTCTCATCAACCAACTTTTATTTCGACGCAACTATAAGACCACTTCCATCCGGTAAATGTCCAGCATGATCAATATTTCGAGTTCCACTTTAAGCCGTATGCGCAAAGGAATTTGGGAACACTTTTTTTAACATGGTCACGTTGACTGAGCACACTGCAAAAAAATCCTACGAAGCCGAAGAGAAAAAACGTAACACCCGGTATTTGTTAACAACGTTCCCATCTTCTCCCTTTTCATGGTTCCCACAAAACATTGTCATGAAGAAAAATATACATCTTCTCAGACCATTCCGCCGAATTCAATAAGCAACTTGTTAATTTCAGACCTCGTATCCAAAAGGCGTGCCTTTTTTTTTTTTCTTTTTTCAAATCAACTGCAACAGTTAATTCCCTGCAGGGTAGAACACAAACATTTCTATTAGAGCGCCGTCTTCACTTCACCGTGCGTCCAGACCTCCTCCCGGTGGAATAGTCGATGGAGGGGCGCATCTGTCAAGCCCGGATCTTCGTGCAGCCAAAATATCTCACGAAGGTTCACCCAAGGATCGCTCCGGAAAAAACAAACGTCTTAAAATCTTATCTACTTTGAACGGCAGTATGCTCAGGAAAAAAAAGTAAATCTTTTAAAAGAATCCCACGCTCCACGGGCATATTAATTCATCTATGGCGCGTCAAAACCTTTCTCGCGGGTGAGTTCTCAGAGAGAGAGAGAGAGAGAGAGAGAGAGAAAGAAAGAGCGAGAGAGAGAGAGAGGGAGAGGGCATGATCTATAAGGTACGCACTCCTCTTTTCAGTCCTCACATTGAAAGTGCTTGTTACGTCTTGTCCACAACCCTCTCAGTCGAACTGAGTCTAACCCAGTGTAATTGAACTGATTCTTGTGTGCGCGTTATGATATGTTCTTGGCGTGTGGAGATGGCAATATGGAAGGGAGGTTTACGGCGGCTTTAATATTTGATGAGGCATACCTCATAACCAGTTCACACCAGCATTGTGATTTGACACACTGGAGTAGCATTAAATAGCAACGCGCGCGCAAGCACACACATAAGTCCAACACGCGCACAGCGGTGGATAATCAAGGTTGAGCGTTTCATGTCTTCATGAGTTCGGACAACCGAGCGCACCATCGCAGCGTGAACGCGAAAGATTCACGTGTGAGCAACTTTGGAAATACCACGAGGGAGAGACAACGGGGTGCACTTGGGAAAGTGCACTGTGGATCATGTAGGCAAGTGGGTGGCGACCGGCATGCGATAAGGCATACTGTATATTGTATTAGCTTTGTACAGAGGCAGAAAGTAGAGTCAACTTTAGGTCCCAAGAGATGAAAGTGAGAGGGACAGAGGCAGAGAGATGAGAAGTCGCCTGGAGTGTGCTTAATGCAGACGAAGAAAATCAGCTGGGAAGAAAATATCATTTTGAAGTTGGGATGGGAGGGGGGCATAACTCCAGCCACGCGCACATGCTCATGTACGCACACACACTGTTTAGTAGCTGTTATTCTCTGGCGCCTTCATTTATATTCTTTCAGCACCATGGACAGCTAACAAACCAGCATTCCCTTTTTAGGGCTGTCCAACGTGCTGAAAACTTTTCACTTGGAAAGATTCACATTAATATAGGCCATTACTCTTCTTTTCCCTCCATTTGACCTCCTCCACAGAGGGGTCAGAACACGCGGTCAACCTTCCCACGAACTCTTGAGACACTTCCAGGCACTGGGTTTAGCGCTTGGTTTTTACTTCCTTTAACCTCTATGTCTAATCATATTCAAGTTGACAACTCTTATTATAGCTTTGTCCAAAATAGAGTGGTTTTCATTATAAATGCACCACAGAGGTCAAAATTTTGCTTCTATTTTACAGTATCCATCAAAACAGCAGCCAGTTTGAAGGTTGTTTTTTCCTGTTAGCAGGCATCAGAGCAACAATAATAGAGGGTTTACTAGATCCAGAATGTTTTGGAGGGCAACCTAAGTGCTCTATGAGCTAAAAAAAAAAAAAAAAAAACAGTTACTGTTTGTTAGTCTTTAGAAATAATGCTGAGCTGTGTAGTTTAAAGGAAAAGGTTGCAGAGAATTCAGATCGATTAAACGTGATTACAGCCCTTTACGTACCTGGTCAGTCACACTGAGAGCTAGCTGCTTTGAAGTCTAAGAATACAAGTTAGGTTTAGATACTCTCTACATGTATTAACCACAAAATACTTATTATAGCACTTTAATACCTCACAAAAGAAAAAAAAAAAGGCCAGAGGCATGAAAATTGCATGTTTTGCCATTGTGAGTTTATGACTAATTCAAGGCACCATGGGCAAAAATACCCCCACTTGCCAGCTTGAGGTAAAGTGCGTTATTCATAAGTTGTGAATAATTGAGGTTTAGGGACCACAGTGGGAACTTAGTGGGTATATTTGCTGACTGTGTGCTTTGTCTGAGTTGGCACTTACGAGGAAATACAATTCTTGGGATAGGCAATTAGCACAGTAGGTAGAACAAAGAAAAAATATTAGGTATAAGGTGTGCTTTTAATGATAAAATATAAGTTGCAAAACTTCCACCTCCTTTGGATATTACTGAAAGGAAAGATATCAGTGAAGCGGTGTTGCTACTACTGGATTTATTTTCTTTTTCTTTGTCTTTTTTTTTTTTTTTACTTTGGAATCACACTGTTACAACTTTCATAAGACCGTATCAGTTACTGAAGAGGGTGGGAATATCTGAAAACAACAAGACTCACATTGCATCACATCAGAGCACATCATGTCACCATTGTCACTCCATATCTCATCACATCAGGTCACTTCATGTCACATTGCATGGCATCACCACAGAGCAATGCAATCATGCAGTGACATCATGAGTCCTCTGGTATTTATTTTTATTTGATTTTATTTTTTTCAGCATTGTTGTATTGCAGGATTTGCACTCAAACTATCCAATGCTCGGCATCACACGATTAATTAAAGGCAGTGCTGAATAACACTGCTTTTATAGAAATTGCTGATTCATAGCAATGCTGTGCGTCCCAAACAGAAAACTGATTTCAATAAACACGTTGGAATCGGGATAAAGTTCATTCAGTACTGACATTCACTTGGAGATGTTCTCAAACTTTTCTGGGTTTGTTTTTGGTATGTATCACTTGCCAAAGAATGGAGTAATTTGAGAAATGAGAAACAGCTGTGTCCTGATAATTAGCCTTAATGAGAAAGTTTCACTTAAAAAGTTTCTTCGGCCCAGTGCTTTTTACATGATGATTATAACTGGAAAGCCACAAACAGCAGTGGGATAGGTTTCTCTGTATTAACATAAAATGCTCTGCTTGACTTTGTTTTCAGAATCTGTTTTCTTCCATCCAAAAATGCCTGAAAGATCATGTAAAATTTTGCTCAAATCTGCGATGTCACTTTGGATGACTGCACTGATAGTGGCTTGTTTCCATAGATATGCCAGTTGTACACAGCCCCCAGGGCTGCTGGGAAGAGATAGGCTGAATCCCAAGGTGTGTGTATATGCGTGTGTGTGTGTGTGTGTGTGTGTGTGTGTGTGTGTGTGTGTGTGTGTGTGTGTGTGTTAGTAGTTGTGTTTAAGTGTAAAAGTGTGAGTTCTCACCCTCACTGGGTAGAGATAAGGGGGAGTCCTGGAGGTGCCTGGAGCATGCAGGAATCTCAGGAAAGTGATTAGTGCCACAGGCACACACTAGACACCTGCTATCTAGACCCTATTAAAAAAAACTGTGACCATCCAGGTAGCCACACTAAAATAAGAACAAATACATGTGCAAGTGTGTGTCTGAGTGTCATTCATACACATGAAGCCAGTAATCCTATTTGACATAAAAGAGTCGTCTCATCTCATGTTCTCATCCTCTGTCATGTCTCATGTACAGCACTTGTGTGTCTTTCAGTTTTGTCTGCCTCTCTGACATGTAGACATGTACCTCTTTTTTGTTGTATACACACATATACCTGCAAAGCTGAAACTTGAACTGTGCCCCCTGTGTTCTTATGAAACATTCAGAGTCCCAGTTCACTGAACATGTGTTCACCTTTGAATGGATAAGTGCCCATGTGTGTGTGTGTGTGCGTGTGTGTGTGTGTGTGAGCGAGCAGGTGCGTTTTACATCCATCATGTCTAGGCCACACTGTCCTCGCGGTCCAGTCACGTTACTCTTTCTTGCAATGCCACAGGAGAAAGCGACTGTCAGAGAGGAACCGAGGCTAAGAAGAGCGAGAGAACAAAGTGAGTTTGTTGACAGGAAAATAAAGGATTAAGAAATCTGGGGCTCATGGGGGTGAGCAGCAAAGACTAAAGAAGATTGGAAGATTAGAGAGGAATACAAAAGACGAGAAGAGCTGAGAAGTGAGGTGAGTAAGTTGAGAAAAAGGAAGAAGAAACAACAACAAAAAAAAAAGACAACCCACTATTTTAAAACATTCACATTTAACAGGCCTGGGTTGTCAAATCTAAATGTTGCCACAACAAAAGCAATTTACACATCAACTCGACTTCCATTAAACCCCAACTGTGATATTTTGCCCAGTGGACTAGATTGTTTATTTAGCTGTGTGGTGTCAGTTTTGTGCTTTGGCATTGATTTTCTTTCAAACAAATACTGTAAAAACTGAGCAATGTTTTTAATTTCAGAATTTTAATTGAATCCCATCAGACTTCATTTTCTGTGAATGTGGCTTGATAGTCTCATTAAGTGTTTAAGCAACAACAGCAGCCAAACATGTGCTTTGTGTAAATTGTAATAGTTAATTACACCATTGTATCAGCATTACATATTTTTGTATCCTTTTTGATGCATATATGAGTCTTTATTGATCAATCTGATGTATTAAATACTGTGAAGTTTTCCATTTATACTTTTACATGCTGTGTGATGTTACTGTTATTTTTGCTTTTATTAGAAAACTCTAACTGACCCTTGATTTGTTTTAACTCACAAAAAAAAAAAAAAAAACATAACAAAAAAAACAAATTTATATGCAGCTGTGGCTGCCTCTATGAGTCTTATTAGCCCATTCAGTGGCTCTTCATATCACCAGTAAACAGCTTCCTCCACCTAAAGCAGGCCCATTGACATTTATCACCTTATTCGAGGTTTTACAGCCTGTGTGGCTTTCCACCATGACACATAAGTTTGAGACCCATCTTTAGGACCTAGTGTTTGTTTTTGACTTCCTTTTGAACTTTGCTTTTACTTGCTGCATACTTTTGTTTTCACAAGCTGTTTAGTTAGGATTAGGCGCCAAAGGCTGCAGTTAGGAAAAGATTACAGTTTGGGTTCAAATTCACCCTTTCACATTTTAAACCATGTTACAAAACTTTGTCTTCTGGGTTACCATAACACTTAGCACTGGAGATACAGTATAACATGTCCTTCTAAATAATATATACCAGTATCAGGAAAGACAGCTTTCTGGTGCTTTGGGGATGAGGGTAAGCATAGAGAGTCAGGAATAGTTTTGTGTCAGGGTCTGGGGCAGGCTGGCTGGTTCCCATTTTTTTTTCCTAGGTGGTTCTGGGGGTCTTGGTTCCAGTCTCCACCTCTGGGTGAGGCTCCTTTCCAGAGCTCACCCCCTTGCACCTGTAGGCAGTTACTAATCGAGAGGCTATATATTTAATAGCTCCACCACATCCGCCGTCAGTATGTCTTACCAACACAACGAACTGCCCCCATCTGCAACACACGTATTAAGCACGTTAACTCTCCGCAAATGTCTGACAAATTTCCACAATCTGCACGTGTTCTGCATGCTTCACACTCCATTAGGTCATGCAGTTCATGGGCAATGCAAACTATGTGTACCTTATTGATTGTTTACACTTCCCATCCACCATAAATTTCTGCAGATTGCTTGCAGCTGCTCGTCTGCAGGCCTCCGCAGGAGTCTTTGCGTCAGTGTCACAGGGGTCAAAGAGACTGGCTACAGCTGATAAAGGTGCTTTCACACAGGACACAGCATGCACTCTGAAACCTGTTATTTTCATTGACTTCAGCTAAGCACAGCAGTCAGCTTGGGAGTTCTTGCAGACACAGGAAAGTTTGACCTGTGACAACTGTACACCTGTCCAATAGAAAGGAGCCATCCAGCCAGACGAAGGCAGGCAAAAGTTATCACTTTTCTGAATTACCTGAATTATACAGCATGCATTTGAGTTTGTATCGAGACCACAGAGGGGAAATCATTTTCTCTGAAATAAGTTTCCATCCAGGTAGACGCGTTATATGTTTGCTTTTACAGTTGCTGAGTTGTAGCTAGGCAATGTGTCAAACACAGCTTAGAGTTGTTATGTTTTTCCTCCCAGTAGCTCTATAGCTGTACTGGTGATATTGAGGGAATGAGGAAAACAGGTACAGAAAACATCCTAACACCTTTAGGGAAGTTTTGAAAACTCAGCCTATTTTGCTCTGTCGTTTGTACCTCTCTTGAACAGTTTGCTGAAGCCAGCAGGTAGCAGAGAACATGCCGTGTCCTGTGTGAAAGCAACATGAAGAGCCATTCAATGGACCAAGTATGGGTGTTGTCACCATGTGGCTGGTGTCATTTTCACCTTGTGAGTCTGTCTGTGTTTTTGTGTGCTATCATTCCTAGAGACAGCAGTAGAGAGAACTGTTGAAAAGGATTTTTTTAGTCCTTAGTTGAATGTTTATATTTCAGTTTTTCCATGGGCAGACCATTTTCTATGTGATAGCATCAAAACTGTGCAAGATATAGCCATGAAACTTTACAGGTGTGTAGTTGAGCGCAAAATTAGGGTCAGGATCAAAGATGGGTTTTGTCTGAAATACCAATATTGAGTAACATGCACCTGAATTACAGTATGAAGTCTCCTACAGTTTGTGACACTGTGCCACATTTTTTAAGCTGTAATGAATTTATAATTCCCAAATAAATAACTTTTTTTTTTCAATATATGGTCTAAGATTTCTAGTTTTTAGAGATTTTTTAGACATGCACAGAGAAGTTTCTTACTTCTGCTGTCAGAAGCCACTTCTGGAAAAAAAAAAATCTACCAGCATTCAAGATGACTTCTGCAGAACTCACACCAGTTGGACCTGATTGCAAGTCTATTTACAGCATCTTACTTCCACTCACGCACAATCATGTACACACACTCACACATACATATACACATATAACTATTCACATTAAAATCATGGACATATGCCTTCAATTACAGTCTCATTTCACAGTCTCCTCCTAACCTACCCAGAATCCCCTGGAGGGATTTAGTAAATAGAAAGCTAGTTTGTACTTTCCATTAGAGCCTAATTCTATTACGCAGCCAGCTCTTATCGATCCAAACATTCACGGAGACATGCAAGAAAAGTAGCAAGTGGAGCCCAGTAGATGGGAAGAGGTGGGAGTGAGGGGGTGCTTTTAGTACAGGGATAAAAATAAGAAATAAAAAGATAAGGACAGGGGTGCATAGAGATGCATCTGTAGACCACAGATGTAAAAGATGAACCAATGTCATGGTAATACTAACAGTCAGAATATCTGTATAGAAGATGAGGAATTTGCTTTCATGTGTTTCATCTTTCATGTGTTCAGATAGGCAGACATAGAAACATCTGCAAAGTTCTCAAAACTGTCTTTGTGTTGGATTCCACCACAGAAGGTGCACTGGATCATGATGCCATGATGACAGTCACAAGGGAGAACAACTATAACAACCATCCTGTTTTTTGAATCAGTGACTCATGAATCAGTAATCATTTAAGACCAAATATATATATATATATATATATATATATATATATATATATATATATATATATATATATATATATATATATATATATATATATATATATATATATATATATATATATATATATATATATATATTTGTATATATACTGTATTTTGCAATGACAACTCGCACCCTATGGCAGCTGTAACTGGCTCCAGCACCCTGAATTGGTTAAGCAGAAGAAAATGGATGGATGGATGGATGGATGGATGGATGGATGGATGGATGGATGGATGATGGATGGATGGAACTCACAGACAGACTCATAAAATAAAAACTATACCAGCTTGCTATCACAGCTGGTAATAACATCTAACATATGGAAAGTACATCATATTCTCTACAATATCTTTGGTGGCATTATTTGAAGATAATGCAACATATGTTGTAACAAACCGCAGATAGCTTCTCCCACAGGAATTCATACACGCTGCACAGACAAACTGAATATTATTTTATGCTGTGTGTGTATGCTGATGCTCTGACATTATTCATAAACACAGACATACACAGAGTGCATATAATTTGAATAATGTACCAGAAAATAATACAGAAAATACATCACACAGGACATGGCATGCACTGAGCTGTGCAGTTAAACATACATGGACACCTGTGTGCTTGTTTTGACTTCCTGAACTTCCTGAGATGACCACAGCAAGACTGGTGAGCAAGACTCTGACAAATGTAAAAATACATATCTGTGGAAGCTTGGGGAGTATGTGCTGTACTGTTTAGAGATTGCAGTTTGTTAGCGTGTGTGATCTGTAGCCCAAGCAGCTCTCAGAAACCAGAGATGTGGTCACACCTGACTCACCCTGCCTGAGGGGGAGAGTGTGAGTAAACCTGGAGAATAAGGGAGAGAGATTATGAAGAACATTTCTTCAGAGACGAAGTAGACGACAAGTGAGAGAGCAAAAAGGTCGTGGTGGCAAAAGGCACTGGAGCGGATAAAGGAAGAGATAAATTCAGAGAGGGGTGTGAAGGGCCCAAGGTGATATGGGCATCAAGCATGGCACAGAAGTAGGCAAGACCGGAGTACAGAGGTGAACAGAAAGATTTTTGCCTAAAAATCAGGAACATACAAAAATGAAGCACAAACATCACTGCTGCTCTGACCTATAAAAAGAATTCTGTTAGCTGTTTATGCTCATTGGGTCATAAGTGAAATACAAACAGATCCTACCTAACTATAAACTCAGTGACCACAAAACAGCCAGCGAAAAAGCAGGATGTAAAAAAAAAAACTCAAGGATATCCAGAGTCTTGAATATGTCATCAGAAAATGATAGAAGTAAGAGTAAAACCTTGAAATCTTCAGAAAAATGGAAAACAGTCCTCTCACAGCATGTTTCACAAAATCACAGGAGACTTTGTTCACACCCCTGACTATATAAAAGATGAATATCTGTCCAAGTAGCCATGCCACCAGTTATGCTTAATGATGATTCTCTGCACCCCACCCCCACCCCCAATACTTGTTCAGCTCGTTTCTTTTAGTAAAACCATACATAGCAGGATTTGATTCCCCTCTCTATCATCAAGGCTTCTTTGCTAACATGCTAAAGTCATTATTAAAAGCCTTTTCACACTACACTCTACCTCCTCTACATTACAGAGGAAAGTTAAGATGATACATCACAGAAGCTCATTTACTTGCTAATGCTAGCTCTGTTTCCACACAATGGGCAGATCATAACTGACCTCAGAGCAGTGAAAGCGGAGGAGCAGTTTGTCTAGAAAGCTAGTTCACCATAGGCTTACCATTAAAGACCAGAGGTTTATCCACAATGACCATGCACAAAGAGCCACCAAAAAAAGCTATTGGTCTCACAGCTAACCTTGTTCAAGACATGAAATACGCTACAGATTTCAGTGGCTCCAAGTTAAGCGGAATAAAGCCTGCTTCCAGAAACAATAGCCAACTACAGCCGCAAAATGACAGCAATTTATTGGATGGATGCAAACAGGTGAGAAGCCTTATGCTGTTTGAAACATGCAAGGAGAGATATCACTTTCACTTTCAGTTTTAATTAGATTTCAGTGGACAAGCAGTGTTTGCCTTGCTTGCCCTGGCGCAAATTTACAAATACTATTGAATGTACAGTACCTCACTGCACAAGAGGATGGATCTGACTTTTAAATCAAAACAACTAAGAGGCAAAATGGAAGACTATACACAAGATGCACAAGAAAAAGCATGCCAATACTGAACTACATAGACAGGTTTGGGCGGGGGGGGGGGGGGGGGGGGGGAGTATTCAGAAACTCTTGCAGTATGTTTACAGACTTCAGTAAGAAAGCTAACAAGGGTGCAATCTGTATTAACAGTATAATAGAGCTCATGACTCCATATGCTTATTTTATCACTGACACACACCCACAATCACAGTGTGTTTCTTGTCATCTCCTTCAGTGTAGTTTTGTCATTTAGAACAATGTTTCATTTGACAGCTCTGCTCTCACGTCTAAAAGAAAAAACTGTTTATGATGCATGCTCTTTTATTTTTGAGTTGTTAAAATGAAGAGAACCCCCTTTTCCCTGCATGAAGAGTATATTGTCCTTAAGGACACATTTTAAATATGAATCATAATACTCCCACAAACTTCCCATTGTTTATTTGATTTTTAGTGGACATCAAAATTTGTACTAGATGCTGACAGTATTAAATAAGCACTAAGTAAATTTTGTTCTATTTTTAACATTTATAGTTACCTGATCAACCATCTCCTAAATTACATGTTTAATTTATTTGTATAAAGAGGCAGCCATGTTTAAAATTGCACTATTATTACTGTGCTTTCCAGGTGTATGGGCACATTACGTGCAGATCCTTCTTCTGAGTGGAATTTTCTTTGCTTGGATGTGACATTATAAAGAAGATGGAACAAGAAGACTTGCAAAAACATTTTATGTTTTCAGGTACTGAACAGCAATGAATTTAAAATTTAGGTATTTAGGATTCACATTTATCCAAAGTGTCTAAAGCGCAAAATAAGTGAATACCTCTGAAGTATAGAAAGGGGAAAGTGGTGGATAATGATATGTGCTATAGAAAGTGGTGCACTGGAAAAGTTAATCAGCAGTGTTGAAAGGACAAATGTAAAACATTTAGTTAAGCATGCAGGCTTTAACTGTATTTACAGTATAAGCCTGCAGTGATTTGGCTGAGCAGGCAGGTCGATGTGTTCTGCCATACAGCCTCAGGGTCTGATTACTGTGGGATTACAGCAGATTGGCAGGGTGGCCCTGTGCATACCACATGAGAGTGAGAGCAAATGTTTACCTTCAGCTTAAACTCTTAATTTCTAAAGTCTGAAACTGTAGTATGAAAGATTGTCTCTTAATTTCTCATATACAATACTAAAGCTCACACACACACACACACACACACACACACACACACACACACACACACACACACACACACACACACACACACACACACACACACACACACACAGAAAATGACACTTGACTTCAATAATGTAACAATCTTTTGATTCCCATTACAGTTTCTTAATGTCAGCAAACCGAGAAGTGAAGGAAGTATCATTTTTAGTCTGATATTTATAGATAGATATTTTATTTGGTACAGCTCTTAGAATCAAGCTGTGCTTCAGGGTCACAGCTCAGCTCAGGTTTTATCAGCCACAGTGTCAATATCATGTCATATCACTCTGAATGTCACACTGAAGGTGGGGAGCTTAGACATCTCTTTTGTTCAAGGGGCATTTAGCTTTTGAACTGAAAATCAAAGGGGGCTTGCTCTGTTAAAAAAGCAGTAATATTACTGCCCATTATATTCTGATTATTCCACATTCACACAATGTAAAAACTGAAAAATATGAAAGAACAACATGATTCAAAAATCACAACAGTTGGCTCAAACACCACCAAGGCTTCTGTTAGAATCTTTCTCACTCACTGCAAAGCAGTCAGCTCAATTACTGTGTGAAGTAATCGTGAACAATGGACTTGTTCTCAGTGTATCTGTTAATGAAGCTCAATTCATATGCAGAGTTGCACAACAGCCTGATCTTGGACACCAGTGATTAACAAAGGCTACATATGAGACTGTTTTTATCAGTATAATGTTCAAATGTTGGCTCTTCTTCTCAAAGATGATGCTAAAGTCTAATTAACAAACATTTGTTTCTTACAGGGAAAATGTTCTCCACAGATTTCTAAAGGTTCTCCTTTATGAGCCATTGCATTGTATCCCCTAACAATATACATTTTGAAATGTTTTCATGGGGAAATAAAATCTAACTATCAATATTAATGTTATACTTACAATTGTTGACTGAGCATTTCATGATTCAATTTAATATTTTGGTCTACAGTAATAACTGCTGAAATACCCAGGATATTGCAGAGGTTTGTTGGCTTTCTTTTGTTGTCTTAATTTATTCATTAGATATTGTTAATCACTGGCTCTCTTCCACAGCATGTATTTTATCCTGTCTCCCTCCCCTCACCCTCAGCCAGATATGGCAGTTGACTGCCCCTCCCTGAGCCTGGTTCTGCTGGAGGTTTCTTCCTGTTAAAAGGGAGTTTTTCCTTCCCACCGTCACCAAGTGCTTGCTCATGGAGACTCTGATTTTTTTTTTTTTTTTGGCAGGGGGTCTCTGTATTATCGTAGGGTCTTTACCTTATAATGTAAAACACCTTAAGGTGACTGTTGTGATTTGACACTATGTAAATAAAATTGCATTGAATTGCATTAATGCATTATATTTTTACATAGTTAGCTGGGCTAAACTCTTAGTGTTGAATTATGTTGCAGAAAATAGTTTTTCACCTGCCCAGGGTCAATAAATCCTTCTCTTCCTCTTCTTTACACTCACTTTTCTGCACCTTTACATATAGCTGTGTAGCATCAGTGCACATAAAACACTATACATTCAAGAGATGCTTAATCTCATATTTATTTGTCATTTTTGCAGAGCATGATTCCAGGACCGCAGTCAGCTCAGGGCAGGCCCACGCACATCTCAATGTGTGGCTGATAGCTTCAGTGCAGAAATCTGGAGTCATGCTGGCACTAAATATAGACAAAGGTTTTATGTAAGCTGAGGTGAATCATTCTATTCCACACATTTCAGCACATTTACTCACACACTGAATAAGTGACATGGCACAGGTGAAGGAAATGAATGTGTTAAACATGCACGGTACCCGTTACATGAAACAGAGACTCAACAACACCGCATATGCTGTCTGCCAGCTGAAATTGCACTTTTACATAAATGAGTGTATCTGTGTGTGTGTGTGTGTGTATTTGTATGTGTGCGTGCATTTTCCTCCAAGGCCTACTATGAGCAAGGTAATTTAAATGTGTTAATCAAAGCTCTAAGGTGATTGATTGGATGTGTGTTGACGGGCTGGATTGTTGTCCTTCTCACAAGCATCCCAGTGTTTTTTGAAAGAATGGAGTTGATGGATCAATGTGGCAGAACACACACTCCATCAAACATTTCTAAGGAAGAGGCACTCATTTTGCTTCCCTCTCCTCTGGGGTTTACATACATCACCTGATAGCAGTCACTATCTCTATGTGTAAGTCACATTAGTCAAGTCCCAAGCCAAGCTAAAACTGTCTAAGAACAAACCCAAAAATAAGACTACACTTGTGTTTTCAAAATGTGGAGTGGACTCCACTGATGGGGTGCAGAGCCACTGCAGCTGGGGTGCACTGCAGGTGAGTCACTGCAAGGGAAAAAAAAATGGATATGTTTTTTTGACATTGTAGAGTCAGCTTGAATCACTTTTGTTGTGAATAAAAAATAAATAAAAAAAAAAAAAAACAGCTTCTGAGGTGTGAACTTTTTATGAGTTCTGAATTAGAACATGCCAGAAAAAGTTTCAGAACCACCCGAGTAAATCAGCAACACAGCCCTTGGATATTGATCTTGTCTGCCACAAAATAATGAAGAAGGGAGGTGTTGAAATTAGTTATTTCTAATTAAGAGACAGCTCTTCAGAAGGTGAAGAAAGTGGGGAGACAGGGGAACTGACATAAAGACAGAAGAACAATGAATAGCAGGAGGGACTGAACTGTGGTCATCATGACAAACAAATCTGCTCCTCCAGTGAGATCACCTTTGACACCACCATGTGGCTTCAGAGCTGAATTTACCTCATACACACACACATATACACATGCAGCATCTGCGTGGATATGTTAGTAATGAAATCTAACAAAGAATAAAGTGTCATCCAACATGATTCGATCAGCCTTTGTCTTAGAGGATCAGAGCATGGGAACCCGTCCTTAGACATCAGATCTTTTCTTCACTTCCTCTTGTCTATCCATCCCTTCTTAAGTCAGCTTCACAAATATTGCCCTTTGTTACATCAGGTTAGATTATTATAATACTCACGAGTTCACACAAAAGCGCGCACACACACACACACACACAAAAGGCATCTCAATGGAGCTACGGAGCATTTTTTTGTCACGATCTGAATTTTCATGCATCTAAAGCAAATTTTGTTTGTTCATTTAGCAGTCTTGTCAGATTAGATGCATTGTGTTTAAGATGTCACTTTCATGCACAGTACATGTTTTCATCATGGAAACATTTTCAGTTGCCTTAACTCTAGCACATGTAGAGCTTATACTACAGTATTTTAAAATTGAAGTTTGGGTGATGAGAAATCAAAAAGCCGATGCCTGAAAAACAAGGATAGGTTTATTTGTCTAAGTTGACTAAAAGTTTCACAGAGATAATATACAAAGAAGCACACATTTTGTGCACACACACGTAAACCACCACCACGGCCACTATTTTCACTCTTACTATAGCAATGGTGACATCTACTGGCTAATAAGGGCATTTTTTATTAAAGAATCTAAAACAAGAACAATTTACAGAAGAAAATTCAGTGGTCTGTAGATTGTTAATTGTATTGACGTTTTTCAGGCAACCATATTTAAAGAATATTTATTAGCTGAGGTAAGTCTTGCTTGTTAGGGACACCTGCTAGAAACAGCTCTACTACACTATAAGCAGATCAGACTAAAAGAACAACATTAGGCAGAATATGGCTTTAGACCATTCACAGTCAACTTTCATGCAGAACTTATTATTTATCTCAAACACTGTATTTTTCTTATGGTTTATGAGTCAATGTCATGTCACTTTATGGCCTTGGTATCAAGATTTCACTGAAGCATTGACTAGTGTGCGTCAAACCAAGAAAAATGGTTGTTTAAAGATGTTTGAAACTGTGAAACTATACATGCCATGTGTGTATGTATGTTTTATGGAACAGTGCTGACAGAGTAAAAGGTGGACCTTGACACTGTCACAAGAACACCACACATTTGCCAAGGTGCCCACAGAGACAGATACCTGCTGGTCTTTCAAACAGTGGAATAGTAATACATCATGGAAGAGGAGCTACTTTTGACTGCTCCCTTATTCACAGGGGGTTGCCACAGTGGGTAGCTCTATATGTTTGATTTGGCAGATGTTTTTGCATGATGTCAAATGAACAGAGGCTATACAGAGGTCAGAGGGTATAGACACAAAATCTACAGTTGGAAGTATAAATACCTGTAATGTAACTAAATAATCTAAAAAAAAAAAATTAGAATTAATTTATTCAGAGCTAACTACAATTAAAACAGAGATCATCAGAGGGGTTGGGGGGTTCATCAGACTATAACGGCACCTGATCTGCCATTTCAGTGAGAGTGGGAAAGACATGTACAATCCCACACACACACACACACTGCTTTGAATGCATCCCATCCCACTTTTGTCAATCCCACTTTGGATGGAGCAGCTCTCATTTCTAGAAATCTGGGCAAATTTATTAACCCTCTTAAAACATGAATACCCAAGATTGAGACCAGGAAGCAGGGTTGCAGTCTTACACGCCTCTCTCCCTGTCATCCCCCCCAAGACCCCATCCCCATAGAGAAGGTGCCTGGTCCTGGACCACCAAAAAAAAAAAAAAAAAAAAAACATCAAAAAACAATTTAAGCATAAAAATTAAAAAGAAAAAAATAATATAGCATCCTCAACTGCACCAGAGTAAAAGAGTTAAATGTGGATTAATAAACATTAGGTCTCTCTCTTCCAAGTCCCTGTTAGTAAATTATTTAATAATTGATAACATATTGATTTATTCTGCCTTACATGAGACCACCCACCACTTTAATCATACTCTGGATCTTGTCCTGACATATGGCATTAAAGCTGAAGACTTAATAGTATTCCCTGAAAGCCCCATTCTGCCTGATGAGTTCTTAATAACATTTACATTAATGGATTACACAGCAGTGGGAAATAAGTTTTATTACAGTATTAGTCTTTCTGAAAGTGCTGTAACTAAGTTTAAGGATATAATTCCTTCATTATTATGCTCTTCAATGCCATGTGCAAAAACAGTGCTAAACTCTGCTCCAAGTGAGGTAGATTATCTTGTCAGTAGGTTTACATCCTCACTGCGTACGACTTTGGATGCTGTGGCTCCTCTGAAAAGGAAAGCTTCAAATCAGAAGTGCCTGACTCCGTGGTATAATTCGCAAACGCTCAGCTTAAAGCAGATAACCCGAAAGCTGGAGAGGGAATGGCGTCTCACTAAATTAGAAGATGCTCATTTATCCTGGAAAAAGAATTTGTTGCTCTATAAAACTGCAGTCAGGCTGACAAAGAGTCAGAGCTCCGTTGAGCCAAGTATTCCTTTCACTCTAACTAGTAGTGACTTCATGAATTTCTTTACAAATAAAATTTTAGACATTGGAGAAAAAAATTATTCAAAACCATCTCAAAGATTTATCTTCATGTCTGGCTGCTTTCAGCACTGCTGGTATTTGTTTAGACTCTCTCACTCCAAGTAACTATTGAGTTAACTTCAATAGTTACTTAAGAAGAAGAAGAAGAAAGAGCTTTATTTGTCACATACATTTACATGCAGTGAAATTCATTCTCTGCATTTAACCCATCACACACACTGAGTATGTAGTACACACAGCACAGCATGGAGCAGGGGGCAGCCAAAGGGCGCCCAGGGAGCAACCTGGGGGGGTGGGCTTGCTCAGGGACCCACAGTGATGCCAGCCCGAGGATTTGAACCAGGGTCCTCTCAGTGACGAACCCTCTTCTTCTCCCCTAGGCCACCACTCCAGGCCAACTTCCACAAAACCATTTATTAGATCCCATTCCTACTACACTGGTCAAAGAAGTCCTTCCATTAATTGATACTTCAAACTTCAATATGATCAATCTGTCTTTATTAGTTGGATAAGTTCCACAGGCTTTTAAGGTGGTAGTAATTAAACTGTTTCTTGAACAGTAATCACTTGACCCAGCTGTCTTAGCTAATTATAGGCCAATCTCCAACCTTCCTTTTCTCTCAAAGATTCTTGAAAGAGTAGTTGTAAAACAGCTAACTGATCATCTGCAGAGGAACGGTTTATTTGAAGAGTTTCAGTCAGGTTTCAGAATATATCACAGTACAGAAACAGCATTAGTGAAGGTTCAATTCAATTTCAATTTCAATTTTGTTTATATTGTAGCGATTCTCTTAGTTAGAGAGCGTGTTGATGTTGTGGGATTTCGGACTGTTCGGGAGGTTCGTGAAGGCAGCATGGAGAGAGAGAAAAGACCGAGAGCTTGCCTGTGTGTGTGTGTTGCTGTTCCGTTGTTGTAGTTGTGGTTGGCGTGGCTGTGGCCTACAGCAGCCGTTTTTCTGCTAATAAAGACGACCTTTGTTGTGAACATCGCCGACTGTGGAAGTGTGTTTACAACGTTACAATATAGTGCCAAATCCAAAAAAAAGAAAAAAAAAACTGTTGCCTCAGAGAAAACCCAACAGTCAAAATGTCCCCCTATGAGCAGCATTTGGCGACAGTGGGAAGGAAAACCTCCCTTTTAACAGGAAGAAACCTCCAGCAGAACCAGGCTCAGGGAGGGGCAGTCATCTGCTGCAACCAGTTGGGGCTGAGGGGAGAGAATGGACAAAAGATATGCTGTGGAAGAGAGCCAGAGATTAATAATAACTAATGATTAAATGCAGAGTGGGGTATAAACAGAGTAGAAAGTGGTGAATAAAAAGAAACAGTGCATCAAGGGAACCCCCCAGCAGCCTAGGCCTATTGCAGGATAACTAAGGGATGGTTCAGGGTCACCTGATCCAGCCCTAACTATAAGCTTAATCATAAAGGAAAGTTTTAAGCCTAATCTTAAAAATAGAGAAGGTGTCTATCTCCCTAATCCAAACTGGGAGTTGGTTCCACAGAAGAAGGGCCTGAAAGCTGAAGGCTCTGCCTCCCATTCTACTCTTAAGTATCCTAGGAACCACAAGTAGGCCAGCAGTCTGAGAGTGAAGTGCTCTATTGGGGTGATACAGTATGAGGCCTTTACGATAAGATGGGGCCTGATTATTCAAGACCTTGTATGTGAGGAGAAAATTTTTTAATTCTATTCTAGATTTAGCAGGGAGCCAATGAAGAGAAGCCAATATGGGAGAAATCTGCTCCCTCTTTCTAGTCCCTGTCAGTACTCTAGCTGCAGCATTTTGGATCAGCTGAAGGCTTTTCAGGGAGCTTTTAGGACAGCCTGATAATAATGAATTACAATAATCCAGCCTAGAAGTAATAATAATAATGTGACAGATAAGAAAACAGCCAACTGGACAGATTTTAAGAACCAATGGTTCACACACTCCATAGTTGTACAACAGATTAAGGGTTAAAGTAAAATTTTCAATTACACAGTCTTACATATTTGTTTAATATGTGCATTGAAGGACAAGATTTCTCACAGTGTTACTGGAGGCCAAGGTAATGCCAACCAAAGTATCTGGTTCGACACCACATTTCTAAGATTTGTGGGGCAGAGCATGAGAACTTCAGTTTTATCTGAATTTAGAATCAGGAAATTAGAAGACATTCCTACAGGTTAACTAACTGATGTCTATCATCTGGCCTCATGGACAGATGGGAAGAAGACTCCCCCATTTATATAAACAAATGATCTTCTTATGGCCTCTGACAGTGGACTCACCTCTGTGCTTGTCCTGTTAAACCTCAGCGCAGCTTTTGATACATTGTATTACAGAGATTAGAGCATGCCATAGGTATTAAATTTACTGCGTTGCAGTGGTTTGAATCCTATTTATCCAATAGACTCCAATTTGTTTATGTAAATGGGGAATCTTCTTCACACACAAGTTAATTATGGAGTTCCACAGGGTTCTGTGCTAGGTCCAATTTTATTTACACTATACATGCTTCCCTTAGGCAGTATTATTAGAAAGCATTGCATCAATTTACATTGTTATGAAGATGATATCCAGCTTTATCCATCCATTAAGCCAGATGACACATCAATTATTTAAACTGCAGGAATGTCTTAAAGACATAAAGGAATGGATGATCTCTACTTTCCTGCTTCTAAATACAGATAAAACTGAAGTTCTTGTACTCAGCCCCACAAATCTTAGAAACATGGTGTCTAACCAGATACTAAAGGCCGTTTCACACCGGATGCGTTGTGTAAAGGCCTTAACACTGTGAGAAATCTTGGAGCCATTTTTGAGCAGGATATGTCCTTCAATGCACATATTAAACAAATATGTAGGCCATTTTTTTCTTTTATTTGTGCAATACCTCTAACATTAGAAATATTGTGTCTCAGTGATGCTGAAAAGCTAATTCATGCATACTTCTAGACTGGACTACTGTAATTCATTATCAGACTGTTCTAAAAGTTCCCTGAAAATCTTTAAGCTGATACAAAATGCTGCAGCTAGAGTACTGATGGAGACTAGAAAGAAAAAGCATATTTCTTCCATGCTGGTTTCTCTTCATTGGCTCCCTCTTAAATCTAGAACAGAATTTAAAATTTTTCTCCTCACATACAAGGTCTTGACATAGAATTTGACCAGTATGTAAGGATTAAATGACTGCTCACCATGTTAGTTTAACAAGTATAAGGAGTCACCAGAGTCATGTTTTTTCATAAAAGAAGACATTTTAATTGAAGTTGTTGCAGGTAAGAATTAAAAAGTGAAATGTCTTGGAAAAACAAATAGTGAAGCAATTTAAGACACCTTAAAGAAAACCTGATCACACATATAGTGTATATGATTCTAGAAAGCAAAAAACTGCAAAAAGCAAATCACTTGGGCTACTTTAAAACTTCTCATGGTAGGATTCCACAAAAGATGTTCACTTAGTGTGCTAAAGACCTAAAGCTTATGATGTTTTTAAGTAGTCATCTTATCTGTCGATCTTTATGTCCATCGCTGTTAGGATCTGCTCTCAACAAACTATATTCCTGTAAGATATGACAATCTGTGATCAGATTCAAGATTGGCATGTATTCAGGAAGCTGAAGACCTATGGCTACTTATTACCTGCTGCTAGACAAACAGAAAAAGAAAACAGGATCTTTAATCCAGAAATTCCAGGGAGGACAGAGCTTTACTTGATCTCAATGCTTCTTATGCGAGCATCCCCTTTAAAGGTCATGACCGAGTATTTCTCTTCACCGATGCGATTGGGGAAACGGATTGTTGAGTCACACGGTAAAGTCACCACAAACTCTGAAGGGGTGAATTTGATGACAATCTAAAAGTTATTATGAGTGAGAGAGAGAGAGACAAACAAATTAAATATTGTAAAAAAATAAATAAATAAAAATCTAATATAACCTATACAAGGCTAGTATATATGCACACACAATCTCATACCTTGAACTCCTGTCCCTGACAGAAAGGGAAGCTTTTCTCACGATGCTCCTCACACCATCCCCCTCCCTCAAGAGAGTTGCAGACAATTGTATTTATATTTCCTTTGGCATTAAAACGAGGGTTGAAATGAAGTGCAATTCTGTCCTCGCTGGGGCCGATATTCAATTCAAACCTGCAGTGTACAGACACACAAACATTTATTACACATTACATCCTTTATAGTAAGGGTAGGGATATATGGGGCTGAAATGGATTGAGATTCAGAGACAAAATTTTCAGCACACATTTGCAAATAATTCTGCTACAATAATAGCCCCAAAATAGTAAATTAAAAAAAAAAACTGTGAAAATAAGTAATCACCTAATTATTATATGGCCCACTCAATTTCTGTGTGTGGGCCGTATTATGAAGTGTTACCAAAAGTTCTTTTAAAAACTCCTTTTTCTTTAAGGGAAAGGTCTCCCCCAGATCAAATTCTTACGGTGAGTTTAAAACTACAATAAGCACAGGAAGTTTAAAATCTAATTTATCTTAAAGGAATAGCTCAATCAAATTCTCATGGTGAATTTAAAAAAGAAATAAGCACAATAAGTAAAATACAAGAGGAAACAGAAGTTAAAAAAAAAATTTAAAAAAAATTAAAAACAAAAAGAAAAAGCATAGTGAGTAAAAATAAAAGAAGAAGAATGAAACACAAAATAACGTGTTTCATAGCTCTACTTTTGAAGCTTCAACTGCTTTGAAGAGACACTTCTCATCAAAAACAAATTGACTCTTTTTTTCCTCTGATCTGCACATCTGTTTATCACTTTTGTGTGACCTGAAATTTTTTTGCGATAGCTCCACCTTGTCTGTGTATGACAGAATGAATTTTGTGGTATATTGGTTGAAACTACAGTTACTGTTACCTGAAAACCAAAAAGTCCCAAAATGAAATTTTATTTTATTTTTCCAACTTTAATATGATTCACTAATTTACAACACCATTCTACAGTTTGTCCTTAATCAGTACTTACTCTTTGGGATCAGGATTGATGACTCCAACAACAGTCAGGGTTTGTCCAGCCTCGAAGGTCATGTTCTTTATTAACACAGACTATACAGAAAAGGAAGGGACGTTTGGTGATACAGATCTAACAAAAATTTGTAGTATTACTAGACAATAATGCACTAAATCAATCAATAATGCACTATATCAACAGACAACTTTCAAGGATAGGCATAAAAGTTGTCTGTTACTGTAGATGATAGTTAAATGAAATAATAGTTAAGAAGTGATTAATGAAAACAAATGCTCTGCAATAAATATTTTGATCATAAAAGGTCATAAAATAAATCCAAGAGGTCAGAACTCCCAAAAGCTCAACAAAAATTAAAAGCAAGAATCTGCTTTAGTTAAAGCACAATTCCACTGATTCAGTTACATTCGGCTGGGATAGATTAAACCTTTAACAATACTAGGGCCCGTATCCAGGCCCAAAAATATTTGCCAAAAAATCCAGGATTGTTAAAGGGCTAAACTTGCAACTTGTAACTATGTTTATATTTTGGCTTAAGACTGTCCATGTCAGCCAGGTAAAAGTAATATAAGTTGAATATTGTCAAAATTTTACTTACCATGCTTGCAGATAGTAGTAGTAGTAGTAGTAGGTCAAATACAGCTGAGAAGAAATGAGTGCTGCAGGACCTTGGCTGTCTGCAACCCAGCAGAAGAGTGCAGTATATAGCTTGTGGGAGGTGCCTTCAGAATGAGTGACATTTCAACCAGCCAATAGAAATGTCCCACTGCTAAACAGTCACCAGCAGACTCATAGTGAAATTATTGACCATAAATAACTAATTTAGTAGTTAACAAATACTTGCAGATGTTGGTGAAGTAAGTTCTTTTGTCCTCCCCACTGAATATTCATCAATCCAGTGAGTGCTGTCAAAAACCTCCTTTTTATGCTGGCAAAGAGAAACTATCAGGTGTAGTCAATTATGATCACTAACAAAAGCTTAATAGGTCTTGACCTTGTAAAATCCAAAATAAGTTCAAACTAATGTACAAAATTCTTATTTTAAAGTCACTGAAGATGCGTGCTGTACAATCATTCCACCCTCGAAAAAGAACAGCTCAAAGAAATCAATAAAAGCCCCAAATTACCATGACATGTTTATGATGAGTGGATGTTAACGTCTGACCACAACTGTATATAAGCAAAAATAACTAAGCTCTTTATTTCAATTCTATTCTTTTCAATTTTATTTACACAGTGCAAAATCACATTAAACAGTCGCCTCATTGCTGGTATATATTACATTGTAAGGTAAAGATACTACAATAATACACTGAAAACCCCAACAATCAAATGACCCCCTACGAGCGAGCACTTGGTGACATAAGAAGGTTTTTGATATGATAAAACATATGTAGAGTGAAACAAAAGCATCAGGTAAGTTGAACTTTATCCAACTCATTCACAATAACTCAGAATATTGGTCAGTGATAACAAATACAGAAAAATACACTCACATTTTAAATCATTCATCTTCCACAAATCCATCAAATTCCTCATCTTCAGTGTCCGAGCTCAACAGTTGGGCGATTTTGGCATCAAGCATGCCGGGTTCCCTCTCGTCATTATCCGAGTCAGTCTCGTCGTTGTTACTGTTTTGTTTTGGTTGCGTCACACAGCAACCATTTAATTATTAATAAAAGGGCAACTTTTACTGGCAATCTCTCGCCATCTTCTTCAACATCTTAACAGACGCTACAATATATTCTTAATTAACGAGGGTAAAAACAAGTCATTTCTTCATATAAGCCCTTCATAAATCCTGTGCACCTGTATATTTACTGATATAAGCAAAGAAAATATACAGGACTCGTACTGCGTCCCTTCATATGCTGTGGCATCGCCCGGACCTCTCTTTGGCACCGAGGGGGACAGAACACACACCCCCCAGACCTTGATTCGGCCTTTAGCAACTTCTAGCGATGTTTGAGACAGCCCACAGCGAGTTTTGTTGCACAAAAGTTGGCAACAGTGCCGGCCACCGATCGCCAGATTACGCACAAATATAAGGGCCAGCATAGATGAAATAGGCCAAATCCATCATCGTTTTCTGCGGTTTACTGCGTACAGTTTCTATTTTTGGAACAATACTTCTTGTTGAATTTATCTCTGGCAGCTTTGGCTGCTTTCCACACCTGCTGCGCCGCATTCACAGCTTGTTCCTGTCTAATATCGTCAGCAGAGTCATTTTGTGAATCAATGATGGCCTATTTTAATGCAATGAGGCCCTTGAACTGATCTGCCAGACTGGAGGCCATATAGCTGCAGACCACGCAATGGTGGAGTAGTGTTGATGCCTCGGCCATCAGCGCTCAAATTACACAGACTGACCGACATTTTACAACTGTTACCCCCTCTCCTCTGTTGTACGCTTTGTTCGCTCTGGAAAATGTCGATATTTCTGAAGCGTCCCTTTCAGTGTACCACTTAAAATTGGTTCAAGGTCAGTGAGGACAACAAAAATTCATACATAAGGCGCACCGGATTATAAGGCACACTGCCGATTTTTGAGAAAATTTAAAGATTTTAAGCGCGCCTTATAGTCCGAAAAATACGGTACACTAATCATTAACAATCATTTCAAAGACACACAGAACAATCTCTATCAACTCATCAACTTTGATACAGGTACAGGAGCAGTGCTATCCAATCATTACAAAAAAAGAAACCTTAGGTTTAGGAAAAACACAATCATAACTCCCACGCAGAGCTACAGGGTGTGTGGTGAGCTAAGCTAGCTCCTCATGTCTTTTCTTAGCAGCAACACATCACTTCTTAAAGCAAAACTTAAACAAATACATATTCTGTTCAGATGAGCTACTGCTCAGGCGTTACCGTTATTTGGTATGCCAAGTATAATGAATGAATGAATGAAGGTTTTATTGCCATATGGGTGAACAGGTTCACACATTGGAAATTGCAGTTAACAGAGCACCCATCCAAGAATACAACAAACACAAACACAAACACGGGGGGACAGGTGTCTGAGGTCATGCAGCCGTCTTCCCGGCGCTACCTTTAGCAGAAGAACAGAAAGAGATACACTGGGATAGGTAGGTTGAAAAAAATCATCTCGTACTGTATTCATTATAAACACCGTACGAGGTTCCAAAAAACACCTCAGCAAAAGCATATTTGCACATTTAAAGCCAAGATAGCAGTATGGTGGGTAAGGTCAGGGTCAGGAGGGGATGCAGACGGAGACGAGAGGGTGGGGGCATTGTGGAGCCCAGATGCCAGCTCCTAGCCAAAACAGTTCGCTGATAGTGGTGGAAGTTCATCAGCGGCCGTGGTACACCAGATCCAGCTTCACAGATCACAGAGAGGGCTGAGAGGAAGAGCGACCGTCACACATAGGCCTGGAGAGATATGATTGCCAGCCCAAGGCCGGCTAGGGAGCCGAATTCCTGATAATGCAGATGTTGTTTTGGAACAGGCTGCTTGTTTTTTTTCCAACAGCCTTCAGTCTCACTGGGGAACCCATTCACTAATCCAATATTCCAAATTCATTAGTTACCATCCTCACTGTGCAGAACCGAACCTAATCTCCAGTCCGGCCCTGCACAGCCCATCCACCTGGGTCGGCAGCCTCTGCAGATGTCGAACTGCTGCCCAGATTTTCTTAATTTCCCGGTAAATCAGGTATCCTCCGACCCCAAACAAAAGAGATACCCCTACCACATAGCCAAATATGTAGCCGTCTTCCACGTCCTCGACCTCCAGGGCTGAGAAGCACACAGGTCTCCACAAGCTCCAAGAATCGATGACGTATCCAACCGGGTCTGTTCCACTCGGACACGCAGGTTCCCCTTTCCCCGGTCTCATAGTGGAAAAAATTCGATCAATGGTGTTTAGGGCCCAGCTTGCCAAATCATGTTGCTCTCAATCTTATTCTTAATCGGACAGTGTGCGAGAGACGCTCTCACAGCAAGCAGCAAGCGGAGAAATAGGGAGGGCAAGGAGAGAGATAGAATGCGACCGTCTCCGTCAAGAGCAGGAAGAGTGGTATATGGATCACATATGTGATTTTACTACTTACTAACCTGAAAAAAACAGGAAAATCATGAGACGGATAACAGCAGTGTGTTTCCTTCTCCCGCCATCTCACTAGGGTGAAGGTGCCCCCTTGTGGCATAGCACTCCATTTATCTTGTAACCGAAATCAGAAAGCTAAGATCCTAATTTAACAAAATTACAAACAAAATTGACACAATACCACAAAATTAAACCACATAATGTGACCACACATTGCGATGTGTCACAAGAGCCGCCAATAACAGTTTGCACCTCAGTGTGTGTCATTGTGTGGGGAGAAACAATTTGAAACGTGAACAATTTGGTTAGGCTACAAACAGGCTACAATTATTACAAGTACTGCTGAAGGTGTCCGAAGAGTAACTGAACATTTGACACACAGAGCAGGAAAGTGCAGGAGGGACAGGAGAAGCTTAGACAGCTAAGCTTATAGTTATGCTAAACTAATGAATCCTAAAGACACACTAAGTGAATACTGTGAATATAATTTGCAGGTGATTCAACAGAGAGCATGCTTTGGATAGAGCATGTGAAGATTACACTACAAAATAAGTCGTAATCTAGAGATTTATAATTAATTCATCTGCACACAAACGCAGCTGTACTCTTTAACAGGAACAGGAAGTGATATGACACCACAGTGAGAGCCAACAGCAAGTGAGAGCGCCACATTGTTTAAACGGATTGTTGCGGGGCCACATAAGTGTAAGATTAAAAATGTTTTCCAAACTACAGTATCTTTGGCCTACAAGATATGGTTCCTTTGAGGTTTTTTTTAACATTATATTGTTTTACATAGAACTTGTACATCTTGAAACTCTGTTGCTAAATATTATCCACGTGAAATGGCTCATGTACTGTGGGGGTTGTCAGAGACTTCACTTATTTGTGTAATTACATTCTTCATATAATGTTTCAAACTTGGTGCCTTAGTCAAGATTACATAGCACATTTAAGACAACAGGTGCTGAGCTAAAGTGTTTTCTAGGCAAACACATTTACATTCCAGCTCTCCACAAAATCCAAATGCAAAACTTAAAATGTGCAAATGATTGTAGATGATTAAATAATAAAAGGAGTTAAACACAAATGAAACAACAGTAAATGAGTGGCAAGAAAAGTGAACTTGGATGAACCATGGTGCACATAAAAGCACGTAAAAACAGGTTTTTAGAGGTCTTTATGACAGAGGTTCTCAAACCCTACAGGGGACAAAGGACGCCATTCACTTATTACCACCTGCACTTTTAGATGCCAGTTGAACTATTTGTACAGTAAATTTCTGTTAATCCAAAAATATGTGTCACAATTATATTTATTTCATGAGAGTTCAGTAAGTCTGTCATTGACATGATGATGAAATATGGCTGTCACCTTATTAAATCAGTCTGACATATATATATATATATACACATATCTAATTTACTTAGAATTGCAGGATTGTTGCTTCTATTCTGGTTTATACATTAATATTTTATTTCATTTCGTCCTTTAAGCTTAAGCTTCCTTAAGCTATTGCACACCTTTCCAAACATGTTTATGCCTGTATCCAAAAAAAAAAAAATAGTCCAAAATTCTACAAGATTTTCATTTTTATTCTGCCAGTTTATCAAGGAGACAAGAAAGCAATTCAGCCTTTGCTCAGCTCTGGTACTGAGACAGAGGGAGGCCATAACAGAAACGGCATAGGGAAATGTTAGCATGTGTTTATCTTGCTGTCTAATAAGTAACTTTTATGCAGATGTCGTCACTGCACTTCTTTCTAAACACATTCAGTCCTGTATCCATATAAAGCTAAAATGACACAAGGTCTTTATTGTGTTCTGCCTGGTTCATCAGTTCAAAGAGGCCAGAATGCAAATCAACCTTTACTCAGCTCTGGTACTGGGACAGAAAGAAGCCATGACAGAAATGAAATAGGGAAATATTAACGTATGTTTATCTTACTGTCTAACAGATAACTGTCATGTCCATGCACATGAGAAGACAAACCAGTTATGAAGAACTTAATGTACACACATTCTGTGTGGTGAATATTTTGACCATAAAAGTTATTAAATTTAATAAAGCCATTTCAAACAGTTTTACAGATTAATCTGGATCAGGACTGCATGCCATGTGTGTGACATTAAGTGCTGGTCCATTCTAATTCAGCTTACAGTTTCATATAGTCACAGCTTATCAGTCTTGGTTACATCATATACAAAACAAGAAATGTGCAAGACAGAGAGAAAGGATTCCACAGCTGCTTCTTCCTCCAAGTGTTCGTTTATCATGTTTAGTCTCGTTGATCACTCCACTCAGGAGTCCTTGCTTCTGTTATTGATACAATGGGGACATAGCAGGAACATTCTGACCTAAAACATTATGTACTTGTATATTTTAATCAGTTATGTTTTTCCAGTCTTAAGACAAATTTCTCAGGGAAATAAGTGTATACTTAGTAAAGACAAACATATACTATGAAGTTCATGAAACCTCATAAAAACTCATTTCCTTCAAAATGTAACAGAATAAGTGAGAGTGATCCTTCTGTAATGATTCTGAATGAGAGAAGTGTAATAATGGGAAAGAGGAAGTGCAGTAGAGCCCTGTTTAGGCAGGCTGTGATCCAAGGAAGTACTGAAAGTACCAAAAGGATAGAAAGTGTGAGTATGTGCATGCAAGCGTGTGCATGTGTGCGTGCGTGTGTGTGTGTGTGTGTGTGTGTGTGTGTGTGTGTGTGTGTCGCTCAGAGGGTATGTGAAAGAGAGAGAGAGAGAGAGAGAGAGAAGGGGGGGAAAGTGATGCACATGGGGAAACAATTATAAAAAGGGACCATCAGGAAGGTTCAGGTACTCTGTTTGCCACAGAGTAGAGCGCAACACCTGAAAAAGGGATTTTGGAGTTCACAGTCATAAATTTCAGCAGGACACGCCAGAGGAGTAACCACTGTCCAACCACTGTGGACTTAAGAATTGGGATGATAACTTTTGTTTTTTTCTGTTCTCGTTTTTGCCGTGTTGGATTAAAGTTTCAAAGGAGTTGAAGGACTTTGTATTGAGTCACTCCCCAGCTGGACTTTATCAGTCAAGGCCCGGAGACGAGTGCGACTCCTTCTCTCATTCATCTTAAGACCAGTATGAGAAACCAGCATTAGCACAGAGTGGTCTATTTAGGTTAGGATACAGATTCAGGTGATTTGATTATGTCATTATTACCATTTAACTGAGCTTCTACTTTGTCCTTGCTAAATTGCTTAAACAAAATAACCTGCATTTAAAGTCTAAATTGTGGACATTCTCATTTTAACTCTTTGAATCACAGCAAAGATATAAATGTTTGAGTATTATATCTTTTAATGGTTCTGCTGTAGCTGTTTTATAGTGCTTTATAAATGATGTTGGTTTGGTAATAAACTTTCAAAAATGTCAAGCGCATGAACAGCACATGCAGTTTTCACTGTGATCTCATGAGCTGTGCTCTAACACATGACTGCTGTTAGAGGTGGACCTACAAAACTTCAGCTGCATAAACACATTTTTTTTTTCTTCCAGCATAGAAAAACTGTGCTGGTACAGCTAACTCCACCGGTTGTCTTTACTCATTTGCAGCATACTACTAGTGTTTATTTTGCTCAGAGAAAAATGGTAGAAATTGGGGTATTTTGTATTTGGTCACATTATCTTCACTTGCAGATGAGCTCGTTCACAATTATGTACCAACTCACAAGTGAACATCTGAGGATCTTAGTTCAGCTGTGCTTCGAGTGTTGGCTGACACACAGTGTGAGGTTTGTTCAGATTTCAAACAGCTGGCATCCATTAGCCTCCGAATAAACTGGCAGTTTACAAGCCACAGCTCAAAGTACACTAACCAAGTCCTCATCAACAGAGAGGTGTCCCCCTCATCCCATAAGCAGCTGGAAAATACTTTTGTTTAGAAGTTTATCTCTCTACATGATGAATCTGGAAAAGCGTGTGAGTATTGTTAAAGGCAGATCCTTCATCAGAAGTTCAGTGGGGCACAGAGACCTTTGCTCATGCCCCAGCATGTGGTCTCAAGACAGTCAGCAGATCTATTGGCACAGAAAACATTTACATCAATGGAGTAAGGTGCGCACACACACAAATACATACATGAACAAAATGAGCTGATACAGATTTACTAAAAATTTATTTAAACTGACTGTTATCATCATGTGAATGGCAGCTATTTGGATTCATGCTTTAGTTGTAATTAATTTATTAAATGTAATTTAACTTAAATTAAATTTTTAACTGTTTACATGAAATACAAAGAATTAGCAAAGTTGACTGTTTTACTTATTATTATCATATGAGCGTTCACTGCCCTCCAGTGGTCACAGTGAAATACTACAAGACTCCACTTTCTGCAAAGACTTTTCTGCACTCATGCCAATAAAGAGACAAAGTGACAAAAATAACCTATAGAGCACTAAGACAGGTGTGAAGTCTTCAGAGGATATTTGCTCTGAGAGTTGTAGATGTATAGCTTTGCAAATTACTAGTTATTTCACACAGGAAGAAACAGCAACAAAGAGGCAAAAGGGATGTAATTATGCAACTAAAGTTACATAACACTGTCATCAAAAAGATCAATCTGACAGTGTACATGTGATGCAAAATGAAAGAAAAATATAAAGCCAAAAAAATCACATACCCCTCATCTGAGTTCAATAGAAAAGTGTCCACATGTTCGCCCACAGTGGCACTAATGAGAGTGGGGACAGGCAATGGAACGTCACCCTCCCCTCTTCAATTTTCCATGCCAGTCCAAGGGTTCTCTGAAGCCCCCCCCATCCCAGTCCAGGTATCCCCTACCTGCATCCTCTTGGTCACCTCAGTCACTGATCAGTCAAAAGCCAGCTTCTTCCCCCAAAATAACTATTTAAATAAATACCCCACTGTTCTTGGGTAAATGAAATATCAGAGTCTGTGTGAGACTATTACACCAGTTAGGATTACCTAGTAGCTTCAAAAATATTGTCCATCAAAAGCAATAATCAATACTGACCTGAGATTTTAAACATTCAAGCTCATGTTTAACAGTGTTTTAGTTATGTATTTATTTGTTTTCAGGAGCAGAAACAAAATTTTTTTGCCCCTGTCCAGAAAAAGTAGTATTTTCACTTTATATTTCAGAAAATGTTTGTGTGTAACAATTAATCATTTTCACTTCAAGCTTTTCTTTGAGGTGGTCCACACTGTCAGCTTTAGCAGCCTACAACCACAAATAAATATAAGTAAATATTGATAGTATCTATGAGAAACATTTTATGATACAGCAGTGAGGACAGCGTTTCATGGCTGTAATGGTTATATAATAAATTCCAACTGTTCTTGCCATTTTCACATTCACTAAAAACCTAAAAAATATACCCTCACTGCTCTCTGAAACAATCATTAAGAATCAATCATTAATTTATTAATGCCAGTTAGGCTAGCTAGATATACCAAATCGAGCTGTAGTTCAAACTTTGATACAGACACTTGTTACAAGTCAAAAGTGACCCACAATCCTCTGTGAGGGTATGAAATATGAATAGTATGTAAGGGTTAAATTACAAATCCTGGCAGTGACTGTGTTTCACCTATAAAGTAATTTCACAGTGGAAGGATGAGAGGCTTTGCAGAACACTCAGTGTCAGTGTAACAAGTATGAGGAGTCACCAGAGTCATATTTTTTCATAAAACAAAACACTTTAATTGAAGTTGTTGCAGGTAAGAATTAAAAAGTGAAATGTCTTGGAAAAACAAATAGTGAAGCATTTTAAGGCACCTTACAGAAAAACCTGATCACACATTCATGATTTATGATTCTTGAAAGCAAAAAAACTCCAAAAAGCAAATCACTTGGACTACTTTAAAAACTGCTCATAGTAGGATTCCACAAAAGCATGTTCACTAATCTGTGTGCTAAAGAGCTAAAGATTATAAGTATCCATCTTTATGCCCATAGGTGTTTGGATCTGCTCTCAACAAACTAAATTCCTGCAAGATATGACAATCTGTGATCAGAGTCAAGATTGGCACATTTACAGGAAGCTGAAGACCTACAGCTACTTATTATTTTCTGCTAGACAAACAGAAAAGAAAACAGGATTTTCAATCCAGACATTCCAGGCAGGATGGAGCTTTACATGATCTCAATGCTTCTAATGCGAGCATCCCCATCAAAGCTCATGACCGAGTATGTCCCTGCACCAATGCGATTGGGGAAATGGAAAGTTGAGTCACACGGTAAAGTCACCACAAACTCTGAAGGGGTGAATTTGATGGCAATCTAAAAGTTATTATGAGTGAGAGAGAGAGAGACAGAGAGAGAGAGACAGAGAGAGAGACAGAGAGACAAATTATAAAGAGACACTTTTTTAGCCCTTAAATTCATTTGTTTGTGTACTTTGAGTGTGTATGAGTGCAGGAAATTTAAATGCATTCTGTCCCAGTGTTGCATAGATATCTTTATATTATATATTTTTGATGGAAAGCTTATAGTAGAGGATGAGTTTTAAATTTCCTTGTGGATAAAATTAAGACTATGTGCCAAGACGAAGTTGTACTGCTTGCATCAAATACATTTGACATTGAGTGGATTGAAACCTCTAGAAAAGTCTTGTTTGAGCTATTTCCCAGTTCTAAGTAGCGATATGTGGCCTTTAAAGGAAATCAGAGAGGTGTCAACGCCAGAGTTGTCTAAAGGTTCTGAATGAGTGCAGCGAAAATATACCACACTTTGTTTCCCATTTCCTGGATGAGCTGCCGCCTGTGGCGTTCAACAGTCTAGATGTCTCCAACTTACTCAGAAAGATGGAGTGTTTACATAGTGACGTTTGTGTGTTGAAGCATATAGTGACATGCCAAGTGGATGTTGGGGAGAAGTTGTGTGAGGTTACAATTAATATTGACCGCAGAGTTGCAATAAAGGAGCGACATTTGGTGCCCTGCAGCGGGGGATTAAATAACACGGATATGTCTACTCCAGGAATTCCCAACGTTAGTGATTTGACATCAGTTGTGGACACCTCTGGAGAAGTGACAGCATATGTGGATTCCTCCGTTCCTCCACACTGCAGCAATGCTATCGCTAAAAATGTGGCTTTGACCTTGAATGGGACTAATGCAAGCTGTTCCAGGACTGCTGAGGAGACTGTCACGGTGAGTGATAACTCGAACTATACTGCAGCTAATGCTATAAACTCATCCAGATGAAACTGGGTAGTAAAAAACCAGCGACGTATGAGAGCCGAGAACCATCCTGCTCCACCAAAGCGCCCTGTTAAACTCGAGCGTAAAAGGCCAACGCCTATTATAGGTACTGTGTGCAAAGCACTATAAAAGTGGTTAGAACGAAGCTTGTAACGGGCATAGATGAAAACAGGCCAGGAACATGTAGAATAAAATCCATCACAGTTCTCTGCAGTTACTGCATACGGTTTCCATTTTGGAACAATGCTTCCACTTCTTCTTGAATTTATCTCCTGTGGCTTTGGCTGCTTTCCACACCTGCTGTGCCGCACTCACAGTTTGTTCCTGTCTAATATCGTCAGTAGAGTCATTTTGTGAATCAATGATTGTCTATTTTAGAGAATTCAATGAGGCCTTTGAACTGATCTGCCAGACCTGAGGCCATATCGCTGCAGACCACGCAATGTTGCAGTGGTGTGGATGCCTTGGCCATTGGCGGTCAAATTACACAGACCGACCGACATTTTTTAACTATTTGAAAAGCGTACGCTGTTATACGCTTTGTACGCTCTGGAAAATGTCAATATTTGTGAATGACCCCTTACAGGTGAGGCATCTGGACTCAGAGTCCTGATTTTTAAATTAAATAACAAAAGCATGATTTTGTTATTGTAGGTCCACAAGTGGACCTACAATAACGAGGAATTCAGACCAAAGCATAGCAGTTCTACTTTATGTAGATCACAAGTGAATGATTTATATATGAAAAGGAAGGATTTAAAAGGATATGTGGAAAAAATTGAAGATAACCTATGCAAGGCTAACATATGCACACACAATCTCATACCTTGAACTCCTGTCCCTGATAGAAAGGGAAGCGTCTCTCACGTTTCTCCTCACGCCATCTCCCTCCCTCAAAAGAGTTGCAGACAATTGTATTTATGTCTCCACAGGAATTAAAACGAGGGCTGAAATGAAGTGCAATTCTGTCCTCGCTGGGGCCGATATTCACCTCGAAACTGCAGTGTACAGACAAACATTTATTACACATTACATCCTTTTTAGTAAGGGTAACAATATATGGGGTTGAAATGGATTGAGATTCAGAGACAAAACTTTCAGCACACATTTGCAAATAATTCTGTTACAATAGTAGCCCCAAAATAGTAAATGTAAATAAAACTGAAAAAATAAGTAATCACCTAGTTATTATATAGCCCACTCAATTTCTGTGTAAATAACATGTTTCGTAGCTGTACCATTGAAGCTTCAGCTGCCTTGAAGAGACACTTCACACCAAATACAAATTTACTGCACATCTATTTATATCACTTTTGTGATAAATCGAGTGCCGCATTGAGCGGCGTTGGATTACCGTTCACAGGTAAGACTGGCGAATGGTATTGCTGATTACAAAAGTGCATATCCAAAGTTTTCGGAGATGTCTGTTACGCTGCTCTAGCAGCTGTCCGCTCGCCGGCTGGACGATGGTCGCTAAATGCAGGCAGAACGTCTGACTCCCGGCACATCGTTTTCAAAACTCCCGCTGGTTTTCACTGCCCAAAATATAATACACTCTGATGTTTGGTTTATTTGTTCCTGTGCAAATCAATAAAACTGATATTAAAAATATTTTACTCATTAAGGAACACAAGAGCCTTTTCACCGGGAACGGGAATCGCAGCAGGATGTTGATGCTATGACAGCATCAACATGGAGATCGTGAAGACTGATGACAAGCCTGCTCCAGAAATGATCATATTATATGGTTATGATGGTTATATAGATATATATATATCTATATATCTATATATCTCCTTAAAACCCACGATGCTGCCTTCAGGTCAGGTGACAGAGCTCTGTACAGTGCTGCTCGAGCTGAATTAAAAAAAGCCAAGGCGGAATACAGGCTCTGATGTGAGTGCAGGAGACCTGAGTTTGTCACTAGCAGAGGAACTTAACTGTTTCTTTGAGGACCACCCATCTGCCCCGGCCCTGCTCCCCCCACCGGGCTCTAGCTCCACCCCACTCACTGTCCAGGAGCATGAGGTACGGCGTGTGCTCTTGGCAGTGAACCCCAGAAAGGCTGCTGGACCAGACGGAATACCTGGCAAGGTGATCAGTGTGTGTGTGCCCACCAGATCACCCTGATTCTCACCACGATTTTCAACCTCTCCCTGGTCCAAGCAGTCATCCCCCCTGCCTAAAAACAGCCACAAGGTCATCCATCACCGGCCTAAATGATTACCACCCTGTGGCCCTCACACCGGTAATCATGAAGTGCTTTGAGAGGCTGGTTCTCCAGTACATCAAAGACCCCCCCCCCCCCCCCCCCCCCCCCCCACACACACACACTTTCGACACCCATTAGTTTGCATATCGTGCAAACAGATCCACAGAGGACGCCATCGCTGTAGCTCTCCACTCTGTGTTGAGCCACTTGGAGCAGCAGCAGAGCTACGCTCACATGCTCTTTGTGGATTACAGCTCAGCATTCAACACAATCATCCCGGACATTCACACCACCAAACTGCACACCCTGGGGCTCCACACTTATTTTATTTTTTACAATGTAAATATTTTTATACATTTTCCTATTTTCTGTATTTTTAACACATTTTCTCTATGTTTTATTTTTCTGTATAGTTTATACATACTGTTTATTTTCTGCATATTTTCTTAGATTATATTTTTATTTTTATTATTATTTTTAGAAAGTTTGACTTTCTATTGCATGGCACTGAACAGGAGTGGCCCTCCAATCTCATTTTACATCCTGTGTAATGACAATAAAGGCATTCTATTCTATTCGATTCGATTCTGCTGCTGTACAACACAGGAATTTCCCCTCAGGGATAAATAAAATACTCTATCTACAGTTTGTCCTTAATCAGTACTTACTGTTTGGGATCAGGATTGATGACTCCAACAACAGTCAGGGTTTGTCCAGCCTTGAAAGTCATGTTCTTTATTAACATAGACTATACAAAAAAGGAAGGGAAGTTTGTTGATACAGATCTAATAAAAATTTGTAGTATTACTAGACAATAATGCACTAAATCAATCAATAATGCACTATATCAACAGACAACGTTCAAGGATAGGCATAAAAGTTGTCTGTTACTGTAGATGATAGTTAAATGAAATAATAGTTAAGAAGTGATTAATGAAAACAAATGCTCTGCAATAAATATTTAAATATCATAAAAAGTCAGAAAATAAATCCAAGAGGTCAGAACTCCCAAAAGCTCAACAAAAACCAAAAGCAAGAATCTGCTTTAGTTAAAGCACAATTCCACTGATTCAGTTACATTCGGCTGGGATAGATTAAACCTTTAACAATACTAGGGCCCGTATCCAGGCCCAAAAATATTTGCCAAAAAATCCAGGATTGTTAAAGGGCTAAACTTGCAACTTGTAACTATGTTTACATTTTGGCTTAAGACTGTCCATGTCAGCCAGGTAAAAGTAATATAGTTGAATATTGTCAAAATTTTACTTACCATGCTTGCAGATAGTAGTAGTAGTAGTAGTAGGTCAAATACAGCTGAGAAGAAATGAGTGCTGCAGGACCTTGGCTGTCTGCAACCCAGCAGAAGAGTGCAGTATATAGCTTGTGGGAGGTGCCTTCAGAATGAGTGACATTTCAACCAGCCAATAGAAATGTCCCACTGCTAAACAGTCACCAGCAGACTCATAGTGAAATTATTGACCATAAATAACTAATTTAGTAGTTAACAAATACTTGCAGATGTTGGTGAAGTAAGTTCTTTTGTCCTCCCCACTGAATATTCATCAATCCAGTGAGTGCTGTCAAAAACCTCCTTTTTATGCTGGCAAAGAGAAACTATCAGGTGTAGTCAATTATGATCACTAACAAAAGCTTAATAGGTCTTGACCTTGTAAAATCCAAAATAAGTTCAAACTAATGTACAAAATTCTTATTTTAAAGTCACTGAAGATGCGTGCTGTACAATCATTCCACCCTCGAAAAAGAACAGCTCAAAGAAATCAATAAAAGCCCCAAATTACCATGACATGTTTATGATGAGTGGATGTTAACTTATGACCACAACTGTATATAAGCAAAAATAACTGAGCTCTTTATTTCAATTCTGTTCTTTTCAATTTTATTTACATAGTGCAAAATTACAACAGTCGTCTCATTGCTCTTATATATTATATTGTAAGGTAAAGATACTACAATAATAGAGAAAACCCCAACAGTCAAATGACCCCCTATGAGCAAGCACTTGGTTACATAAGATGGTTTTAGGCCCAATCTTAAAAATTGAGAGGGTTCAGAATCCAGCACTAACTATAACCTTGATCAAATAAGAAGGTTTTTAGGCCTAATCTTAAAAATAGAGAGGGTGTCTGTCTCCTGAATCCACACTTGGAGCAGTTCCACTGAAGAGGGGCCTGAAAGCTGAAGGCATGTGAAGATTACACTACAAAATAAGTCGTAATCTAGAGATTTATAATTAATTCATCTGCACACAAACGCAGCTGTACTCTTTAACAGGAACAGGAAGTGATATGACACCACAGTGAGAGCCAACAGCAAGTGAGAGCGCCACATTGTTTAAACGGATTGTTGCGGGGCCACATAAGTGTAAGATTAAAAATGTTTTCCAAACTACAGTATCGTTGGCCTACAAGATATGGTTCCTCTGAAGTTTTTTTTTAACATTATATTGTTTTACATAGAACTTGTACATCTTGAAACTCTGTTGCTAAATATTATCCACGTGAAATGGCTCATGTACTGTGGGGGTTGTCAGAGACTTCACTTATTTGTGTAATTACATTCTTCATATAATGTTTCAAACTTGGTGCCTTAGTCAAGATTACATAGCACATTTAAGACAACAGGTGCTGAGCTAAAGTGTTTTCTAGGCAAACACATTTACATTCCAGCTCTCCACAAAATCCAAATGTAAAACTTAAAATGCACAAATGATTGCAGATGATTAAATAATAAAAGGAGTTAAACACAAATGAAACAACAGTAAATGAGTGGCAAGAAAAGTGAACTTGGATGAACCATGGTGCACATAAAAACACGTAAAAACAGGTTTTTAGAGGTCTTTATGACAGAGGTTCTCAAACCCACATTCTGAAACCCCTTATATATATATTCCTAATATATATATATATATATATATATATATATATATATATATATATATATATATATATATATATATATATATATATATATATATATATATATATATATAATTTACTTAAAATTACAGGATTGTTGCCTCTATTCTGGTTTCTACATTAATAATTTATTTCATCTCATCCTTTAATCTTAAGCTTCCTTAAGCTATTGTACACCTTTCCAAACATGTTCATGCCTGTATTGAGAAAAAGGCCAAAATTGGCTTAGTGGTGAAGCTGGCGACAACATACACATGCCGCGTTGCAGCGCGGGTTCGCATCCCGGCATGTCGTCAACTTGCCCGCGTATCTTTCCCCCATTTCCTGTCTCTCTCCACTGTTGATAAAAGCCGCTGTGGCCAAAAATGCAAAAAAAAAAAGCAATTCAGCCTTTGCTCAGCTCTGGTACTGGGACAGAGGGAGGCCATAACAGATACGGCATAGGGAAATGTTAGCATGTGTTTATCTTGCTGTCTAATAAGTAACTTTTATGCAGATGTCATCACTGCACTTCTTTACAAACATATTCAGTCCTGTATCCATATAAAGCTAAAATGACACAAGGTCTTTATTGTGTTCTGCCTGGTTCATCAGTTCAAAGAGGCCAGAATGCAAAGCAAAGCTTTGCTCAGCTCTGGTACTGGGACAGAAAGAAGCCATGACAGAAATGAAATAGGGAAATATTAACGTATGTTTATCTTACTGTCTAACAGATAACTGTCATGTCCATGCACATGAGAAGACAAACCAGTTATGAAGTACTTAATGTACACACATTCTGTGTGGTGAATATTTTGACCATAAAAGTTCAAAGTATTACATTTCAAAAACTAAATGCAAACATCTGCTTTAGTTAAAGCCAGAGGTGGCAAAAGTGCAGACATTCTTTACTTGAGTAGAAGTACAGATACTTGTGTTAAAAAAATACTCTGGTAAAATTTGAAGTACTGATACAACTTCTTTGCTCAGGTAAACCTGAAAAAGTACAGGCTCTGAAAGGCACTCAGATTAAAAAGTAACTCATTGAAGGACATCTCTACCAGCTATGTTTGTGTCTCTGAAAAATGCACTTAATGCAATAAATGTAGTTACTTTGATCGGACCTAAAATTCCATGACTTTGTCCACAAAGACGATTTCAACACAGAAAATAAATTGTATTAATTTTCATATAATTGTGTGTGTTTTATTTAACATTTGTACACTCTTAGTGTTCCCAGTCAAAAATAACTGGTCATTAAAACTGAACGGGGGAGACAACAGTGTAAAAAAACTGAGCTCAGGTACATCCTCATTTGTTAGATGGACACATGCACGCATGCATATACACACACACACACACACACACACACACACACACACACACACACACACACACACACACACACACACACACACACACACACACACAATCCTCTCTCCCACAAGAACAGCACCTGTGTTGGCAGTTCTCACAAACAGTTTCAACATTGTTTCAGTAACACTGAAATTTTCTCATAGTTTTGGTGTATGATGCTTTTTTGAGGCCTTGCTCACAGTTCATTGTGTGGCAGCACCACAGCAGGTCGATAAATCATAATTAAGGCTCTTGATTACATATTTGATCACCACACAGGTGAGGAGGAGAGAGACCAGGAAACTGACAGTGAGGACAGATTAGAGGAGGAAGTGTCAGAAGTTGAAGACAACATGGAATACAATCCAGAGCAAGAAACAACTGATGAGAAGGAATCAGTGATGAAGACGATGTCCATGCTGAGGTTTGTCAGAGTGAGATCTCCATGGTCTCATCCACCTGGGACTTTATAAATGTTTTAACATCTGACCCTATGATATGTTATTGGTAACATATGAAGTTCAGAAATATATGTGTTTTTCCAAATTTCTCAGGGAAATAAGTGTAGACTTAGTAAAGACAAACATATACCATGAACTTCATGAAACTTCATAAAAACTAATTTCCTTCAAAATGTAACAGAATAAGTGAGAGTGATCCTTCTGTAATGATTCTGAATGAGAGAAGTGCAGTAGAGCCCTGTTTAGGCAGGCTGTGTGATACAAATAAGTACTGAAAGTACCAAAAGGATAGAAAGTTTGAGTATGTGCATGCAAGCGTGTGTGTGCGTGCGTGCGTGTGTGTGGCTCAGAGGGTATGTGAGAGAGAGAGAGAGAGAGAGAAGGGGGGGGGGGGGGGGAGGGGGGGAGTGATGCACATGGGGAAACAATTATAAAAAGGGACCATCAGGAAGGTTCAGGTACTCTGTTTCCCACAGTATAGAGAGCAACATAAATTTCAGCAGGACACGCCAGAGGAGTAACCACTGTCCAACCACTGTGGACTTAAGAATTGGGATGATAACTTGTTTTTTTCTGTTCTCGTTTTTGCCGTGTTGGATTAAAGTTTCAAAGGAGTTGAAGGACTTTGTATTGAGTCACTCCCCAGCTGGACTTTATCAATCAAGGCCCGGAGACGAGTGCGACTCCTTCTCTCATTCATCTTAAGACCAGTATGAGAAACCAGCATTATGTCAAAATATTGTGTCACAGCTTACAGTCTTGTATTGGAGCCTGTCAATTACTAAAACTTGTTTCTATTATAACGACTCTGTCTGCCAGACTGATGCTGTAAGAATACATTTAATTTCTGATTACAACTAACAAGTTGCTCCTGTCCTGTTAGTGAATTACCTGCAGCTGAATATCATCTTTACTTTGCAACTAGATTGTGCGGCTCTGGCAGATTTGGCATGTCATACTGAAATCAAAAGACTGCCCCTGTGTTTAGAAAACAGTGCAACTTTTTGTGACTTGGAGCTGCCAACAGTTTTCTTGTCTTTACTCACTTGCAGCATACTACTAGTGTTTATTTTGCTCAGAGAAAAATGGTAGAAATTGGGGTATTTTGTATTTGGTCACATTATCTTCACTTGCAGATGAGCTCGTTCACAATTATGTACCAACTCACAAGTGAACATCTGAGGATCTTAGTTCAGCTGTGCTTCGAGTGTTGGCTGACACACAGTGTGAGGTTTGTTCAGATTTCAAACAGCTGGCATCCATCAGCCTCCGAATAAACTGGCAGTTTACAAGCCACAGCTCAAAGTACACTAACCACGTCCTCATCAACAGAGAGGTGTCCACCTCATCCCATAAGCAGCTGGAAAATACTTTTGTTTAGAAGTTTATCTCTCTACATGATGAATCTTGAAAAGCTTGTGAGTATTGTTAAAGGCAGATCCTTCATCAGAAGTTCAGTGGGGCACAGAGACCTTTGCTCATGCCCCAGCATGTGGTCTCAAGACAGTCAGCAGATCTATTGGCACAGAAAACATTTACATCAATGGAGTAAGGTGCGCACACACACACAAATACATACATGAACAAAATGAGCTGATACAGATTTACTAAAAATTTATTTAAACTGACTGTTATCATCATGTGAATGGCAGCTATTTGGATTCATGCTTCAGTTGTAATTAATTTATTAAATGTAATTTAACTTAAATTAAATTTTTAACTGTTTACATGAAATACAAAGAATTAACAAAGTTGACTGTTTTACTTGTTATTATCATATGAGCGTTCACTGCCCTCCAGTGGTCACAGGGAAATACTACAAGACTCCACTTTCTGCAAAGACTTTTCTGCACTCATGCCAATAAAGAGACAAAGTGACAAAAATAACCTATAGAGCACTAAGACAGGTGTGAAGTCTTCAGAGGATATTCGCTCTGAGAGTTGTAGATGTATAGCTTTGCAAATTACTAGTTATTTCACACAGGAAGAAACAGCAACAAAGAGGCAAAAGGGATGTAATTATGCAACTAAAGTTACATAACACTGTCATCAAAAAGATCAATCTGACAGTGTACATGTGATGCAAAATGAAAGAAAAATATAAAGCCAAAAAAATCACATACCCCTAATCTGAGTTCAATAGAAAAGTGTCCACATGTTCGCCCACAGTGGCACTAATGAGAGTGGGGACAGGCAATGGAACGTCACCCTCCCCTCTTCAATTTTCCATGCCAGTCCAAGGGTTCTCTGAAGCCCCCCCCCCATCCCAGTCCAGGTATCCCCTACCTGCATCCTCTTGGTCACCTCAGTCACTGATCAGTCAAAAGCCAGCTTCTTCCCCCAAAATAACTATTTAAATAAATACCCCACTGTTCTTGGGTAAATGAAATATCAGAGTCTGTGTGAGACTATTACACCAGTTAGGATTACCTAGTAGCTTCAAAAATATTGTCCATCAAAAGCAATAATCAATACTGACCTGAGATTTTAAACATTCAAGCTCATGTTTAACAGTGTTTTAGTTATGTATTTATTTGTTTTCAGGAGCAGAAACAAAATTTTTTTGCCCCTGTCCAGAAAAAGTAGTATTTTCACTTTATATTTCAGAAAATGTTTGTGTGTAACAATTAATCATTTTCACTTCAAGCTTTTCTTTGAGGTGGTCCACACTGTCAGCTTTAGCAGCCTACAACCACAAATAAATATAAGTAAATATTGATAGTATCTATTAGAAACATTTTATGATACAGCAGTGAGGACAGCGTTTCATGGCTGTAATGGTTATATAATAAATTCCAACTGTTCTTGCCATTTTCACATTCACTAAAAACCTAAAAAAATATACCCTCACTGCTCTCTGAAACAATCATTAAGAATCAATCATTAATTTATTAATGCCAGTTAGGCTAGCTAGATATACCAAATCGAGCTGTAGTTCAAACTTTGATACAGACACTTGTTACAAGTCAAAAGTGACCCAGAATCTTCTGTGAGGGTATGAAATATGAATAGTATGTAAGGGTTAAATTACAAATCCTGGCAGTGACTGTGTTTCACCTATAAAGTAATTTCACAGTGGAAGGATGAGAGGCTTTGCAGAACACTCAGTGTCAGTGTAACAAGTATGAGGAGTCACCAGAGTCATATTTTTTCATAAAACAAAACACTTTAATTGAAGTTGTTGCAGGTAAGAATTAAAAAGTGAAATGTCTTGGAAAAACAAATAGTGAAGCATTTTAAGGCACCTTACAGAAAAACCTGATCACACATTCATGATTTATGATTCTTGAAAGCAAAAAAACTCCAAAAAGCAAATCACTTGGACTACTTTAAAACTGCTCATAGTAGGATTCCACAAAAGCATGTTCACTAATCTGTGTGCTAAAGAGCTAAAGATTATAAGTATCCATCTTTATGCCCATAGGTGTTTGGATCTGCTCTCAACAAACTAAATTCCTGCAAGATATGACAATCTGTGATCAGAATCAAGATTGGCACATTTACAGGAAGCTGAAGACCTACAGCTACTTATTATTTTCTGCTAGACAAACAGAAAAAGAAAACAGGATTTTCAATCCAGAAATTCCAGGCAGGATGGAGCTTTACATGATCTCAATGCTTCTAATGCGAGCATCCCCATCAAAGCTCATGACCGAGTATGTCCCTGCACCAATGCGATTGGGGAAATGGAAAGTTGAGTCACACGGTAAAGTCACCACAAACTCTGAAGGGGTGAATTTGATGGCAATCTAAAAGTTATTATGAGTGAGAGAGAGAGAGACAGAGAGAGAGAGACAGAGAGAGAGACAGAGAGACAAATTATAAAGAGACACTTTTTTAGCCCTTAAATTCATTTGTTTGTGTACTTTGAGTGTGTATGAGTGCAGGAAATTTAAATGCATTCTGTCCCAGTGTTGCATAGATATCTTTATATTATATATTTTTGATGGAAAGCTTATAGTAGAGGATGAGTTTTTAAATTTCCTTGTGGATAAAATTAAGACTATGTGCCAAGACGAAGTTGTACTGCTTGCATCAAATACATTTGACATTGAGTGGATTGAAACCTCTAGAAAAGTCTTGTTTGAGCTATTTCCCAGTTCTAAGTAGCGATATGTGGCCTTTAAAGGAAATCAGAGAGGTGTCAACGCCAGAGTTGTCTAAAGGTTCTGAATGAGTGCAGCGAAAATATACCACACTTTGTTTCCCATTTCCTGGATGAGCTGCCGCCTGTGGCGTTCAACAGTCTAGATGTCTCCAACTTACTCAGAAAGATGGAGTGTTTACATAGTGACGTTTGTGTGTTGAAGCATATAGTGACATGCCAAGTGGATGTTGGGGAGAAGTTGTGTGAGGTTACAATTAATATTGACCGCAGAGTTGCAATAATGGAGCGACATTTGGTGCCCTGCAGCGGGGGATTAAATAACACGGATATGTCTACTCCAGGAATTCCCAACGTTAGTGATTTGACATCAGTTGTGGACACCTCTGGAGAAGTGACAGCATATGTGGATTCCTCCGTTCCTCCACACTGCAGCAATGCTATCGCTAAAAATGTGGCTTTGACCTTGAATGGGACTAATGCAAGCTGTTCCAGGACTGCTGAGGAGACTGTCACAGTGAGTGATAACTCGAACTATACTGCAGCTAATGCTATAAACTCATCCAGATGAAACTGGGTAGTAAAAAAACAGCGACGTATGAGAGCCGAGAACCATCCTGCTCCACCAAAGGCGCTTTGGTGGAGCAGGATGGTTCTCGGCTCTCATACGTCGCTGGTTTTTTACCAGCGACGTATGAGAGCCGTTAAACTTGAGCGTAAAAGGCCAACGCCTATTATAGGTACTGTGTGCAAAGCACTATAAAAGTGGTTAGAACGAAGCTTGTAACGGGCATAGATGAAAACAGGCCAGGAACATGTAGAATAAAATCCATCACAGTTCTCTGCAGTTTACTGCATACGGTTTCCATTTTTGGAACAATGCTTCCACTTCTTCTTGAATTTATCTCCTGTGGCTTTGGCTGCTTTCCACACCTGCTGTGCCGCACTCACAGTTTGTTCCTGTCTAATATCGTCAGTAGAGTCATTTTGTGAATCAATGATTGTCTATTTTAGAGAATTCAATGAGGCCTTTGAACTGATCTGCCAGACCTGAGGCCATATCGCTGCAGACCACGCAATGTTGCAGTGGTGTGGATGCCTTGGCCATTGGCGGTCAAATTACACAGACCGACCGACATTTTTTAACTATTTGAAAAGCGTACGCTGTTATACGCTTTGTACGCTCTGGAAAATGTCAATATTTGTGAATGACCCCTTACAGGTGAGGCATCTGGACTCAGAGTCCTGATTTTTAAATTAAATAACAAAAGCATGATTTTGTTATTGTAGGTCCACACGTGGACCTACAATAACGAGGAATTCAGACCAAAGCATTGCAGTTCTACTTTATGTAGATCACAAGTGAATGATTTATATATGAAAAGGAAGGATTTAAAAGGATATGTGGAAAAAAATTGAAGATAACCTATGCAAGGCTAACATATGCACACACAATCTCATACCTTGAACTCCTGTCCCTGATAGAAAGGGAAGCGTCTCTCACGTTTCTCCTCACGCCATCTCCCTCCCTCAAAAGAGTTGCAGACAATTGTATTTATGTCTCCACAGGAATTAAAACGAGGGTTGAAATGAAGTGCAATTCTGTCCTCGCTGGGGCCGATATTCACCTCGAAACTGCAGTGTACAGACAAACATTTATTACACATTACATCCTTTTTAGTAAGGGTAACAATATATGGGGTTGAAATGGATTGAGATTCAGAGACAAAACTTTCAGCACACATTTGCAAATAATTCTGTTACAATAGTAGCCCCAAAATAGTAAATGTAAATAAAACTGAAAAAATAAGTAATCACCTAGTTATTATATAGCCCACTCAATTTCTGTGTAAATAACATGTTTCGTAGCTGTACCATTGAAGCTTCAGCTGCCTTGAAGAGACACTTCACACCAAATACAAATTTACTGCACATCTATTTATATCACTTTTGTGATAAATCGAGTGCCGCATTGAGCGGCGTTGGATTACCGTTCACAGGTAAGACTGGCGAATTGGTATTGCTTGATTACAAAAGTGCATATCCAAAGTTTTCGGAGATGTCTGTTACGCTGCTCTAGCAGCTGTCCGCTCGCCGGCTGGACGATGGTCGCTAAATGCAGGCAGAACGTCTGACTCCCGGCACATCGTTTTCAAAACTCCCGCTGGTTTTCACTGCCCAAAATATAATACACTCTCATGTTTGGTTTATTTCAGGGTTTATTTGTTCCTGTGCAAATCAATAAAACTGATATTAAAAATATTTTACTCATTAAGGAACACAAGAGCCTTTTCACCGGGAACGGGAATCGCAGCAGGATGTTGATGCTATGACAGCATCAACATGGAGATCCTGAAGACTGATGACAAGCCTGCTCCAGAAATGATCATATTATATGGTTTAAAATGTTAATATTTAGTTGACTGTATTCTAAACATCTGTTTGTTGTAAGTGGTGGAAGTGCTCTGAAATAAAATAATATAATTATATTTGACCTGTTTTTGTTCAGTAAGCAGCAGTTTTTATTCAGAGATGAAGTTTTTAAAACCAATCAGTAAATTTAAGCTGAAAGGTGGTAGAAACACTGGAGCTGAGCTGTGATGTCATCAAGTACACTGGTGTTCCAATTGAGAAATAATCCCCAGTACTTGGGAAGTCTGCAAGTTCGAACTTGACAAGTACACAAGTTTTTACTTGCCTACTTGAGGTTTTAGAAACAGAATATAAAGATATCGACGCAGAACCGGGAAAGAATGCAGTTAAATTTCCTGCACTCCTACACACTCAAAGCACACCACAAAATGTAGTTAAGGGCTAAAAAAGTGGATTTTGCATATGTTATGTCTCCTTTAAGGAAGGCCAGATCTGTTCTTGGAATTACTCTAGAGCCCTTGGAGACAACTGTGGAGAAAAGAATGCTACACAAATTGATTAAAATAATGGACAACAAAATGAACCCTTTGCACAACCTACTGACCAACAGAGGAACGTGTTCAATAAGAGGCTTTTGCAGCTTTGCTGCAATAATGACTGCTGCTGCTACAGGAAATCATTCATGCACACTGCAATAACTTTATTTATACTGATAGTGTTCTGCCCGAGTAGCCTGCAGGATTCATCTAAAATTGACCTGGGACCCTTAGCCCCTTACTTAAAGCAGACTGTGTCTAACCTGGGCTTCAAACTTGACTGTGAACTGAAATTTGATCCCCAGGTTGGGGCAGTAGTCTGCTCTTGCTTTCATCATTTAAGACAATTAACTAAGGTTAAGCCCCTCCTTTCTAAGCAGCACTTGGAGTTGGTGATCCATGCTATGATCACTACTAGGCTTGACTACTGTAATGCCCTTTATTTTGGTATCAGTCAGTCCTCCCTCAGACGACTTCAGCTGATTCAAAATGCTGCTGCTCGGCTCCTGTCTGGTGTTGGAAGGAGGGAGCGTATTTCTCCTGTTTTGGCTTCTCTACACTGGCTACCAGTTCACTACAGAGTCTGTTTTAAAATTCTTTTATTTGTGTTCAAATGTCTTCATGGTCTAGCTCCATCGTACCTGACTGAGCTAATAACTCCTTATCTCCCAACTCGCTGCCTCAGATCAGCTGATCAGCTGCTACTTGAGGTCCCAAGATCTAAGTTAAAGCTCAGAGGCGACAGAGCTTTTAGCATTTCTGCCCCTGTTTTATGGAACAATCTCCCTTTACACATCAGGAGTGCCCCGTCATTGTCAACTTTTAAAACTTTTTTAAAGACACATTTTTATTCACTGGCTTTTAGTATACATTGAGATCTTATTAATTTTGTATTTCCTGTTTTATTATTGTTGTTCTTGCTCTTTTTAGTGTACAGCACTTTGTTGCAGTTGCTGTTTTTAAAGTGCTTTAAAAATGAATAAAGTAAAGTAAAGTAAAGTAAAGTTATTTAATGACTCATCCCTGTCTCAATAAACTGGTTTCACAAATTTACAACAAAAATTGCTCACTGCACATTGTATGGTTTCTATTGATATGCTTGTTGGAGTATTATGTGTGTGTGTATATATATATATATATATATATATATATATATATATAGAGAGAGAGAGAGAGAGAGAGAGAGAGACCCTTTTACAGCCTTTATATGATCTCAATGTTTCTAATGCAATCATCCCCATTAAAGCTCATGAGTATTTCTCTGCACCGATGCGATTGGGGAAACGGAATGTTGAGTCACACGGTAAAGTCACCACAAACTTTGAAGGGGTGAATTTGATGACAACCTAAAAGTTATTATGACAGAGAGAGAGAGAGAGAGAGACAAACAAATTATAAAGAGACATATCATGCAAAATCCACTTTTTTAGCCGTTAAATACATTTGTTTGTGTACTTTGAGTGTGCATGAGTGCAGGAAATTTTAACGTGTTCTGTCTCGGTATTGCGTAGATATCTTTATATTATATATTTTTGGGTCATAATTTTCAGTCTGTTCAGTTTTCTCTATAGACCCTTTTACAGCCTACGTCATCAAAGGATGGGAACGCATTTTGGCAATGGGAGTGAACTGCTACTCCATTCAAATCAGTAAGAGCAACGAGACTTCACATTGTTTAAATGTGATTTAAAAGCGATAGCATCAAGATGTCTGGCTGTTGCGTGTTTGGCTGTCAGAATTTCTACTCTACTGAATAGAATAGAATAGAATGCCTTTATTGTCATTATACAGGATGTACAATGAGATTGGAGACTGAAGTTGTACTGAATTCCCACGGGATCATGGCTGTTTGAAAGAAAACGGAGGCGTCTGTGGTTGCAAGCCATCAAATGTATTGATAAAAACTGGACTGAGGACACGATCAGAAATGCTTGCGTTTTAAGCGCACATTTTATATCAGGTAAAGTTATTTATCTACTCTCATTATACCGGTATGCCAGGTTTAGATAAATACTAATATCTAAAGTAAACAGCATTAGATGGTAGGCTATTTGGCTTTTAAACTGTAGTGTGGCTGGCTATTTACAGGTGAGGCATTGCTGGACTCAGAGTTCTGATTTTTAAATTACTATTTAATCGCACTTCCAATATGCAGTGCCAGTCAAAAGTATGAGCAGACTCACATATTAATGGTTGTGTCCAAACTTTTGGCTGGAACAGTACATATTTTTTTATTTGTAAATCAATAATATTTGCAGCCGGAAAACTCTTAGCAAGATAGAAAAGTAATTAAGTACTCACACTGCCATGCAGGTACAATTCGCTGTGAGGACGTAGTTCTCTGACTTGTTTACAATGACCCGAGCCTCATACATAGCGGTCCTGTTTCCTTGTCTTTGACTTGGAAGAACTTCTGCCTTCAAGACACAAAACTAAGAGTGCAAAACAACACAGTGCAGAGCAGCTACCTAAACTCTGCTCCCAGTGAGGTCGATTATCTCGTCAATAGTTTTACATCCTCACTGCGTATAACTTTGGATACTGTGGCTCCTCTGAAAAGGAAAGCTTCAAATCAGAAGTGCCTGACTCCGTGGTATAATTCACAAATGCACAGCTTAAAGCAGATAACCCGAAAGCTGGAGAGGGAATGGCGTCTCACTAAATTAGAAGATGCTCATTTAGCCTGGAAAAAGAGTTTGTTGCTCTATAAAAAAGCCCTCCGTAAAGCTAGGACATCTTACTCTTCATCATTAATTGAAGAAAATAAGAACAACCCCAGGTTTCTTTTCAGCACTGTAGCCAGGCTGACAAAGAGTCAGAGCTCTGTAGAGCCGAGTATTCCTTTCACGTTAACTAGTAGTGACTTCATGGATTTCTTTACAAATAAAATTTTAGACATTAGAGAAAAAATTATTCATAACCATCTCAAAGATTATTCTTCATGTTCGGCTGCTTTCAGCACTGCTGGTATTTGCTTTGACTCTTTTGCTCCAGTTGATCTTTCAGAGTTAACTTCAATAGTTACTTCCTCCAAACCAGCAACATGTTTGTTAGATCCCATTCCTACTAGACTGTTCAAAGAAGTCTTTCCAATTATTGATGCTTCAATCTTAAAAATGATCAATCAGTCTTTATTAGTTGGCTATGTACCACAGACCTTCAAGGTGGCTGTAATTAAACCTCTGCTTAAAAAGCCATCACTTGACCCAGCTGTCTTAGCTAATTATAGGCCAATCTCCAACCTTCCTTTTCTCTCAAAGATTCTTGAAAGAGTAGTTGTAAAACAGCTAACTGATCATCTGCAGAGGAACGGTTTATTTGAAGAGTTTCAGTCAGGTTTCAGAATTCATCACAGTACAGAAACAGCATTAGTGAAGGTTACAAATGATCTTCTTAGAGCCTCTGACAGTGGACTCATCTCTGTTCTTGTCCTGTTGGACCTCAGTGCAGCTTTTGATACTGTTGACCATAACATTTTATTACAGAGATTAGAGCTTGCTATAGGTATTAAAGGTACTGCACTGCAGTGGTTTGAATCATATTTATCTCATAGACTCCAATTTGTTCATGTAAATGGGGAGTCTTCTTCACACACTAAGGTTAATTATGGAGTTCCACAGGGTTCTGTGCTAGGACCAATTTTATTTACATTATACATGCTTCCCTTAGGCAGTATTATTAGAAAGCACTGCATCAATTTTCATTGTTATGCAGATGATACTCAGCTTTACCTATCAATTAAGCCAGATGACACACATCAATTAATTAAACTGCAGGAATGTCTTAAAGACATTAAGGCCTGGATGACCTCTAATTTCCTGCTTCTAAATTCAGATAAAACTGAAATTCTTGTTCTCGGCCCCACAAATCTTAGAAACATGGTGTCTAACCAGATACTTACTCTGGATGGCATTACTTTGGCCTCCAGTAACACTGTGAGAAATCTTGGAGTCATTTTTGACCAGGATATGTCCTTCAATGCACATATTAAACAAATATGTAGGACCGCTTTTTTGCATTTGCGCAATATTTCTAAAATTAGAAACATCCTTTCTTAGAGTGATGCTGAAAAGCTCATTCATGCATTTATTACTTCTAGGCTGGCTTATTGTAATTCATTATTATCAGGCTGTCCTAAAAGCTCCCTGAAAAGCCTTCAGCTGATCCAAAATGCTGCAGCTAGAGTACTGACAGGGACTAGAAAGAGAGAGCAGATTTCTCCCATATTGGCTTCTCTTCATTGGCTCCCTGTTAAGTCTAGAATAGAGTTTAAAATTCTTCTCCTCACATACAAGGTCTTGAATAATCAGGCACCATCTTATCTCAAAGACCTCATAGTACCATATCACCCCAACAGAGCACTTCGCTCTCAGACTGCTGGCTTACTTGTGGTTCCTAGGATACTTAAGAGTAGAATGGGAGGCAGAGCCTTCAGCTTTCAGGCGCCTCTTCTGTGGAACCAGCTTCCAGCTTGGATTCGGGAGACAGACACCCTCTCTATTTTTAAGATTAGGCTTAAAACTTTCCTTTATGATAAAGCTTATAGTTAGGGCTGGATCAGGTGACCCTGAACCATCCCTTAGTTATGCTGCTATAGGCCTAGTCTGCTGGGGGGTTCACATAATGCACTGTTTCTCATTCACCTTATTTACTTTGTTTATACTCCACTCTGCATTTAATCATTAATTGATATTAATCTCTGGCTCTCTTCCACAGCATGTCTTTCTCTCCCCTCAGCCCAACCGGTCACAGCAGATGACTGCCCCTTCCTGAGCCTGGTTCTGCTGGAGGTTTCTTCCTGTTAAAAGGGAGTTTTTCCTTTCCACTGTCGCCAAGTGCTTGCTCATAGGGGGTCGTTTTGACTGTTGGGTTTTCTCTGTATTATTGTAGGGTCTTTACCCACAATACAAAGCGCCTTGAGGCGACAGTTTGTTGTGATTTGGCGCTATATAAATAAAATTGAATTGAATTGAATTGAAAACTCAGTCTGTGTCTTAAAGGCTGCGTCGCAACAGCTCATGGTTCTTCCTTTCGGTTCTTATTTGTTAGTTTTTGTGCATTTGTCTCCACGAACAACTGCTACACAAGCCAGGATCTTCCAACCATCTTTCCCTGCTGCTCACCAAAGCATACACCCCTCTCAGATGGAGAGCCAGGCCTACTGTAAAAACCATTACAACCTGGCCTGAAAACACACTCTCTGACCTACAGGACTGCTTCACACACACAGACCAGGACTTACTTTAACATGAGGACCTGGAAACACTCACAAGGATGCTACTGGACTACATTAAGTTCTGTATCGGAACATTGGAAATGTGACTGTTAGCAAAAACATCCGGGTCTTCCCTAACCGGAAACCCTGGGTGAACAGCCAGGTCCGTTCACTCCTTAAAACCCACGATGCTGCCTTCAGGTCAGGTGACAGAGCTCTGTACAGTGCTGCTCGAGCTGAATTAAAAAAGCCAAGGCGGAATACAGGAGTAAACTAGAGTCCCATCTGTCCAGCAGTAACAGATGGCAGGTGTGGCAGGGCATTCAGAACATCACAAACTTCGGAGGCTGTGATGTGAGTGCAGGAGACCTGAGTGTGTCACTAGCAGAGGAACTTAACTGTTTCTTTGAGGACCACCCATCTGCTCCGGCCCTGCTCCCCCCACCGGGCTCTAGCTCCACCCCACTCACTGTCCAGGAGCATGAGGTACGGCGTGTGCTCTTGGCAGTGAACCCCAGAAAGGCTGCTGGACCAGACGGAATACCTGGCAAGGTGATCAGTGTGTGTGTGCCCACCAGATCACCCTGATTCTCACCACGATTTTCAACCTCTCCCTGGTCCAAGCAGTCATCCCCCCCTGCCTAAAAACAGCCACAAGGTCATCCATCACCGGCCTAAATGATTACCACCCTGTGGCCCTCACACCGGTAATCATGAAGTGCTTTGAGAGGCTGGTTCTCCAGCACATCAAAGACCCCCCACACACACACACACACACTTTCGACACCCATCAGTTTGCATATCGTGCAAACAGATCCACAGAGGACGCCATCGCTGTAGCTCTCCACTCTGTGTTGAGCCACTTGGAGCAGCAGCAGAGCTACGCTCACATGCTCTTTGTGGATTACAGCTCAGCATTCAACACAATCATCCCGGACATTCACACCACCAAACTGCACACCCTGGGGCTCCACACTTATTTTATTTTTTACAATGTAAATATTTTTATACATTTTCCTATTTTCTGTATTTTTAACACATTTTCTGTATATTTTATTTTTCTGTATATTTTATACATACTGTTTATTTTCTGTATATTTTCTTAGATTATATTAGATTATTATATTTTTATTTTTATTATTATTTTTAGAAAGTTTGACTTTCTATTGCATGGCACTGAACAGGAATGAATGAATGAATGAGTTTATTGCCATGTGGGTGAACAAGTTCACACATTGGAAATTGCAGTTACAGAACACCATCCAAGAATACACAAAACACAACACACATGGGGGGATATGTGTCCTGGGGTCATGCAGCCGACTTGTAGCGCTACCTTTGGCAGGAGGAGAAAACAACACATCATGGGGAAGTGTTGTGGCCCTCCAATCTCATTTTACATCCTGTGTAATGACAATAAAGGCATTCTATTCTATTCGATTCGATTCTGCTGCTGTACAACACAGGAATTTCCCCTCAGGGATAAATAAAATACTCTATCTACAGTTTGTCCTTAATCAGTACTTACTGTTTGGGATCAGGTTTGACGACTCCAACAACAGTCAGGGTTTGCCCAGCCTTGAAAGTCATGTTCTTTATTAACATAGACTATACAAAAAAGGAAGGGAAGTTTGTTGATACAGATCTAATAAAAATTTGTAGTATTACTAGACAATAATGCACTAAATCAATCAATAATGCACTATATCAACAGACAACTTTCAAGCATAGGTTAAAGTTGTGTGTTACTGTAGATGAAAAAACAATAGTTAAGAAGTGATTATTGGAAACAGATGCTCTACGATAAATATTTTAATCATAAAAGGTCATAAAATAAATCCAAGAAATCAGAACTCCCAAAAGCTCAACAAAAACTAAAAGCAAGCATCTACTTTAGTTGAAGCACAGTTCTGCTGATTCAGTTACATGTTGGTTCCATGTTTACATTTTGGCTTAAGACTGTCCATATCAGCCAGGTAAAAGTAATATAAGTTGAATACTGTCAAAATTTTACTTACCATGGTTGCAGATAGTAGTAGTAGTAGTAGTAGTAGTAGTAGTAGTAGTAGTAGTAGTAGGTCAAATACAGCTGAGAAGAAATGAGTGCTGCAGGGCCTTGGCTCTCTGCAACCCAGCAGAAGACTGCAGTTTATAGAGTGTGGGAGGTGCCTTCAGAATGAGTGACATTTCAACCAGCCAATAGAATTGTACCATTGCTAAATAGTCACCAGCAGACTCATAGTGAAATTATTGACCATAAATAACTAATTTAGTAGTTAAGAAATACTTGCAGATATTGGTAAAGTGAGGCTAATTAGTGAAAGATCATTTGTCAACATCAGACTGTTACATTACAATTTGTATTTGTTCTTTTGTCCTCCCCATTATTTTGAGTATTCATCAATCCAGGGAGTGCTGTCAAAAACCTCCTTTTTATGCTGGCAAAGAGAAACTATCAATTATGATCACAAACAAGAAGTTAATAGGCCTTGACCTTGTCAAATCCAAAATGAGTTCAAACTTATGCACAAAATTCTTGCTTTAAAGTCACTGAAGATGCATGCTGTACAATCATTCCACCCTCGAAAAAGAACAGCTCAAAGAAATCAATAAAAGCCCCAAATTACCATGACATGTTTATGATGAGTATATGTTAATGTCTGACCACAACTGTATATGAACAAAAAAAAAAACTGAGCTCTTTATTTCACACCATCACCACCCTCCCAGCATAACTACAGTAAGAGAGGGTTCAGGATCCAGCACTAACTATAAGCTTGATCAAATAAGAAGGTTTTTAGGCCTAATCTTAAAAAGAGAGCGTGTCTGTCTCCTGAATCCAATCTGGGAGCAGTTCCACCGAAGAGGGGAAACATACATTACATACATTTAAATACCTCGGGAACCCCAGGTAAGCCTCCAACCTCCAGTTAGGGTAATCAGGTGTCAATACTTGCCTGGTGCCCCTCTGCACTCTGAAGCTTTGAGAAATAAGATAATTTGTCCTAACATGTGCATTTAGAGAGCTGTATAGTGTTTCAATCCAGTTTTTGAAGGATGAACCAAATCCAAATTTGTGTAGAACTGCTAACAGAAATTTTTGTGCCGACCCTTGATCAAACCTGTTTGATCCGGATGTATAATAAATGGAGTGAGTTTTTCTAATCTTCTGGCAAGGACTTTGCAAATTATTTTAAGGTCTACATTACTGGAAGAGATTGGGCAGTAGCTGGATGGGAGTGTGGGGTCTTCGCCTGGTTTAAGAAGTAGGAATTCATCTTTGGAGATATTGTGTGATTGTTCTAAATCTGAGTCACCATTCTGAAAAAAAAAAAAAAAGGTTGTTGTGGGTCATGAGTAATGTTACCAGTCGAGTCTTTAATAGAATAAATAGCTGTTTTTTCTTTATTTAGTTTTAACTGGTTAGCCAGGAATTTATCAGATTTATTTCCATGTTCAAAGTTTTCCAAACGCAGCCTCTGAACCAGAAAGTTCTTATAGAGAGTAAGAGGTCCCACTTTATGTCAAAACAAATGATTTATGACTGACAATAAAATATGATTTATGACATGTCATAATTTTATGACTGGATAAGTCCGGATATATTTTTCATAATATATTGTATTTCATATACAATAAACGGGCTGTTTTTTTTCATGAAAAAGGCTCCTTTTTTTTATAGAAAAAGGAGTGTTTGTGTGTGATCAGGGTGATTTTTTTTTTTTTTTTTAACTGAACAAATAAGACCAGCTGTTTTTACCCTGACTGACTCCTTGCAGCTCCTTTTCTCATCGACATAACAAGAACACACTGCGGCTTCAGACCGCGGTGGAAATCGGTATTTAATTTTATTTGTTTAGGTTTTATAACAGAAATCGAAATCAGTCTGAAACGCCGCCGTTGTACCAGCTCACAGACACCCTTGTAATTGCGGAGCATTGTTTGCAGAGGTACTGAATCAGCTGTTGACGCTCTGAGATTGAAAAGCCGAATGAACCGTGAGAAAGCCGGTGCCGTTCCCCGGAGTTCTTCCAGCGGGATGCCGCTAAGACAAACCAATCACGAAAGGTCAGAGGGCTCTCCAAAGAACTCCTCCCCTCAGTCCGCTGCAGGCACCCCTTCAACATCAACCCATTTGACTGATAAGATGTGTGTATGATATCAAATTATGACAGCCCCCCTTCCGGAGTTTCGGCCAGGTGTCTGTCATAAACTCCTCCTCCTTACCCCCAGATGTCAACGGGGGTTTTAAGGTGCCTTTCTGGGCTGATAACAAGTACCTTTGTACCCGAGTACACAAACCTCTCCATTTGGATCTGATCCAACACACCACTGGAGAGCAGTGGAGGCAAATGTCTTTGAATGACGAGAAGCAGTCGATGCTGATGACAGAAGATCGCGAGATTGTGTGTCTGGGGCTGAAAAGCATTGACAGGTAAACAGGTGTTTTTTTTTTATGAAGGAAGACATCTGAAACACTTTAATTAAAAAAGTAATTCATTTAATGTATTAAAGAATCAGAAAAAATACACACATGCATGTGGGGACTAAGAGTAAGAGTGTGCACTTTCTCTCTGAGTGTTCCTCTCTAACCATAACATTTTTATACTACTGGTTATCTAAACATAAACAATCTCTGTGCGCTATGAGTTGACTTTTGTCATTCAGTCTTGTTCAAGCTGGTTTTTTCATGACCCAGATTCCTCTCAGTCACGAGCACATCTTCTTCCTAATGTTCTAATTTAATCAACACAGAGAAATCTTGTCCAGATTAATGACAGAACATGGTGACGTTGGTGATGTTTTAATTGTACGTTCTGTGGCCGGTCCTTGAGATAGATGCACTGAAACAGAGAAGTTAGTACTTTCTGATCTGTTACTCTCTATTTAATGTATTATTTAATTGTTTATTATTTGGTTGATCCACTGTTTATTAAGTAATTTATTGGAGTTTACCTTTAAACATTGGTCCTTTACTTACTGAATAAAAAATAATCCCTAACAGCATAAAGGAAGAGACACAGAGGTACTGTGGGAAAAGTAAAGGTGTGTACCTGCTCTAAAACTGGCTGATTTTTTAAAGACTTTAATTACTGTTTTATGCTTTTAAAAATTTGTGACGATCTTATTTGCTTGTTTGTAAAAAGAAAACATGATTTTCCAAAAACCTTTTTGTCTTATGCTTCCGTTTTTGCATTTGTCAGTTTTTTCTTGTTTTGTGAAATAATTAATTTTTATAAAAACTGTTCATTGTATGTGGCATATGTTTGATTTTCTCCCCATTGTGGCATTGTAATCATGTATTTTTTATCTCAATTAAATATTAAACCTTGTATTTGTGTACCTTTTTTTGACACTATTGAATATCAAAAAAGTTTTAGAGTTACACATGTCAATCTGTACACAGCCAACACAGATGGGTGAGGGATGCGTGATGAAAATAAAGTTGATTAGGATGCTAAAATTTGAGGCTCCAAGGCACCAACACTTGAATAAGAGGAGAGCAGCAGCCCTGACCAGTGTCAGCATGACAGATAATTCAGTTCTGTGGCATGCAGTCGTGCTTGTTCTTTCATAATCTTTCATTATTCTTTGTTGTGTTACTTTGCTGTTCTAATGAAATGAGAAACACTCATTTTAAAGCACATATATCCTGTGATCTAATGTTGCATTTTCTCTTAATATCATAGAGCTATTTTCTTGGGACAAGAATCTTTACATTAGATTTAGTTTTAAATCAGGTTGTTATGCTCTTACAAGCACCTCCGTAGCACTGAATGTAATGTACAACTATTGCAGTGCCTCATTAAACTGTCTAAATTGCCCTTCTCTTGTAAGGGTTGTGGTGAAATTTGAGTTGTTCTTGTTGTGTCGCTGCATGCTACCCATGACGGGATCCCATGATACATTGTACAGCATAAGGTTCAATTCATTTCAGTTTTCTTTGTGTAGCACCAAAATCACAACAGTCGCCTCACTTGTAACACCTTAAAGTGAGAATGTTATTCACCAAAACGGTGGACAGAAAATAAATTTCAAGCTTAGAATAAATTAAAAGACTTAACTAACATTTCTGGCTTTATTTTATAACATTTTGTTTTTCCAGTCCTCATACATGGAGCACAAAGTGAGTACAGGGTGTGTGAGGACCTTAAATTAATTGTTAAGCTCATCTTTTTAACATATAATGTCTGTATGAGTAAAGTGCACAAATCAATTATATAATCTCAATGACTCTGTAATATATTTTTCTTTTCTGAACCAATAAATTCACAATGATTCAGGTCATAAAGATACAATCAGCACAACAGAAAGGAAGTGTGCTTTTATCATTTGAGTCCAGCTTAGACAGCGTGAAGCATCTCACATGAAGGACCTTTTTTATTGAATTATGCATCAAGCTTATGAAGAGGACAAATAAACAACAACAAATAAAGGGAAAGTGGCTTAGTGTGATGTCAGTCTTGTCAAAGATACCATTTACCATCCAGTATTTCTAATAACCTACAGTACATCGGCCTCTGTAGACTCTGAGATGAAATACTAATGAATCTAGTTGGACAAAAATGCATGGATGGATAATTTAGTCTTTAATATTTTAAGCTTGTGTTATGCTTTACATCTAAAATTTCTATATTTTATATTTTCAAATGAAAACACATTCAAATGGGGATGTGTATTTTTCTTTAATGATTTTGCTGCGGCAACCCCAAATTTGAATTCTTCTCTAATAATATATTTTATAGTCAAACTATGTGATTTTCCAAATGTGTGTGCAGTAACAGATCCTTTCTGTGGGGATGTAAATGTCCTGACCAAGAATAATTCAGGATTAACAACATGAACTTTTGATAGCAGAAACTGTCGGCCTTATAGTTCTCAGAAGTTGACATTAGTTTTGCAAACACAATGTCTTTCACATTTGTGTGCATGATCTTTGTGGATAAAGAGAGTTTTCTGTAGAACAAGCATTTACTAACTTTTCTTTTCTCTCCAGTACATATGGAGGAGTTTGCATATGACTCCATGGCAGTTAAACTGGCTCATGTGTGCTAACTGTGAGAGGACTTCTGTTACTCTGCACAGGAGAAAGTGTCAATATTTTTTTAAACCTTTGTTTTACCAGGTAAAATGTGTGAGAACCAGGTCTCATTTACAAAACATCCCCTGGCCAAGAGGCCCAATACACTTCAACATTCACTTATTATCGTATTTTTCGGGCTATAAGGCGCACTTAAAATCCTTAAATTTCCTCAAAAATCGGCAGTGCGCCTTATAATATGGTGCGCCTTTTGTGTGAATTCTTCTTGTGCTTACAGACCTTGAACCAATTTTATGTGGTACACTGCGCTCAAAAATATGTCGAAATGTTTTAGTGCGACTATCACACTCATAATGCCACCTAGTGGTGACAGGAAATCAGCAGTACACTAATAATCACCATCTAATGATCATTACAGTTTCATTGATGGGTGCAAGTATTCAATACAGCATCATTACATTTTATTTAGTGGGTGCTCACCAACGCCACCCACTGGATGCGGGAGACGTTTGGCAGCTGAACAACGCAAAGAACAAGCAGTCTGCTCAAGCGCGCCACTGGTCGACGCGCGTCGGGTGCGAGGGCTCGATCATCGTTGCTTGCAGCTTTATTTTATTTGATGTGGTCCACACTGTCAGCTTTAGCAGCCTACAGCCACAAATAAATATAAGTAAATATTGATAGTATCAATGAGAAAACATTTTATGATACAGCAGTGAGGACAGTGTTTCATGGCTGTAATGGTTATACATGGTTATATAATAAATACCAGCAGTTCTTACCATTTTCATATTCACTAAAAACCTAAAAAAATATACCCTCACTGCTCTCTGAAACAATCATTAAGCATTAATCAATAATTTATAAATACCAGTTAGGTTAGCTATATATTCCATATTGAGCTGTAGTTCAAAGTTTGGTACAGACACTTGTTACAAGTCAAAAGTGACCCAGAATCCTCTGTGAAGGTATGAAATATGAATAGTATGTAAGGGTTAAATTACAAATCCTGGGAGTGACTGTGTTTCACCTATAAAGTAATTTCACAGTGGAAGGATGAGAGGCTTTGCAGAACACTCAGTGTCAGTGTAACAAGTATGAGGAGTCACCAGAGTCATATTTTTTCATAAAACAAAACACTTTAATTGAAGTTGTTGCAGGTAAGAATTAAAAAGTGAAATGTCTTGGAAAAGCAAATAGTGAAGCATTTTAAGGCACCTTAAAGAAAAACCCGATAACACATTTATGATTTATGATTCTTGAAAGCAAAAAAACTCCAAAAAGCAAATCACTTGGACTACTTTAAAACTGCTCACGGTAGGATTCCACAAAAGCTAAAGATTATGAGTATCCATCTTTATGCCCATAGCTGTTTGGATCTGCTCTCAACAAACTAAATTTGTGCAAGATATGACAATCTGTGATCAGAGTCAAGATTGGCACATTTACAGGAAGCTGAAGACCTACAGCTACTTATTACCTTCTGCTAGACAAACAGAAAAAAAAAACCAAAAAAAAACCCAGGATTTTCAATCCAGAAATTCCAGGCGGGATGGAGCTTTACTTGATCTCAATGCTTCTAATGCGAGCATCCCCAATAAAGCTCATGACAGAGTATTTCTCTGCACCGATGCGATTGGGGAAACAGAAAGTTGAACGACACGGTAAAGTCACCACAAACTCTGAAAGGGTGAATTTGATGACAACCTAAAAGGTATGAGAGAGAGAGAGAGAGAGAGAGAGAGAGAGAGAGAGAGAGAGAGAGAGAGAGAGAAATTATAAAGAGACATATCATGCAAAATCCACTTTTTTAGCCCTTAAATACATTTGTTTGTGTACTTTGAGTGTGCATGAGTGCAGGAAATTTAAATGCATTCTGTCCCAGTGTTGCATAGATATCTTTATATTATATATTTCTGGGTCATAATTTTTAGTCTGTTCAGTTTTCTCTATAGACCCTTTTACAGCCTACTTCATCAACGGATGCACGGGCATTTTGGCAATGGAAGTGAACTGCTACTCCATTCAAATCAATAAGGACAACGAGACTGCACAGCATTTCAATGTGATTTAAAAGCAATAACAGCATCAAAATGTCTGGCTGTTGCATGTTTGGCTGTCAGAATTTCTACTCTACCAAAAGCGGACTGAAGTTGTACTGAATTCCCACGGGATTACGGCTGTTTGAGAGAAAACGGAGGCGTCTGTGGTTGCAAGCCATCAAATGTATTGATAAAAATTGGACTGAGGACACGATCAGAAATGCTTGTATTTGAAGCGCACATTTTATATCAGGTAAAGTTATTTATCTACTCTGGTTATGCGGGATGTCAGGTTTAGATAAATATTAATATCTAAAGTGAACAGCATTAGATGGTAGGCTATTTGGCTTTCAAACTGTGGTGTGGCTGTTTAGGGGTCATTCACAAATATCAACATTTTCCAGAGCGTACAAAGGGGACGCTTTTTCAATCTTTTTTAATCTGTCAAGCATATCTCAACAGAACAAAGTATTCAATGAGAATATTTCATTCATTCAGATTTAGGATGTGTTATTTGAGTGTTCCCTTTATTTTTTTGAGCAGTGTATATATATATATAAAATATTGCAAATAAAGTTTTATTTGTATTGAACTGAATGCATGCCTACGGCAGTTCCTTTTAGAGTGTGTGGTAGGTTGGGCCTCTCACCTGACCTGGGTCCCATTAATAAGGGTAAGAACAAGTCATTTCTTCATTATATATATAAGCCCTTCACAATCCTGTGCACTAGTATATTTACTGATATAAGCAAAGAAAAAATAAAAAAAAAACAAAAATAAGTAAATAATTTTTTGACACAACACCGTACAACACAACACAGCATTGTGTACATACAGCGCTCGTACTGCGTCCCTTCGTAGCATTGCTTGGACCTTTGGCACTGATGGGGAAAGCACACATAGCCCCGGACCTTGATTCATCCTTTAGCAACTTTTTAAGACAGCGACAGGGAGTTTTATTACACAAAATTTGGTAACGGCATACAGTTTACATTTTTGGAACAATGTTTCCACTTCTTCTTGAATTTATCTCCAGCAGCTTTGGCTGCTTTCCACACCTGCTGCGCCACACTCGCAGTTTGTTCCTGTCTAATATCATCAGTAGGGCCATTTTGTGAATCGATGATGGCCTATTTTAGAGAATTCAATGAGGCTTTTGGACTGATCTGCCAGACCTGAGGCCATATTGCTGCAGACCACGCAATGGTGCAGTGGTGTGGATGCCTCGGCCATCGGCGGTCAAATTACATAGACCGACTGACATTTTCTAACTATTTGAAAAGCGTACGCTGGGTGTAACCCACCTCCCCCCTGTTGTACACTTTGTACGGTCTGGAAAATGTTGATATTTGTGAATGACCCCTTACAGGTGAGGCATCTGGAGTCAGAGTCCTGATTTTTAAATTAAAGGGGTCTGTGGACCTACAATAACGAGGAATTCAGACCAAAGCATTGCAGTTCTACTTTACATGGACCACAAGTGAATGATTTACATGTGAAAAGGAAGGATTTAAAAGGATGATAGGTGCAAAAAAATCTAAGGTAACCTATGCAAGGCTAACATATGCACACACAATCTCATACCTTGAACTCCTGTCCTCGATAGAAAGGGAAGCGTCTCTCATGTTTCTCCTCACACCATCTCCCTGCCTCAAAAGAGTTGCAGACAATTGTATTTATGTCTCCACAGGAATTAAAACGAGGGTTGAAATGAAGTGCAATTCTGTCCTCGCTGGGGCCGATATTCACTTCGAAACTGCAGTGTACAGACACACAAACATTCATTACACATTACATCCTTTTTAGCAAGGGTAAGAATATATGGGGCTGAAATGGACTGAGATTCAGAGACAAAACCGAACTGCCACCCCACTCTGTGTATATATGTCTATGTTCAACTCCACACCGTTCGGCCATTTTTGTAGTTTGATAGCAGCAATACAATTATCTACTGGCAGAGAAACAAGCACTTCGAAGAGGCTCTGATGACGGGGCCGATGTAAGGAATCGTGTGGGTTAATACACCCAACAACCAAACATTTTGACTTGTCTACTGGCAACTTTATGCATGACTGAACTTGGACTAAAAAAAATCACTGCAAGGAAAAAAATGGTGGATTCACAAAATCAGTAAGCCAGAAGTCCACAGCAAATTCTGTGATCTAAGAGGAAAGAAAACATAACAGGGAATATAGAAAACTTGGCTGTTTCTCAATATGTAGACTTGTGCGGAATTCTGTACTCGTGAACTTGTGAAACGTCTTCAATCTCAGCCCAAGTACTGTTCAAAGTTCGCATAAAGGCAAGTTCGCTCAAAATACCCGGATGTGTTCTCACTGCGCCCCTTCTATTGAGTTTGCATCGGTGGTAATTTGTGTGGACTTGGTGCAGCCAAGTATCCCAGAATGCATATTGCCGCTTCTGTGACACAAAACACACTTTTACAGTGTTTTCAGGTGAGAATATAGATACGTAAACATCATCAAATTTCAGCTCAGCCCTAACAGCAGCTGTCCGCTCGCCGGCTGGACGATGGTCGCTATACGCAGGCAGAATGTCTGACTCCCGGCACATCGTTTTCAAAACTCCCGCTGGTTTTCACTGCCCAAAATATAATACACTCTGATTATCTCTAACGGCTGATATTTGGTTTATTTCAGGGTTTCATTTGTTCCTGTGCCAATCAATAAAACTGATATTAAAAATATTTTACTCAGGAAGGAACACAAGAGCCTTTTCACCGGGAACGGGAATCGCAGCAGGATGTTGATGCTATGAACAGCATCAACATGGAGATCGTGAAGACTGATGACAGGCTTGCTCCAGAAATGATCACATTATATGGTTTAAAATGTTAATATTTAGTTGACTGTATTCTAAACATCTGTTTGTTGTAAGTGGTGGAAGTGTTCTGGAATAAAATAATATAATTTTAATATTTGACCTGTTTTTGTTTAGTAAGCAGCAGAGCTGTGTATACATATATAATATTTTTATTCAGAGATGAAGTTTTTAAAACCAAACAATTAGTAAATTTAAGCTGAAAGGTGGTAGAAACACTGGAGCTGAGCTGTGATGTCATCAAGTACACTGGTGTTCCAATTGAGAAATAATCCCCAGTACTTGTCAAGTCTGTACTTGTCAAGTCTGCAAGTTCGAACTTGACAAGTACACAAGTTTTTACTTGCATACTTGAGGTTTGAGAAACAGAATATAAAGATATGGACGCAGAACCAGGAAAGAATGCAGTTAAATTTCCTGCACTCCTACACACTCAAAGCACACCACAAAATGTAGTTAAGGGCTAAAAAAGTGGATTTTGCATATGTTATGTCTCTTTTAAGAAAGGCCAGATCTGTTCTTGGAATTACTCTAGAGCCCTTGGAGACAACTGTGGAAAAAAGAATAGTACACAAATTGATTAAAATAATGTACAACACAATGAACCCTTTGCACAACCTACTGACCAACAGAGGAACGTGTTCAGTAAGAGGCTTTTACAGCTTTGCTGCAACAATGACCGCTACAGGAAATCATTCCTGCCCACTGCAATAACTTTATTTATTGCTGGACTCAGAGAGTCCTGATTTTTAAATTAATATTTAATCGCACTATAGATTCCAATATGCAGTGCCAGTCAAAAGTATGAGCAGACTCACCACTAGGGACAAACACAGACTACAGTGCATTGTGCACTCTGCTGAGAAGGTGATTGGCTGCAACCTCCCATCTCTCCAGGACCTGTACACCTCCAGGACACTGGGGCGTGCAGGTCGAATCACAGCTGACCACTCTCACCCTGGGCACAGACTTTCTGACCTTCTCCCCTCAGGCAGGAGGTTACGGTCCTTTCAGACCAGAACCTCCCGCCATAAGAACAGTTTCTTCCCCTCTGCTGTTGGACTCATGAACAATAACCCTAAGACTGTTACCACCACCCTCCACAAACGCTGATGACCCTATGTTTATGCACCTGTCTGTTTGCACTGATCACTGCACTGTCATGTACATATTACTGGACTATAGTTTACATTTGATTGTCTTTACAGTCACTTTATTATGTCACTTTAGCATTCACCTGGTTTCTGCTTTGCACTAAATGATTATGACTTATAGTTAATCTCTGTACTGTTTTGTAATATTGTGTTATAGTTTTTATGCTTATTTGTTTTTATGTAAGCATGAAGTACTGCAGCAGTTTCCTAATGTTGTGAACCTGTTCACTCATATGGCAATAAAACCTTCTGATTCTGATTCTGAATGGTTGAGCGTGTCTAAACTTTTGGCTGGAACAGTATATATTTTTTCCTTTGTAAATCAATAATATCTGCAGCCGGAAAATTCTTAGCAAACTAGAAAAGCAATTTGACGAAGTACTCACGCTACCATGCAGGTACAATTCGCTGTGAGGACATAGTTCTCTGACTTGTTGACAATGACCCAAGCCTCATACATAGCAGTCCTGTTTCCTTGTCTTTGACTTGGAAGAACTTCTGCCTTTAAGACACAAAACTCAGTCTGTATCATGATATTTGGCATTCTGTACATGGCCGTAAACAGCATAATTATAAGCATCCAGTGACTTATATGCGCGTAACTTCTCTCTGATGTATACACTGGGTTTCTCCATCAAATACACATATATATCCACCCACGGATATTGGGCCACTTGCTAACGTACCACAGGGATCCGGGAGTCGGTTGTCAGTGGTCAAAATTAATTTTTGCAGGTAGTTTTCACTATCTTTCATTGATAATCCCTTCTCGTAGATTGAAATGCTATTGTCATCCCCCCCTGCCTAAAAACAGCCACAATCATCCCCGTCCCCAAAAGGTCTTCCATCACCAGCCTAAATGATTACCACCCTGTGGCCCTCACACCGGTAATCATGAAGTGCTTTGAGAGGCTGGTTCTCCAGCACATCAAGGACCATCTCCCCCCCACTTTCGACACCCATCAGTTTGCATATCGTGCAAACAGATCCACAGAGGACGCCATCACTGTAGCTCTCCACTCTGTGTTGAGCCACTTGGAGCAGCAGCAGAGCTACGCTCGCATGCTCTTTGTGGATTACAGCTCAGCGTTCAACACAATCATCCCGGACATTCACACCACCAAACTGCACACCCTGGGCCTCCCCCCTCTCACATGTTCCTGGATAAAGGACTTCTTAACCAACCGGCGCCAGACTGTGAGACTTGGCCCCATGTCTCATCCATCCACACACTAAGCACTGGCTCACCACAGGGCTGTGTGCTGAGCCCCCTCCTGTACTGCCTCTACACCCCTGACTGCAGTCCGGCCCACAATAACAACCTTATCGTCAAATTTGCTGATGACACCACAGTGGTCGGACTCATCTCAAAGGGAGATGAGGCAGCCTACAGAGAGGAGGTCCTGAAGTTGACAACCTGGTGTTCAGGGAACGACCTGGCACTGAACACCATGAAATCCAAAGAAATCATCATCAACTTCAGGAAGCACAGGACTGACCCAGCCACCTCTACATCAACACCGAGCGTGTGCAGAGGGTCCACACCTTCAGGTTTCTTGGTGTCCTCATCGCTGCTGATCTCTCTTGGTCAGATAACATCACAGCTGTTATCAAGAAGGCTCAGCAGCGACTTCACTTCCTGAGGGTCCTCAGGAAGAACAACTTGGACTCAAACCTGCTGCTGACCTTCTACCGCTCATCCATTGAGAGCCTGCTGATGTACTGTATTACAGTATGGTACGGCAGCTGCACTGAGGCAGACAGGGTCAGGCTTCAGAGGTAGTCAAGACAGCACAAAGAATCGTTGGCTGCCCTCTCCCCTCCCTGATGGACATCTACACCTCCCACTGCATCAGCAGAGCCAGGAACATCATCAAGGACAGCTCACACCCTGACTTTGAACTATTTGACGTGCTGCCCTCTGGCAGGCGCTACAGGTGCATCAAAGCCACAACAAACAAGAACAGTTTCTTCACCAGAGCAATCACCACCCTGAACTCACACAATCACCCACTCTAACTGTGCAATATTATATTATTCATACTGAACAATATCTATCACTCTTATATTAGGTAATATCCAATATTCATTCACTAGTGCAATATTCATTCACCAAGTGCAATACTCACCATCTTCATTATTATATGTATACACTTATTTTATTTTTTACAATTATATATTTTTATACATTCTCTTATTTTCTGTATTTTTAACACATTTTCGGTATATACTTTTATACATTTTATTTTTCTGTATATTTTATACATACTGTTTATTTTCTGTATATTTTTTTTAGATTGTATTAGATTATTATATTTTTATTTTAGAAAGTTTGACTTTCTATTGCATGGCACTGAACAGGAGTGGCCCTCCAATCTCATTTTACATCCTGTATAATGACAATAAAGGCATTCTATTCTATTCGATTCAATTCTGCTGCTGTGAAACACAGGAATTTCCCCTCAGGGATAAATAAAATACTCTATCTACAGTTTGTCCTTAATCAGTACTTACCGTTTGGGATCAGGTTTGATGACTCCAACAACAGTCAGGGTTTGCCCAGCCTTGAAAGTCATGTTCTTTATTAACATAGACTATACAAAAAAGGAAGGGAAGTTTGTTGATACAGATCTAATAAAAATTTGTAGTATTACTAGACAATAATGCACTAAATCAATCAATAATGCACTATATCAACAGACAACGTTCAAGCATATATGTTAAAGTTGTCTGTTACTGTAGATGAAAAAACAATAGTTAAGAAGTGATTATTGGAAACAGATGCTCTGCAATAAATATTTTAATCATAAAATGGTCATAAAATAAATCCAAGAAATCAGAACTCCCAAAAGCTCAACAAAAACTAAAAGCAAGCATCTACTTTAGCTGAAGCACAGTTCCACTGATTCAGTTACATGTTGGTTCCATGTTTACATTTTGGCTTAAGACTTTCCATGTCAGCCAGGTAAAAGTAATATAAGTTGAATACTGTCAAAATTTTACTTACCATGCTTGCAGATAGTAGTAGTAGTAGTAGTAGTAGTAGGTCAAATACAGCTGAGAAGAAATGAGTGCTACAGGGCCTTGGCTCTCTGCACCCCAGCAGAAGACTGCAGTTTATAGAGTGTGGGAGGGGCCTTCAGAATGAGTGACATTTCAACCAGCCAATAGAATTGTACCATTGCTAAACAGTCACCAGTAGACTCATAGTGAAATTATTGACCATAAATAACTAATTTAGTAGTTAAGAAATACTTGCAGATATTGGTAAAGTGAGGCTAATTAGTGAAAGATCATTTGTCAACATCAGACTGTTACATTACAATTTGTATTTGTTCTTTTGTCCTCCCCATTATTTTGAGTATTCATCAATCCAGGGAGTGCTGTCAAAAACCTCCTTTTTATGCTGGCAAAGAGAAACTATCAATTATGATCACAAACAAGAAGTTAATAGGCCTTGACCTTGTCAAATCCAAAATGAGTTCAAACTTATGCACAAAATTCTTGCTTTAAAGTCACTGAAGATGCATGCTGTACAATCATTCCACCCTCGAAAAAGAACAGCTCAAAGAAATCAATAAAAGCCCCAAATTACCATGACATGTTTATGATGAGTATATGTTAGCTTCTGACCACAACTATATATAAACAAAAAAAAAGAAAATTGAGCTCTTTATTTCACACCACCACCACCCTCCCAGCATAATTAAGAGAGGGTTCAGGATCCAGCACTAACTATAAGCTTGATCAAATGAGAAGGTTTTTAGGCCTAATCTTAAAAAAGAGAGCGTGTCTGTCTCCTGAATCCAATCTGGGAGCAGTTCCACCGAAGAGGGGCCTGAAAGCTGAAGGCTCTGATTTCCATACATTTAAATACATTAGGAACCCCAAGTAAGCCTCCAATCTCCTGTTGGGGTAATCAGGTGTCAATACTGCTGATGTGAATTATTATTTTATTTTTTCCTTCTATGTCCTATGAAATCAAGGTCCCAGAGTCTGGAGAAAGAGAGGAGAGGCACAGAATCCATGTTGCTTGAGGTCCAGTGTAAAGTTTCCACAGTCAGTGATTTGTTTGGGGTGCCATGTCATCTGCTGGTGCTTCCTGCTGCTGAACAACTTTATGGAGATGCAGATTACATTTTCCAACAGGACTTGGCACCTGCACACAGTGCCAAAGCTACCAGTACCTGGTTTAAGGACCATGCTATCCCTGTTCTTCATTGGCCAGCAAACTTGCCTGACCTTAACCCCACAGAAAATCTATGGGGTATTGTGAAGAGGAAGATGTGATACGCCAGACTCAGACTGATTGACTCCATGCCACGCCACATTGCTGCGGTAATCCAGGCAAAAGGAGCCCCAACTAAGCATTGAGTGCTGTGCATGCTCATACTTTTCATGTTTATACTTTTCAGTTGGCCAACATTTCTAACAATTCTTTTTTGTATTGGTCTTAAGTAATATTCTAATTTTCTGAAATACTGAATTTGGGGTTTTCATAAGTTGTCATTTATAATCATCAAAATTAAAAGAAACAAACATTTGAAATATATCAGTCTGTGTGTAATGAATGAATATAATATGCAAGCTTAATTTTTTTGAATGGAATTACTGAAATAAATCAACTTTTTCATGATATTCTAATTTTATGACCAGCATCCGTAGATGAGAAATTATCTATAAGTGTGATTGTCTTCAGAAGAGAGGTTTGTGAAGGTAATACATCATCAGCATAAAGGATTATCTTATGGTCTGTATTTTCTGCTTGAATTCCTTTAATATCTACATTTTGTCTGATTGTTGCTGCCAGTGGCTCAATGACAATGACAAAAAGTGAAGGAGAAAGCGGGCAGCCCTGCCTGGTGCCCCTCTGCACTCTGAAGCGTTGAGAAATAAGATAATTTGTCCTAGCATGTGCATTTAGAGAGCTGTATAGTGTTTCAATCCAGGTTTTGAAGGATGAACCAAATCCAAATTTGTGTAGAACTGCTAACAGAAATTTCCAGTTTACCCGGTGGAATGCTTTCTCTGCATCTAAAGAGACAACTGTGGGTTCTCATTTGTTAATGGAACAGTAATCCATTATATTTATTAGTCTGCATGTATTATTGGCTGAGTGTTGACCCTTGATAAAAACCTGTTTGGTCCAGACGTACACTGCTCAAAAAAATAAAGGGAACACTCAAATAACACATCCTAGATCTGAATGAATGAAATTTTCTCATTGAATACTTTGTTCTATACAAAGTTGAATGTGCTGACAACAAAATCACACAAAAATCATCAATGGAAATCAAATTTATTAACCAATGGAGGCCTGGATTTGGAGTCGCACAAGTGGAGAAACACCTTACAAGCTGATCAAACTTTGATGTAATGTCCTTAAAACAAGTCAAAATGAGGCTCAGCATTGTGTGTGGCCTCCACGTGCCTGTATGATCTCCCTACAATGCCTGGGCATGCTCCAGATGAGGTGACGGATGGTCCCCTAAGGGATCTCCTCCCAGACCTGGACCAAAGCATCTGCCAACTCCTGGACAGTCTGTGGTGCAACTTGACATTGGTGGATGGAGCGAGACATGATGTCCCAGATGTGCTCAATCGGATTCAGGTCTGGGGAACGGGTGGGCCAGTCCATAGCTTCAATGCCTTCATCTTGCAGGAACTGCTGACACACTCCAGCCACATGAGGTCTAGCATTGTCCTGCATTAGGAGGAACCCAGGGCCAACCGCAACAGCATATGGTCTCACAAGGGGTCTGAGGATCTCATCTCGGTACGTAATGGCAGTCATGCTACATGGAGGGCTGTGCGGCCCTCCAAAGAAATGCCACCCCACACCATTACTGACCCACTGCCAAACCGGTCATGCTGAAGGATGTTGCAGGCAGCAGATTGCTCTCCACGGCGTCTCCAGAATCTGTCACGTCTGTCACATGTGCTCAGTGTCAACCTGCTTTCATCTGTGAAGAGCACAGGGTGCCAGTGGCGAATTTGCCTAATCCTGGTGTTCTCTGGCAAATGCCAAGCATCCTGCACGGTGTTGGGCTGTGAGCACAACCCCCATCTGTGGACGTCGGGCCCTCGTACCATCCTCATGGAGTCGGTTTCTAACTGTTTGTGCAGACACATGCACATTTGTGGCCTGCTGGAGGTCATTTTGCAGGGCTCTGGCAGTGCTCCTCATGTTCCTCCTTGCACAAAGGCGGAGGTAGCGGTCCTGCTGCTGGGTTGTTGCCCTCCTACGGCCTCCTCCACGTCTCCTGGTGTACTGGCCTGTCTCCTGGTAGCGCCTCCAGCCTCTGGACACTACACTGACAGACACAGCAAACCTTGCCACAGCTCGCATTGATGTGCCATCCTGGATGAGCTTCACTATCTGAGCCACTTGTGTGGGCTACCACGAGTGTGAAAGTGACCAAAACATCAGCCAGAAAGCATAGGTACTGAGAAGTGGTCTGTGGTCCCCACCTGCAGAACCACTCCTTTATTGAGTGTGTCTTGCTAATTGCCATAATTTCCACCTGTTGTCTATTCCATTTGCACAACAGCATGTGAAATTGATTGTCAATCAGTGTTGCTTCCTAAGTGGACAGTTTGATTTCACAGAAGTTTGATTTACTTGGAGTTATATTGTGTTGTTTAAGTGTTCCCTTAATTTTTTGAGCAGTGTATAATAGATGGAGTGATTTTTTTCTAATCTTCTGGCAAGGACTTTGCAAATTATTTTAAAGTCTTCAGTCGGCAGATACTGGAGATGCTCCATAACTGTCTTACAGGAGGCATCACCTTGTACCAGCAGCCCCCCTGCATGGTCACTACATTCATTTGATTTCCCACTTTAAAAAATGTAATTCTTTAAGATATTTTTTGATAAACCGGCACAGAGGCCTTTGTACCAGAGTACAGAAAGCTCTGCATTTTGATCTGATCCAACACACCGCTGGAGAGCAGTGGAGGCAAACGTCTTTGAATGACAAGAAGCAGTTGATGCTGATGACAGAAGATCGCGAGATAGTGTCTCTGGGGCCGAAAAGCATAAAGGAAGAGACACAGAGGTACTGTGGGAAAAGTAAAGGTGTGTACCTGCTCTAAAACTGGCTGATTTTGTAAAGAATTTATTTACCGTTTTATGCTTTTAAAAATTTGTGACAATCTTTTTTGCTTGTTTGTAAAAAGAAAACATGATTTTTCAAAAAAAGCATTTTTGTCTTATACTTCAGTTTTTGCATTTGTCAGTTTTTTCTTGTTTTGTGAAATAATTATTTTTTATAAAAACTGTTCATTGTATGTGGCATATGTTTGATTTTCTCCCCTTTGTGGCATTGTAATCATGTATTTTTGCTCAATAAAATATTAAAACTTGTATTTGTGTACCTTTCTTTGTCACTATTGAATATCAAAAAAGTTTTAGAGTTACACATGCCAGTGATAAGCACAGATGGCTGAGGGATGCGTAATGAAAATAAAGTTGATTAGGATGCTAAAATTTGAGGCTCCAAGGCACCAACACTTGAATAAGAGGAGAGCAGCAGCCCTGACCAGTGTCAGCATGACAGATAATTCAGTTCTGTGGCATGCAGTCGTGCTTGTTCTTTCATAATCTTTCATTATTCTTTATTGTGTTACTTTGCTGTTCTAATGAAATGAGAAACACTCATTTTAAAGCACATACATCCTGTGATCTAATTTTGCATTTTCTCTTAATATCATAGAGCTATTTTCTTGGGACAAGAATCTTTACATTAGATTTAGTTTTAAATCAGGTTGTTATGCTCTTACAAGCACCTCCGTAGCACTGAATGTAATGTACAACTATTGCAGTGCCTCATTAAACTGTCTAAACTGCCCTTCTCTTGTAAGGGTTGTGGTGAAATTTGAGTTGTTCTTGTTGTGTCATCGCATGCTACCCATGACAGGATCCCATGATACATTGTACAGCATAAGGTTCAATTCATTTCAGTTTTCTTTGTGTAGCACCAAAATCACAACAGTCGCCTCACTTGTAACACCTTAAAGTGAGAATGTTATTCACCAAAACGGTGGACAGAAAATAAATTTCAAGCTTAGAATAAATTAAACGATTTAACTAACATTTCTGGCTTTATTTTATAACATTTTGTTTTTCCAGTCCTCTTACATGGAGCACAAAGTGAGTTAAGCCCATCTTTTTAACATATAATGTCTGCATGAGTTAAGTGCACAAATCAATTATATAATCTCAATGACTTTGTAATATATTTTTCTTTTCTGTACCAATAGACAAAACTTCACGATATGCTGCTATAGCACAGTTTACCTAGATGTGTACTCCTCTTTCTCAGTCACGTGGCTTTTACTAAATTTACAATGATTCAGGTCATAAAGATACAATCAGCACAACAGAAAGGAAGTGTGCTTTTATCATTTGAGTCCAGCTTAGACAGCGTGAAGCATCTCATGGACCTTTTTTTTTTATTGAATTATGTATCAAGGTTATAAAGGGGACAAAAAAAACAACAACAAATAAAGGGAAAGTGGCTTAGTGTGATGTCAGTCTTGTCAAAGAAACCATTTCTCCTGTTACATCCAGTATTTCTAATAACCTACAGTACATCGGCCTCTGTAGACTCTGAGATGAAATACTAATGAATCTAGTTGGACAAAAATGCATGGATGGATAATTTAATCTTTAACATTTTAAGCTTGTGTTATGCTTTACATCTAAAATTTCTATATTTTATATTTTCAAATGAAAACACATTCAAATGGGGATGTGTATTTTTCTTTAATGGTTTTGCTGCGGCAACCCCAAATTTGAATTCTTCTCTAATGATATATTTTATAGTCAAACTATGTGATTTTCCAAATGTGTGTGCAGTAACAGATCCTTTCTGTGGGGATGTAAATGTCCTGACCAAGAATAATTCAGGATTAACAACATGAGATTTTGATAGCAGAAACTGTCAGCCTTATACTGTAGTTCTCAGAAGTTGACATTAGTTTTGCAAACACAATGTCTTTCACATTTGTGTGCATGATCTTTGTGGATAAAGAGAGTTTTCTGTAGAACACTACTCACTAAACTGTCACATCTCAGCACTCAATGCCAAAAACAGAGTTGACCCACATGTCAATGAAGGCTACTGCACACTTCAACAGCTCTGAATAAAACATAAACAAATAAAATTAAATACAGATTTCCACTGCGATCAGAAGCCGCACTGCGTTTTCGTCATGTCGATGAGAAAAGGGGCTGCACAGAGTCAGCCGGGGTAAAAACAGTATTGGTATTATTTGTCCAGTAAAAAAATTAAATCACCCTGATCAGTGTATACACAAGCACTCCTTTTTCTATAAAAAGGGAGCCTTTTTTATGAAAAGTTCACAATTTCATCTGGTGGTACACAACCATTTTTACAGCCCATTTATCATATATGAAATATGAAATATTATGAAAAATATTTCTGGTCATAGAAATATGACATATCTAGTCATGAAATTATGACGTCATAAATCATATTTTTTAATAATTTGTGTTGACATAGAATGGGACCTCTTACTCTCTTCTTATCAATGATTTAATTTAATTCCAGTTTTAGTTTCCTCAGGTTGTTGATATGTTCTTGAGGTGAGGCAGCAAAGACACGTTCTAAAGATTTAATTTTTTGCTTTAATTCTAACACAAGTGTTTTTCTTTATTTTTCTTATGTGAGCAGTAAGATATTATTCTGACCCACATTACTGCCTTTCCTACTTCCCAAAGAACACATGGTGATATTCCAGGCAGATCATTATTTTCTAAATACATTGCCTACTCCTTTTTGAAATAGTTAATGAAATCTTGTGTTCTTTAAGTAATAATGTATTAAATCTCCAGTTCCTAATTGGTGGTGTGACTCTTTTCTGTGTCAGAGAGAGACACCAGTGCATGATCACTGATAGTGATAGGATGAATCTGAGTGTCTGTGATATCCATCATCATGGAGCTGCTACCTAAAAAAGTAATCTAAGCGAGAGCGAGAGTTATGTACTGGTGAAAAAGTATAATCCCTCAGAGTGGTGCGATGTGAACGCCAAGCATCGCAAAGACCAAAATCCTTCATGTACTGTTTAAGTGAAGACGGCTGAAGTGAAGAAAGCATGAAAGAAAGAGGGGTCATCAACATCATATATGCTAGCAATGCATAAATCTATATTCTGAATATTTAAATTAAGTATTATAAATCTACCTTCTGGGTCTGACGTAGTATTTCTAATGGTGAAGTTTATCTTTTTGTTAATCAATATAGCTACACCTCTTTGTTTTAAGTTGTAGCAGGCTGAGTACGTGTGAGGGAACTGTGGAGAGGAGAGTGTGTGCGCAGATGTTCTGGACACGTGTCTCCTGTAGAATCACAACGTCAGCCTGTAAATCATTTCACCGATGAATAATTTTCACTCTTTTCCCTCAAACCAACTCCAAAAGAAACCAAAGAAAGGCTTCTGCAGTGTGGGACCATTTTGATCTTATATTGGAAAATAAGGTATTCGTTTTAATTTCCTTGTTTCATCCTGTTCCGCTCAGAGTTTCCACTTGATCTATCTGAATTCAAATTCATTTCAAAGGGACTCTTAGTTCACTATTCATATTATTTTCTGCAGGTTAAATGTCGCATTTGTTCGACAGAGCTCTCATATTTAAATAAATCCACCTCCTCAATGCTGACGCATTATAGGGCCAGGCATGAGAATGAAGTCCCAGACACATCCAGGGTAAACCCAGGTATACAGCCATTCTACAACGTGCTCACAGTTGCTTTATTGATAATTAACTCCTAATAATTTATTCTGTATCTCATTTTTAACCATCAAGCTTCCAGGAAGCAGATGCTGGATGAGGCTCTGCTGAATTTCATCCTGAAGGACTGCAGGCCCTCAGCATTGTGGAGAGTGAAGGGTTCAGGGAACTGGTCCAGGTCCTTCAGCCCTCATATGTTTTGCCAACCAGAAAGGTCTGTGTGGAAATTATCTAAAGTAGTAGTCCAAAGGGGCATGATGGAGGACTGGGCCATAACCAATAAAGTAAAAGTGTCTTGTGACCGACGCAGCACCAAACATGATTGCATCCGCCAGACAGCTCCAAATTCGGTGCTCAATTTGCATCACACAGTCTCAATTTATTAGTTAGAAAATCATGTGATCAGATCCCCACACTTCCATCCATCAGACACAAAGCCAGGCACATTGTCACATACTTCTGATCAAGCACTACAGCCAAGGAGAAGCTTGCTCAAGTGCAGCAACAGATGGGACGACCATCCCTGAAACTTTTCAATGGAGGTGTCAACACGCTGGAACAGTACATATGAAATGCTGTCGAGGCTACATGATGAGAGGGAACCAGTGTGGGTATCTCTGGCCTCTCTAAAAACAGATTTGACTCCACTTACAGCTGATGAGCATACCATCATAGGAGAAACACTTTTTGTGCTTGCTCCTTTCCATCAAGCTACAGTGGAGTTGTCTGAAGACAGGCGAGCGTCAGGGTCAAAGGTCATCCCGATGATGAAAATGCTCTATCTTGCACTAGAGCGTAAAGCTTCAGCCTTGCACACACAGGCAGCCATACACCTACATGAACACCTGAAGCATCGAGTCACAGACACTGCTTCCAATCTGGAGTCATCAAGTGTGTTGACCCTAGCAACACTTCTAGACCCCAGATTTAAATCACTCGGGTTCCACAGTTCCTCCAAGTGCAATGAGGCCATTAGTAGACTGCGGTCAGAATGTGCGTCTGTGATCGGACGCACAAATGAGCCCCAGCCCGGACCGTCTTCACGACAGCTGTCTGCACCCACTTCAGGTATGTTATTCAGCATTATTTGTTTGTTGTTGTTTGGAAATCATGTACTAAAATGCCACTTTGTTGTTTTTTAGATAGCCTTTGGTAACATCTCAACATCGAAGTGGGCAGGCAGACCCAAAGTGCCACAGCTGATGCCATCTAGGAGGTGCAGAGATACCTGACAGAGGGCAATATTGCCAGATCCTTTGAGATACTGGGATAACCAAAAGACAATCTATCCAAACCTCTTCTACCGTGTGAGCAGGTGTTTTCCACACACAATTTCAAAACTTTGGAGAAACTTATTTTTTTGAATAAAAATTTGTAAGAAAAAAATCCCAGTCCACAAGCATCCTCATTCACAACACGTTCACTTATATTTTCATGTTATGATACATGTTCACATTATTTATTGACTGTATCTAAAAATATCACGTATATTTTAAATTTAAATGAAGATATGAAATAATACAATATAAAATACAATGGCTTAAATTATATTATTGTGTATACTAGGTCATCACATTAGTTGAGTCTGTCAAGTAGGTTGCCTGTAGGGATTTTTAAGTTCCAGCAGGTGTCAGTATTCAGTGACACAGTATCAATACAGTTTGGCAATGTGTTGAAAGGCTTCATAACACCTCATCTACCCATCACTAGTGCAAACACTAAAGAGCCGTTACAAAGTGACAAAAAAAAAAAAAAAAACTCAGCATGAAACCAAAACAACAATGCGCTATGCTGAATGATGAATCTGTAGAAAAATGGAGTGATGAAGAACTGGAAAACGGCATTGTTGTGTACACAGATCACCAGTACAGCCATAGCGTGGTTTTCTGGTCACGGTAGAGCTGTCCGTTCACCTTAAGTTTATCCACCGCGATTATAGCTCGGGAGTCTCCAGATCGGGATTTTTCACGGCTAAACTCCACAGACTCACGGAGAGTCTGAAACTCCTTGTGGAGAATTTCCAGAATGGAAAGGGAAGCGTCGAAACTGGACAGTTTCTTGTCTATGGAGTCCAAAATTACCACCATGTCGCTGGTAAGTGGAGAAGCCGCCTGTGGGGAATCTTCAGGGGGACTCCTCTTGATGAACGGAGCTCCTTTGTTGCCGGAGGGAGTCGGAGTCTTGTCTGGTTTACCCATGAAAACTCGCTCGAAACACTCGTCAGTATCTGCAGACTGCCCGGGTACTCTTGCCGTCCTCCAGTGAGCTTCAGTTAGTGACTATCTAGCTAATATAAATTTTATAGCCTTTAAAGTTGTCTATAACTAAGCTGGCGAAAAATATTACATTCACTAGAATATTTAACAATCAATGGCTTCCGGTGTTACACCAAATTCTGCGACCCATCATATTCTGCGACCAGAGAGGGCGATAGCGTACATCCCTCTGCATGTACGTGCTGAATGAGAGCTGAGCTGGGTGGCAGAAAATCTTATAAATCGTTTGAACCCCTTCCCAAAAAAGTGCTTGGAAACATTTATTTATCGTTTACCAATTTATTGAAGGATGGGTAGTAGTGGGTTTATGTATTTCAAGCGATAGAATAAAAGCATTCAATGCAACGGTCCGTCCAGCTGTGTTCAATGTCAAATAAAAACAACGCATTTCCTTCGTCAATGCGAACGAAATAATATTCCGTAAGGTTTAGAATCTCCTGTTTTGGTGCTTACACAGTTTATGTAAATAGTGTCCTTCTCGCTCGTATTCAGCACGTACATGCAGAGGGATGTACGCTATCGCCCCCTGTGGTCGCAGAATATGATGGGTCGCAGAATTTGGTGTAACACCTGTCTTGCTTGATACTGCAGAGATTCGCGTTGAAGTCTCGCGTTACTACAGCATAGTCTCGGTGCTTATTTTTGTACTGAGGTACATCACCATGGTAACTGGTACTGGCAGTCGGTCCGTCAGTCAGTCAGTCACTGACAGAATGTCATGACGTCACTAACTTGTAACGATGTAACAAAACATCAAAGGAAGCAACATTCTTTGTTTATATAAGTGCCACTGCTTCTACTGCTCAGACAGTGAGACAAGAGCTTGAATCGATATTCACTTGTTACTCTGAAGTTGTCAAGATTCAGGAGAAACGAGTAAGTAAAAAATCAATCCATGTAAAATATCCTAAACCACACAACCCACATTTCCAAAATTTTAATTAATTTTATTTTAATTTTGCCTTCATTTTAACATATAAACGATTTGCAAAGCATTTGAATCTTTTACATGATTGCAGATAGTATAAATCCAACATATCTAATCAAGTTACTGAGGCATTCTGTTTTTTGGTAAAAGGGTGCAACAAATTTCTTTTTGGAGAAAATTAATTTGACCAGTGTATACTCATTTAGAATTTGATGTCTTCTAAATGCATCCAGTCCTGATGTTGAGCCCCTTTCTCACCACTGTATTGTTGTCATTTACAGACCCAAAAACCAAGATGCTTAAAAGAAAGCAGATCAAAGTTGAAGGAAGGAGCGTTGCTGAGTTGCCCGATCCTTCCATGAACTCGGCTGAAGACTCATGCATGCGTTTTGTCAGAGGACAAAAACGGAAGTTCTCGGATGATGATGAGGGCTTATTTAGTAGACCAGCAAAGGAAATGAAACTTTTTCACCATGTGCTCAATGATGGGGAGCAAGCATCTTCCTCTGTGGAAACCAGTAAAGGTAGGCTCATTTACTGAGAAACCATTAGATTAAATGTACAGATGGACATCTAGGTTTCAGATATTTGTGTCTGTGTAGTTTGGACTATTGCAATGGCAGAAGATTGTTCCAACAGAAACTCACTGGCACAAAGCAGATTTCATTCACTCACACTATATATATATATATATATATTTATATATATATATATATATATATATATATATATATATATATATATATATATATATATATATATATATATATATATATATATATATAACATCAAAGAACTTACTGAGGCATTCTGTTTTTTGGTAAAAGGGTGCAACAAATTTATTCTTGGAGAAAATGTATTTGACCAATGTATACTCATTTAGAATTTGATGCCTTCTAAATGCCTCCAGTCCTGATGTTGAGCCCCTTTTTCTCACCACTGTATTGTTGTCATTTACAGATCCAAAACCCAAGATGCTTAAAAGAAAGCAGATCAAAGTTGAAGGAAGGAGCGTTGCTGAGCTGCCCGATCCTTCCATGAACTCATGCATGGTCAGAGGACAAAAACGGAAGGCCTCGGACGATGATGAGGCCTTATTTAGACCAGCAAAGGAAATGAAACATTTTCACCTTTTTCAAGTAAAAAGGAGGGTCATTGAGCTTCCCATTCCTTCTGTGAACTCAAAGGAAGATGTGTACATGTTTCCCACTGAAATTTCAGAGAGCTCCACTGATCCAAAAGAAAAGGTGTGCAAGAGGAAAGCCACAGGTGATGGAAAAGCATCACCAGCCAAGAAACTGAAGAGCCTGGACCAGGAGGAGAGGAAATGCAGCGCCAAAGAATTAGAGGCTGCAAAAATCTGTAAGTAAAAAGCAACTTTGCTTCTATGTTAAGGTGAAGAATATAATTAATATTTAGGGTACAGGATAGAATAATTTCTGTTATAGCTGTACTAAAATAAAATCTGTGTCTGTCTGTTCAGGTGAATTTAAAGCCAAGTACGTGGAGCTGCACAAGCTTGGAAAAGGAGGGTTTGGAACAGTGTTTGCCGGCTACAGGAAAGAAGACAATTTTCCAGTAAGTATTTTCAGGTATTCTCAGATATAAGAGCACATGACTGCATAGATTCTGTCCTTTCAGTGTTTTTATTTTTCATGCTAAAATGTCCACGTGTCTTGTTGCATGATTGTGAAATGGTCAGTCGAAGCTGACTCTAAAAGGGTGTCAGTCCCCACAGTCCCATGTTAAAATGTCTGACTTTACAGTGGATATAAATGTGTTTACAGCCTCGTACAAAACAAATAACTGTTTTGGTTTATCTAATTTCCACCTCTATCACAACTGTACAGGTAGTTAATTTTTATACAATTTAAAGTTTGTTAAATTTTCATATTCTTGAGGCTGTGGCTGCTTTCAGTGAGTGAAATGTAAATTACTATTAATGAGGCAGAAATCTGCAGCTTTAAACTATATATAAATGAAATACAGTCGTCACACGGACTGAAAGAAGTGTGTCCAAACTTTCCACTGCTACGGTATTTGTACAAATTAACGTGCAGTTCATTGGGAACTATAACTAATTAGCTTTGATTTGACCACTACATGTTGCTACTAAGACAGGTAGTAACACAGATAACAGATAATGTCTGAAGCTGAGAGCTGTGCTGTTTTCCTCCTTTAAGTTATACTAAGGAAATGCTAACCAATGCCCTGTTTGTTGTGTCTTTTAGGTCGCTATCAAACACATTTCAAAGAGGTGTATCCCCTGCAAAGTAAAGGTAAGTATGCAATGCTTAAATCTCAATCAATCAATCAATCAAATATACTTTATTGTCCCCACAGGAAAATTTGACTTGGACATCGTACAAAAAAAATCTATTATACATCTTTGCGCTGTGGAACGTCTGTTCCTCATCATCCACTTTGTTGCCATTTTTCAGGCTGAGAACGGGAAGCGAATCTCTGTGGAAGTGGCTGCTATGCTCAAACTTGCAGCTGGAACACCAGGATCATCAGCAACCGTGTCCTTGCTGGACTGGTTCGATTTGCGCAAGGAGCTGATCCTGGTGATGGAGAGACCTGTCCCTGCTGTGGACTTAGATAAATACATAGAGGAATATGAAGATACTATAACAGAGGAGACAGCCAAGGTAAGTTTCCTGGAAGAGCCTTATACTGTACAGCATTGAATCAAAGCACAGAGTATAACAGAAATGTTAATGCACTGACTAATCGTAATTTATCATCTTTCCCAGGTCATTCTAAAACAACTGATTGAGGCGGCAAAAGAACTTGAGGATAAAAACATCTTTCACCGGGACATCAAGACTAACAACATTCTGATTGAGACCGGCTCAGATGTGCCTCGTGTTCGCCTCATTGACTTTGGAGTGAGCTGCTTTTTTAAAAAACGCTCACGATACACCGTTTTTGCTGGTAAGATATTTTGTTCCTGCTCTTCACAGATGCACCAATCTGGGCCTTTTTGTTTTTCACTCCTTAAAAATGCATATAATGCCAACATACTGTAAGCTTTCATTATTATATCAGAACAAGAGTTGAAATAAGGGTCAACCTAACAAAAGAAATTGTAATTGTGTATGTTTTTTAGGCACACCTTGTTACTGCCCTCCAGAGTGGACGATCCACGACTGCTATAGGCCTGGACCCACCACAGTGTGGCAGCTGGGAACGGTGTTGTATGAAATACTCCATGCAAAATCCTCCTTTCATACAGAGTTTGTCATTAAAGAGAAGTTAAAAATTAGCGAGAGGCTGTCTGAAAGTAAGAAAAGTTCACACTAAAACATTCACTTATCACTTGGATCACTGGAACTGTTGTCTTCATCTCTCTTCTTCTTCTTTCATTGCAGACTGCCAGGATTTCTTGAAAATGTGTTTCAACCTGGACCCCAAAAGACGCCCGAAACTGAAGGACCTCCTGCGTCATCGATGGTTCAGATGAACCGTCACACACACACACTCACACAAAATGCTTTTGACAGAAAAAGATTGATGATATTTAATTGGACTATTCTAAATTTCACCCACATTGCCCAGTAGCAGTGAAAAGTTGAAACTTTTGACTGGTACTTTACATCAATCTTTATTTTCTGTCCTGGAATTCCTGTAACCCCCCCAGCCGTCCAGGGAAAGGGGGATCTCTCTTTGAATTGCCTTTCCCGAGGTTTCTTCCTGTCAGTCAGGGGAGTTTTTCCTCGTCTTCAGAGAGAGCTTGGGCTGGTCAGGAGTTCCATCAAGTTATTCTACTGATTATTAATGTTATATGATTATTAATAACCAATCTTGTTATTAATAATCAAATAACGAATAATCAGAAATCAGAATACTTGTTATAAACTTAAATAAAAAAAATTAAAAAAAATTATTGATCTTGTTTGAGGATTCTTTTATTATTACATTTTTTTTTAAACTCATGGTGTATTTTGAGCTATTTACTGGCTACAAAGGGATTGACAAGTGTAGGAAAACTGAGAAAGTGTGAGAATTAACACGCTTGAGCTTTAGATGAGGAGAGTGAATTTTCCCAATACTCGAGTGCCTAGCATGAGGTGAAATGTGGGGGCCGCCTAAGGTCTTTCCCCGCCTCTTATACCTTTCAATAACCAATTGTGTTGTCCACTTTCCAAGTCAAAAACGTGTTTGCCGATGTGGGATTGTCCGGTGCCAGAGCCTTTCCAAAAGGCCACTGCTGATTAGTTCAAGTGAAAACTATGTGGCAGAACAGCCATTCACCCATCATGTGGACATTTTAGCATGGAAAATAAAAACACTGAAAGGTACCCCAAACCCTACAGGAAGTCAGCCATCTTCAATTGAATGTGTCAATTTTTGCCATTTTCAGGCCTGCTATTTGACTCATCTTCTCCTAGGGCATTTGACCCAGTGAGACCAAAATGGCTCCAGATCATCTACACAAGTAGCTCATCAAAACTTACTCAAGGTTTTACAGAATCTCGAACAGTGTTGCTGTAACAACCCTCTGAATATGGGATTTCAATCATATACCAAAGAACACCAAATTGTCACATCTCAAATATGTCCAATCAGTCCCAAACTTCACATGCTTCATGACAGTGTGAATGAGTCTGGACACACCCATCTACCAGCTTTGAATCACACTCATAACCTCACCTAGTGGCGACAGTACACTAATAATCACCATCCTGTGATCATTACAATTTCATTGATGGGTGCAGGTATTAGATACAGCATCATGACACTTTATTTAGTGGGTGCTCACCAACGCCACCCACTGGATGTGGGAGACGTTTGGCAGCTGAACAACGCAAGGAACGAGCAGTCTGCTCAAGCGTGCCACAGGTCGACGCGCGTTGGGTACGAGGGCCCGATCATCGCTGCTTGCGGCTTTATTTTATTTGAGGCAGTCCACACTGTCAGCTTTAGCAGCCTACAGCCACAAATAAATATAAGTAATTATTGATAGTATCAATGAGAAAAATTTTATGATACAGCAGTGAGCACTGTTTTTAAACTGTAACTGTAACTGCAGCTGTAACTGTTCTTGCCATTTTCACACTTACTAAAAACCTAAAAAATATACCCTCACTGCTCTCTGAAACAATCATTAAGGATTAATCACTAATTAGCCAGTTAGGCTAGCTATATATTCCAAATTGAGCTGTAGTTCAAAGTTTGATACAGACACTTGTTACAAGTCAAAAGTGACCCAGAATCTTCTGTGAGGGTATGAAATATGAATAGTATGTAAGGGTTAAATTACAAATCCTGGCAGTGACTGTGTTTCACCTATAAAGTAATTTCACAGTGGAAGGATGAGAGGCTTTGCAGAACACTCAGTGTCAGTGTAACAAGTATGAGGAGTCACCAGAGTCATATTTTTTCATAAAACAAAACACTTTAATTGAAGTTGTTGCAAGTAAGAATTAAAAAGTGGAATGTCTTGGAAAAACAAATAGTGAAGCATTTTAAGGCACCTTAAAGAAAAACCTGATCACACATTTATGATTTATGATTCTTGAAAGCAAAAAAACTGCAAAAAGCAAATCACTTGGACTACTTTAAAACTGCTCATAGTAGGATTCCACAAAAGCATGTTCACTAATCCGTGTGCTAAAGAGCTAAAGATTATGAGTATCCATCTTTTCTATCCATCTTTACACCCATAGCTGTTTGGATCTGTTCTCAACAAACTAAATTCCTGTAAGATATGACAATCTGTGATCAGAGTCAAGATTGGCATATATTCAGGAAGCTGAAGACCTACAGCTACTTATTACTTTCTGCTAAACTAACAACAAAACAGGATCTTTAATCCAGAAATTCCAGGGAGGACGGAGCTTTACTTGATCTCAATGCTTCTTATGCGAGCATCCCCATCAAAGCTCAGGAACGAGTATTTCTCGGCACCGATGCGATTGGGGAAACGGATTGTTGAGTCATTTGGTAAAGTCACCACAAACTCTGAAGGAGTGAATTCGATGACCATCTAAAAGGTATTATGAGTGAGAGACAGAGAGACAACGGAATTATATACTACAGTATATATAAATTGGTGCACAAGTAATATAGTTATCAAGGATGCAATGATACACATTTTCCAACAGAGGTCACTCTCAGAGAGAAAAAAGCATTAGACAAACTACACAGAACCCATGCAAGGCTAGAATATGTGCACACCCTCCTTGAACATACCTTGAACTCCTCTCCCTGGGAGAAAGGAAAGCAATCCTCACGTTGCTCCTGACACCAGTTTCCTCCCTCAAATGAGTTGCAGACAACTGTATTTGTGTCTCCATGGGCATTAAAACGAGGGTTGATGTGAAGTGCAATTGTGTCCTCGCTGGGGCCGATATTCACTTGGAAACTGCAGTGTACAGACACACAAAGAGTCATTACATCATTTTTTCAGGTGGGTAAGAATATATTTGGCTGAAATGGATTGGAATACAGCTACAAAAATTGTCGGTGTACATTCACAAATGATTTTGCAACAAAATTCATGATCTAATAGCCCCAAGACAGTAAGTGTAAATAAAATAGAAACAATAAGTAGTCAGCCAGTTATTATAGAGGCCGCCCCATTTCTGTGTTTGTGTGTATGCAGATAAAAGTTCTTTTGAAAAACTCATTTTCCTTTAACAGACAGTTCACAGCAAAAGAAAAAATTAAGGAGAGTTTAAAACAGAAATAAGCACAGGAAGTTTAAAACCTCATTTATCTTAAAGGAATAGCTCGATCAGGTTCTCATGGTGAATTTCCAACAGTAATAAGCATAGTAAGTAAAATATGAGAGGAAGAAGAACAAACCTGAAACACAGATTCACAGCTGTACTTTTGAAGCTTGAAAGTCCCAATTAGAGATTTGACTTGATTTATTTTTCCAACTTAACTATTAACTAGTATTCACTCATTTACAAAATCGTGACACAGTCTATCCTTTCACTTACTTTCCTGCATCAGGTTTGGCGACTCCAAGAACAGTCAGGGTTTGTCCGACTTTGAAGGACATGTTCTTTATTAGCATACCCTGTGCAGAAAAAGGGGAGTTTGATGATACAGAGCATTATTGTCTAGTAATGCCACTGACTTTTATTACATCCAATTATTATTGCAGCCTCAGGCAGAAAACAGCACTGGCAGTAGTTGCAGCAAACTCGCCAATCCTCACTTCATCCTTAGAAATTGCAGAACATGTGTTTTCAATTATAGACCCATTGACTGGCTGCTCAAATATTCCAAGTCTTTCTTGTCCTGAGGTTGCCAGGGACATTTTTTCTTCATGCCGATTTTGGCAGAGGCTGAAAATATTGAAAAACGATGAGGGATGACTGCTGTTTAATTGAGTCAAATTTTCCTCAGTGCAATACTAGATGCCAGCAACACAGTGGAAAAACCACCAAGCGCAGCAAAAACTCAGTAGCTACCGTACATGTGGCAGGGACATGCTGGGCTGTGTAACGATTAGGAAATGATACTTGAGCAACCAGTTATTTTATTGTGAAACACAGATCACCACTGTTTTACACTCTGGGCCATTTTGTCAAATAATGTAACTTTGGAAATGTCAACTACCACTAAGGCAAAAGAGTACATATGCACCAGTCCTATGAGGAGTGACTATTTTCCAGAGTATTGTGTTCTATACTTTGTGTAGAAGAGAGAGAGGTGTTCTAAAGAAGTAGGTTATCAGACATCTGATAAACCACTCACAGCTTAAAAAAAAGAAAAAAATATGTCCGTTAGATGAGCTTCTGCAGCTTGTCAATAATTTATCTTCTGACCAGAAAATGCTGAGAAATGAGGGAAGGGAATGATTTGATGCCTTTGTTTTAATAGTTTTCATTTCTTGCATTTATTAATTTGCACCTGCATTCTTAATGCGCCCATTTCAGGGGACGAGAGCAGAAACCTTAACTACTTGTGTGGGTTTGACACACTGCAGTTGTTAGGGAAATACAGTCAACAAGAGACCAACACATCTGCCAAAAATAACCATAAATACTTTAAATGTTTGCTTAGCTGATTTTCTTAGATTATGCTAACAATTTTAGATGCAGTTATGAAGAGACCAAACAAAAACACCAAACACCAGTTAGGCATCTGCAGTGTTACATCCCAGTTGAACTATTTATACTCTAAATTTCTGTTAATCCTAAATGATGTGTCACAACTGTAAGAGTTTCTATTGGTCCAAAGATAACATCAAACTAATTTATATTACTTTAGTAGACACATGAATGCTTACTGGTCCCCAAAACCCACTTTGAGAACCCCTGTAAAATAGGCTGAAATGATGCCACGACTTATTGCAAAACCTGAGACGACATATTTAAAGATAGAGCAGTGAACGTAAGGGGAGGCATGTAACATGGACATTCTTCCTTTGTTACAAAGTGTGTTTGGCAGTGCGGCTTGAACTGTGTTGGGCTGGGCTCATGTCCAAGCTGGCAGTGACCCTGCATCGCTCCCAGACATGCTACCTAATGAAGGAACGTGAAATAACCAAATGTGTCATTGAGAGGATGGTGAAATCTGGCTGCCAACTTATTAAAACAGGCTACTATATGTACAGTAACACACATTTAATTAGTAGTAATAATTTATTGTTTTAATTAATAATTTGAGTATAAATCATTGTCATTTCTCTGTGAAATCAATATAAAGTGGACCCTGACAGTGGCCAAGACATTCTTTAAGAAAATACTATACTACTACTACTAATGATTTGCACTGCAGGTTACCACTGTTTGACTTACAATTACAGGATTGTTGCCTCTGTTCTAGTTTCTCCATTATTACTTTATTTTATTTAATGTGATTTAAACCACTGCACTCCTTTCCAAACATGTTTCCCCCTTTAGCAAAAAAGAAGCCAAAATGATACAAGGTCTTTATTGTACTCTGCCAGTTCATCAGTCTAAAGAGGCTGGACTGCAATGCAGCCTTGGTTCAGCTCTAATACTTGGACACAGAGAAGGCATGACTGAAATGAATGGTCAAATGTTAGCATGTGTTTATATTACTTTAAAACAGACATCTATGCATAGGCATGGAAGTTGCCTAGTACTGTAGATGAGATGACAAAATAAAAGTTATGAGGTCATTAATGGACGCATGTATTCTGTAGTGAATATTTTGACCATAAAAGGTCATCAAATAAATTCAAAAGGTCAGAACTCCCAAAAGCTCAAGAAACACTAAAAGCAAAAATCTCCTTTAGTTGAAGCACAGTTCAGTTGGTTCTGTTACATTAGCCTGGTATAGACTAAGTTTGCACCAGCTGTCAGTCCCATATTTAAATTATGGCTTAAAACGGTCCATATCAGACATAAAACACATAGGGGTAAGAGTAATACAAGTCGAATATTGTTGTCAAAATTTTACTTACTTGCATCATCTTGGCAGATGTAGTAGATCAAGTACAGCGGAGAACAAAGGAGAGTGCTGCAGGGCCTTGGCTCTCTGCAACCCAGCAGATGACAGTATATAGAGTGTGGGAGGTGCCTTCAAAATGAGAGACGTTTCAACCAGCCAATAGAATTGTGTCGTTGCTAAACAGCCACCAGCTGAGTCATAGTGAAATTATAGACCATAAATAACTACTTTAGTAGCTAACAAATACTTGCAGATGTTGCTGAAGTAAGGCTAATTAGTGAAAGATCATTTGTTAACATCAGACTGTTACATTGTAACTTGGTGGAGTTGAGTCTGACTGTGAGAGGAGACTTGCACACTTGCAGATAAAAATAGAAACGTGTTTGTTGCCAGGGAGACAACTAAATATTTAGAACAGCCAGCAGTCTTAATGTCCACTTACTGTATATAGCCTGGAGCGTACTGTAAGATCAAATGGCAAAATCTGAAATATATCTGACTGGCAAGTGAGTAAATTCTAGTTAGAGGAGAAATAAGTGAAATGTTGAAACTGAGTCAGATCCTCAAAATGTTTTGAATGTCTGACTCACAGTTGGCAACACTCTCAGCTGCTGACATGCATAAGGCAGCTGCTATGACTAGAGGAGGGCATGGCCCAATCCACATACATCCACTACAATGTATCACAAACTAATGCACTTCAGAACAATGTCACAAGAAGCAGTTGTCAAGGAATACTATAGTTTATAGTTATCTACTGTTTTTTGTAATGTAATAACAGCATGTGGCACTGACATGTATGTATGCATTAAAATTGATTAGATTGTTCTTTACAATGCAAATGGATAATGATTCAAATCATACCGCAAAAGCCGCCCAAGAGTTTCTTGAGACAAAGAAAGGAGATATTCTTCAGCTGCATAGTCAGTCATCTGATCTCAACACTTTAGATCATGCTTTTCAGTTATTAAATACAAAACAGAATTCAGAAAGACCCACAAACAAGCACCACAGAAGCGGCTGCATTAAAGGCCCAGCAGAGCATCTCAGGGTGGGAGGGACAGCATATGGTGATGTTCATAAGTTCTAGACCTAAGTCACCGACTGCAAGATTTTTATCCAAGTATTAATATCTATCCCTATATTTAAAATTATGTTAATTTGTCCAATTAATTTCATATACACAACAAGCAAAAACCTAATAGAAAGCTACTCTGCACCACCATACACACACAGTTTAATTGACAGATTATGTCATTTTAAATAAGATTCCTAAAGCAACTAATCTCACCTTCTTCTTCCACGGTGTGCTCCTGTGACCATGTGTCAGAAAAGGCGGCCCCATCTTCAAATGACGCTCAATAAGGACTCCCACAACTTGCTGTGTCAGGGTTAGGTACTGAGGACTGAAGCAGACGCAGAGTGGCGGGTTTAGTGCAAGGTTTATTTTCAGTGACTCAAGAGCACAGAGCAGGTAGGCCAGGCACGGGGAGGGGGAAGACTGGGGACTCCGGTGACCAAGGTCGAGAGAGGAGCTTCGGGTGCGGTGCGGCGGACCCGCAGAGAGGCGGACACGGAGGAGAGGGATCTGGTTGTGAGCTTCCCAAGGAGATCTCCGCTCGTCGGGCGATATCTGAGTACACGGAAAACACAGGTAAGTTCTCAGGGTTAAGACAAGTAGATGTGAACATCAAGGAGCCGAAACTAACTGTTTCACAGTCAACGATCCAGCGACGAATGACAGTCTACTGCCAGCTTAAGTAATGCAGGAGGATGAGCTGATCGGCAACAGGTGTGGAGATTGCTGCTCTGAAAACCAGCCCACGAGGGAGGAGACCTCTCTACCACTCCAGAGGGACGCGCCCACCAAAACACACACACCAGAAAGAAAGAGGAAAAAACAGAATACACACCCACTAGCCCGGGACCGTGACAGTACCCCCCCCCTCAACGGGAGCCTCCCGGCGACCCAAACTTCTCCGGGTGCTGTCGATGGAAATCCCTGACCATGTCCTTATCCAAGATGTCTGCCTGGGTCACCCAGGACCGTTCCTCGGGTCCGTATCCCTCCCAGTCTACCAAATACTGGAAACCCCAGCCGCGGCGACGGGCATCCAGGATGCGGGTGATGGTATAGACACGTTGGCCGTCAATCAGGCGAGCAGGCGGCGGAGGAGTAGGAGGGGGACACAGGGGACTGGAACGAACAGGCTTGACTTGGGAAACATGAAAAACATTGTGAACACGCATGGTGCGAGGCAATTTCAGGCGAATGGAAACTGGGTTAATCACAGAATCTACTTCGAATGGACCAATGAAGGTGGGGGACAGTTTTCTGGACTCCGTTCGGAGAGGGACGTGTCGGGTGGAAAGCCATACCTTCTGGCCGGGTCGGTAGTCGGGCGCTGCAGTCCGGTGACGATCGGCCAGCCGCTTGTTTTGCTCCTTGGTCCTGAGTAGTGCCGCTCGGGCGGCTCTCCAAACCCGACGGCAGCGGCGGAGATGGTGCTGGACCGAAGGTACTGACAGATCCTCTTCAACGGCCGGTAACAGCGGCGGTTGGAACCCCAAGGAGACCTCGAAGGGGGACATGCGGTGCCACCAGAGGTCAAGGAGTTATGGGCGTACTCCACCCAGGCAAGTTGGGAGCTCCAGGTGGACTGATTGGTTGACACCACACAGCGAAGGGCCGCTTCCAGCTCCTGGTTAGCATGTTCAGCTTGGCCATTTGTCTGGGGATGAAAACCAGAAGATAGGCTCACCTGGGCGCCGAGCGCAGAGCAGAATTCCTTCCAGACGCGGGACGTGAACTGTTTGGAAATTGGAAAAGCGATCTATGATCGTCAGAATGGTAGTGTTGCCGTTAGAGGGGGGTAGACCGGTAACAAAGTCCAGGGCTATGTGTGACCAGGGTCGCTTAGGAGTGGGCAGGGGTCTCAGAGACCCAGAAGGAGGGGAGTTAGATACCTTGTTCTGCGCAGAGACGCTGCAAGCCGCCACATACTCTCGAGTGTCCTTGATAAGGTGCGGCCACCAAAATAGTCGCTGCAGGAAGGAGATGGTCCGATGGACCCCGGGATGACAATGGAACCTGGCTGTGTGTGCCCACTGTAACACACGAGCCCTGACCTGACTGGGAACGTAGAGGCGGTTGGGCGGTCCGTTTCCAGGGTCGGGTTCAGTTTGCTGGGCAGTCCGGATGAGAGACTCGATTTCCCAGGTGATTGAGCCCACTATACAGGAGGCGGGTAGTATGCTTTCAGGCGGGTCGGCATGGTCAGAGGTGAATTGACGAGACAGGGCGTCTGAGTTGACATTACGGGAACCAGGTCTGTAAGAGATCGTGAAATCAAAACGAGCAAAAAACAGAGCCCACCTGGCTTGTCGGGGATTCAGGCGCTTGGCAGACCGAAGGTAGGCCAGGTTCTTATGGTCGGTCCAGACGAGGAACGGATGGGCCGCCCCCTCCAGCCAATGCCGCCACTCCTCCAGGGCCAGCTTGATGGCCAACAACTCGCGGTCACCCACGTCATAATTTCGCTCAGCAGGCGAGAGACGGCGAGAGAAAAAGGCACAGGGCCGCAGTTTACCGTCCACCCGCTGGGAGAGCACGGCCCCCACTCCCGCATCTGAGGCGTCCACTTCCACGACGAAAGGGCTAGCGAGATCCGGCTGGATGAGGACCGGGGCGGAGGCGAAACGGGCCTTGAGAGCTCTGAATGCTGCGTCCGCCGGCGGGGCCCACTGAAACGGAAGCTTAGGAGAGGTGAGGGAAGTCAGAGGCAGTGCAAGTGTACTGAAATCCTTAATAAAACAGCGGTAGAAATTAGCAAACCCCAGAAACCTTTGCAACTGCTTTCTGTCTGCTGGTTCCGGCCAATCCAGGACCGCTTTGAGTCGACACGACGTGGAATTCACACTTCTTGCCTTTGACGAACAAGCGGTTTTCAAGAAGGCGCTGGAGAACTTGACGAACGTGCATCCGGTGCTCCTGCAGGGATTTTGAGAAAATCAGAATGTCATCCAGATATACAAAAACAAAGTGGTTAATGAAGTCGCGAAGAACATCGTTGACCAGAGCCTGGAACACAGCCGGGGCGTTAGTTAACCCAAAGGGCATGACCAGATACTCAAAGTGTCCCAGGTGGGTATTAAAGGCCGTCTTCCATTCGTCCCCCTCACGGATCCTCACCAGATGATATGCATTCCGGAGGTCGAGCTTGGAAAAGATAGTCGCCCCCTGCAGGAGCTCAAAGGCAGACGTTAGCAAAGGCAGAGGGTATTTGTTCTTCACTGTTATCTTGTTTAGCCCACGGAAATCAATGCAGGGACGGAGGGTCTTGTCCTTCTTCTCGACAAAGAAAAAACCAGCGCCAAGAGGGGACGAAGAGGGTCGAATGAGACCGGCAGTGCGAGCGTCGGTGATGTACTTTTCCATGGAGTCACGCTCTGGCTTAGAAAGGCTGCAGAGGCGACTGGATGGCAGAGGGGCCCCAGGCAGTAGGTCAATAGCGCAGTCATACGGGCGATGTGGAGGTAGTGATAGAGCCAAATCTTTGCTCAACACCTTGGCCAGGTCATGATACTCGGGAGGAATAGCTGTCAGATCCGGTGGCTCGGGTTCAGGGAGGGAGGAAGCAAGCTTTACCGAAGGAACAGCGGATCTCAGACACTGCTGATGGCACAGGGCACTCCATCCTGATATGTTGCGAATGGACCAGTCGATACATGGGTTATGTTGGCTTAGCCAGGGGTAACCAAGGATGATGGGATTCTGTGGGCACTCAAAAAGATAAAGTGAGAGATGTTCAGTGTGATTTCCAGAGAGAGTGAGTGACACCATTTCAGTCTTATGGGAAATTTCAGACAGCCTTGCACCATTAAGGGCGGAAACCAGGAGTGGTTTAGTGAGTTTTACTAGTGGCAACTTGAGGTGAAGAGCTAGGGTGCGATCAATCAGGTTCTGTTCCGCTCCGGAGTCGATTAGAGCTTGAACCGAGTGACTCAGGTGAGGGAGGTTAATCTTAGCAGGTAACAACAATCCCAGCTGGGGGGAACAGGAGCTCTCCTTGCCCGCCAGTAACCCCACCCTTAGGGGCTCGCCACACGGGGAGCAACGTCGCTCGCTCTCCATTCATTTCCTATGGAGCTTGTGCGATGAGGCGACAATCACTTGCCCTCCTCCAGCTAAGCGACCGGCGACGTTCGTGCATGTGAAATTTCGAGCTCGTACACGTAGACGTGCACACGCGACCAGGCGACGCGACACAACAAAGTTGGAAAATGTTCTACTTTTGTCGCTGTCGCGTGGCACTAAACCAATCAGCAAGAGTTTCATTGACTGACCAATGAGCGAAGAGTATGCTACACACTGCAGTCTGCAACCACTTTCAGCAGGAAGGAAAGCATCGTTTTAGCTGTGTTTGACTTTCCTATATTATATGACACTTCACGCAGTGATTATCGAGTTACACATAAAAGGCAGCCATATGAGAACGTGTTGGTGCAAGACTAACGTTAAACAGACGGATAGAGAGGACTTTTGTGCTAATATAGGATGAACGCGAGGTTGTCTTTTTCTTTTGTAGAGGAGACTTAACAGCAAGATTTCTGTCAGATCCAATAAAATCTTCAGACTCCTCATCTTTATTGCCGTGTCTGACATGGACTGCTTTGAAAATGTCTAAATCCCTCCAGTTTCATAACCAATCACATTTCTTGGAGACGAGTGACGTAAGAGCGCGATTCGCAAAGCTGCCGTCGCTATCGCGTCCCGTGTGTTCGGTTTCACCCCAGTGGCGATGCGACCCATTCGTCGCTGTCGTTTGTCGCTCCCCGTGTGTCGAGCCCATCACGGGCACAAAAGTCCTCTCTATCCGTCTGTTTAACGTTAGTCTTGCACCAACACGTTCTCATATGGCTGCCTTTTATGTGTAACTCGATAATCACTGCGTGAAGTGTCATATAATATAGGAAAGTCAAACACAGCTAAAACGATGCTTTCCTTCCTGCTGAAAGTGGTTGCAGACTGCAGTGTGTAGCATACTCTTCGCTCATTGGTCAGTCAATGAAACTCTTGCTGATTGGTTTAGTGCCACGCGACAGCGACAAAAGTAGAACATTTTCCAACTTTGTTGTGTCGCGTCGCCTGGTCGCGTGTGCACGTCTACGTGTACGAGCTCGAAATTTCACATGCACGAACGTCGCCGGTCGCTTAGCTGGAGGAGGGCAAGCGATTGTCGCCTCATCGCACAAGCTCCATAGGAAATGAATGGAGAGTGAGCGACGTCGCTCCCCGTGTGGCGAGCCCCTTACTGACGGGCCCCATCTTTTGGTCGCACCGGACAGGAATTGATGAAATGCCCTTTCTTCCCGCAATACAAACACTCACCCCCCGCCAGTCGTCTTCTCCGTTCTGCAGCGGTTAGCCGTGCTCGCCCGAGTTGCATGGGCTGTTCATCCGAGCCGCTGGACGTCGCGTCGACTCCGTCATCCTCTTCCGGGACCTCACTGCTAGCCCCCGGCAGGGCGCGTCGAACCGCAGGAAGGGGACCGTACCCGCGGGGGCGGCGGCGCTCTCTCATGCGATCATCCAAGCTGATACACACCGAAATCACAGCCTCCAGAGAGTCGGGGAGGTCCCTGGTGGCCAATTCATATTTTAACTCTTCACACAGATTGTTTAAAAACACTCCGCGGAGGGCTCTCTCCTCCCATCCTGCTTCCTCGGCCAAGATGCGGAAATCCACGGAAAAGTCCGCTACGCTCCGCCTCCCCTGTCTCATGTTCGTTAATCTCTGAGCTGCCGCATCCGGGCTGGTACCTTTATCAAACACCCCTTTGAATTTAGACAGGAATTCTAGGTATGATAAATCAGGGTGAGAACGTAATACTGCCTGCCCCCAGGCCAGAGCCCTGCCTCGCAGTAATGTGACCATAAATCCTATTCTGGAGCTGTCAGAGGAAAAAGTCCTCTTCTGCTGTCTGAACACCAGCGCACACTGAGTGAGAAAACCGCCACATTTTTCTAACTCACCGGAGAAGACTTCGGGGGTAGGCAAAGGTCTTTCGGCCGGCTCTGCGGGTGCCGGGGGGGCGGTAGCTCCAGGCGGTGCCTCAGACGCCGGAGGAGACAGGGGAGAGAGACCGGGTGAATTAGGAGATGCAGTGGTTTCGAGCATACCTTTGAGATCCGCCAGTTGCTGTGTAGTGGCTCCCAGTTGGCTCGTGATCAGGCGAAGCATGTGGTCGTGCCGTTGGAGCGTCTCCTCCTGTATTGCCAGTGCCCGGTTTACGGGATCGGTGTCTGCTGAGTCCATATCCTGGCTGGATCGTTCTGTCAGGGTTAGGTACTGAGGACTGAAGCAGACGCAGAGTGGCGGGTTTAGTGCAAGGTTTATTTTCAGTGACTCAAGAGCACAGAGCAGGTAGGCCAGGCACGGGGAGGGGGAAGACTGGGGACTCCGGTGACCAAGGTCGAGAGAGCCCGGGACCGTGACATGCTGGACTGGTCATTGATACATTTTTGATAGTTTTCTTCAATCATCATCTACAGGTCAGAAGTTTACATTCACACTCATCATGGGCATCATGGGCGTTAAAGTCATGATAATTTTGGGCTTTTAATACTTTCTTTGATATGTTCTTTTTCACAGGTGGGATGATTGCACAGCATATATCTTTGGTGACTTTAAAAAACAAGTATTTTGTGCATTAGTTTGAATTTATTTTTTTAATTTCTCTACTACACACAGGTCAAAAATATACATACAGGCTAAAATATACTAATATCTAGTTAAATGTCCCTTAGCAAGTTGCACCTTGACCAGATACTTGGTTGGTTTCCTGGCACAGACCTGGCTTTTAAGCATAATCCACAAATTTAAATAGGGTTGAGGTCAGGGCTTTAGGAAGGCCATTCCAGAAGCATTTTTGATGTGTGTTTGGGATCATTACCTGTTGGAACACCAAGAGGTAATGATCAGTGTCCAAGTTTCAGTTGTGGATTTAAGGTGAAGTTGAAGAATTTGGAGGTAGTCCTACTTCTTCATTATTCCATCCACATTGTGCAATGTACCAGTACCACTGGCAGCAAAAGCATGAGGGGCCTCTTTCTCGGATGGCAAGCTCTCAGTCCATAGCGATGTAAAACCCACTTCACTATGGACAGTGACGCTGGTGTTCCAGCAGTTTCTAGTTCATGGCAGGCTTGAGCCTTGGTGGTTCCTGGGTTGTTCAAGAGTATCCCAGCCAGTTTCTTCTAATCTAAGGGTGACAGTTTGGGTCTTCTTCCAGGCAAAATGGTGACACAGTCAAATACCTTGTACTTACGCACAACTGTTTGAACTGATGATCTTGGAAACTGCAGTCTGCCTTCACCTCATATAGCAGACAGGACCTTCTGGACATTAAGCATCTTTGCATAAACAATGTTTTCAACTTCATCTTCGACTAAGTTGATATCCCAGCAGAGATCACCAAGACACTGAGACCCTGCAAGGCAGCCCTACCGCTGAGACGATGACACCAGAGATTGCAAACAAAGATGGGGAAGGCAAAGAAGGCTATGTGATAAACTAGAGCAAGCAGCACATCGACCACCTCCTCCGAGCCCCTTTACTGGCTAATATTTGTCCATGGGTGAATAAAATGGATGAACTGCAGCTTCAGTTAACAATTCAGCAGTTCTTACATGTTTTTTTTACATGTTTTTCATGAAAACATGGCAGAACAACATCACATACATATAAACAAAAATAACTGGTGTCTTAAAGAAACAGTTTTAAATGAATTGTTGTGTGGGCACATAAGTGCAAGATGAATTTTTCCCCCTTGGATGCCTGCTATGGGTAACCTTTGTTTGTCTTTTCTGCACTGAGCGGTTTCTGTCGTATTTCAAGCCTGCTTCCAGGGTACAGGGGTGGTCATCAAATGTCATCTTTAGAATAAAGAGCTAAGAATGTTTTCCCAAATTACTGTATTTTGGTCTACAAGATATGATTCCTTTGAAGGTGTTTTTGTTAAGATTCTATCACTTTACACAGAACTTGTGTGGCGATTCAGCTTCAGATTACTAAAGTTCAACAGACAACAACCTTGCTTGCTGATATCACAGCTGACAAAAAAATGCTGGTCAAAAATGTTGCTTCTGTTGAGGCAAGCATACCTGCCACACACACTAAACTAAGGAAGAATGCATGTGCATGGCATACACTCATCTGTTTCTAGATATTATCCATGTGAGATGACTTGTTTACTGTGAGGTGTTCTGAGGCTTCTCTTATTTGTGCATTACATTCTTTGTATAAATATTTTAAGCTTGGTGCCTGAGTCAAGTTACTTTTGTGTATACTGTGGCTTGCAAAAGTATTCATACCCTTTGAACTTTTCCATATTTTGTCACATTACAACCACAAACATAAATATATCTCAGTGGAATTTAATGTGAAAGACCAACACAAAAGGGTATACAATTGTGAAGTGGAACGAAAATTATACATGATTCAAAACATTTTTTACAAATAAAAAACTGAAAAGTGCGGTGTGCAAAAGTATTCAGCCCCCTGAGTCAATACTTTGTGGAACCACCTTTTGCTGCAGTTACAGCTGCAAGTCTTTTAGGGTATGTCTCCACCAGCTTTGCACATCTAGTGACTGAAATTTTTGCCCGTTCTTTGCAAAACAGCTCAAGCTCAGTCAGATTAGATGGAGAGCGTTTGTGAACAGCAGCTTTCAGATCTTGCCACAAATTCTCGATTGGGTTTAGGTCTGGATTTTGACTGGGCCGTTCTAACACATGAATATGTTTTGTTTTAAACCATTCCATTGTAGCCCTGGCTTTATGTTTAGGGTCAGCCCCAGAGCATGATGCTGCCACCACTGTAATTGACAGTGGGGATGGTGTGTTCAGAGTGATGTGCAGTGTTAATTCTCCACCACACACCTTGTTCCACATGTTTGCTGTGTCCCCAACATGGCTTCTGGTAAACTGCAAACGGGACTTTTGATGGTTTTCTTTTAACAATGGCTTTCTTCTTGCCACTCTTCCATAAAGACCACATTTGTGCAGTGCACGGCTAATAGTTGTCCTGTGGACAGATTCCCCCACCTGAGCTGTGGATCTCTGCATTTCATCCAGAGTCACAATGGGCCTCTTGGCTGCATCTCTGATCAGTGCTCTCCTTGTTTGGCCTGTAAGTTTAGGTGGACGGCCTTGTCTTGGTAGGTTTACAGTTGTGCCATACTCTTTCCATTTCCAGATAATGGATTGAACAGTGCTCCGTGAGATGTTCAAAGCTTGGGAAATCTTTTTATAGCCTAAGCCTGCTTTAAACCTCTCCACAACCTTATTCCTGACCTGTCTGGTGTGTTCTTTGGACTTCATGATGCTGTTTACTCCCCAATATTCCTTAACCAACCTCTGAGGCCGTCACGGAGCAGCTGTATTTGTACTGAGATTAGATTACACACAGGTGGACTCTTTTTAGTCATTAGCAGTCATCAGGCAACTTCTGAATGCAATTGTTGCACTCAGAGAAAAGGGGGCTGAATACTTTTGCACACCGCACTTTTCAGTTTTTTATTTGTCAAAAATGTTTTGAATCATGTATAATTTTCTTTCCACTTCACAATTGTATAACACTTTGTGTTGGTCTTTCACATTAAATTCCACTGAGATATATTTATGTTTGTGGTTGTAAGGTGACAAAATATGGAAGAATTCTAAGGGTATGAATACTTTTGCAAGCCACTGTATGGTTGTGGAGAGAAGTTTACATACACGGATCACGGGTATGAATGTCACGGTAATTTTGAGCTTTTATTGATTTCTTTGAACCATTTTTTCCCAGGGAGGCTTTAATTCAGCAGTGGTTCTCCACTGAATTGATTGTTAAAAGTCATGGAACTAAGCACAAAAACACAAAGATCAACTACAGTGCAAACATAGCAGGCAGAATAGGGGATGGTGTACTAAAGACCTTTTAATGAGGCGTGCTGACATGAGAATCTAACATTAATGTGCTGGGGCTGACTGATTGAATGGAGCTGAGTCTCTGAGGATCCTGCAGCTGGGGGTGAAATTTTACTCGTAACGATGTTTATTTTGTCAGCAAAGAAATCCAAAAACTTATGACAGGCCTCAGTAAAAGGCACTAAGGTAGCAGCCTCAGTAGAAGGATTCAGTATAGAATTATATGCATAAAATGATGCTTCCAGTCTTTGAGCATTTTTTGGGATTAGTTTAGCAAAATATTGTTCGTTAGCTGTCTTTAGTGATTAAAAAATTTCTACATTTTTGTATGTGGAGTTTATCTTTTTTTGCTTTGTGCACTAACTCATCTAAGTACTGACAGTGTTGTTCTTATTTGTTTTTTAATTTACTGGAGCTACAAAGTCAGGGTATCAGAGCCACAGGTTACAAGTTCCTATTTTTGGCTTGTATCTTAAAATATTAGTAGTGCTCTTTGGGTTCATGCAAGTTGCCGCGTCTTGTGGGTTTAAGATTTTTAGTTGAACTTGGAGATACTTATGGAGTTTTCTTGACTTTAGTCATTTGCAGCATACTACTGTTTTGTTATTTTGCTCATAGGAAAGTGGTAGAAACAGGGGTATTTTGTATTTGGTCACATTATCTTCCCTCGCAGATGAGCTCGTTCACAATTATGTACCAGCTCTCATGTGAACATCTGAGGATCTTAGTTCAGCTGTGCTTCGAGTGTTGGCTGACAAACAGTGTGAGGTTTGTTCGGATTTCAAACAGCTGGCATCCACTGGCATCCGAATAAACTGTCAATTTACAAGCCACAGCTCAAAGTACACTAACCATGTCCTCATCAACAGTGAGGCGTCCCCTTCATCCCATAACCAGCTGGAAAATATTTTTTATTTATAAGTTTAGCTCTCTGTATGATGAATCTAGAAAAGCTATAATATTTTTGTCAGTATTGTGAAAGTCGGTTTCTTCATCAGGAGTTCAGTGGGGCACAGAGGTCTTTGCTCATGCCCCAGCACGGTCTCAAGACAGTCAGCAGATCTATTGCCACAGAAAACATTTACATAAATAGAATAAGGCGTGTGCACACACACAAACACATACACACACACACACACACACACACACACACATACAGTACATACGCAGAAAGCGCTTATACAGATTTTACTAAATATTTACTAAAACTATTATGATCGTATGAATGTTATGTGAGAAATTTTAACAGTATGGACCACTGCAAAATGTATTCCAGGCTGCGCATCAACACAATACAACAAGATACAACTATATTTGTAAATTTATGGATGGTTTGTGTCATTAGCAGTGAGCAGAGAATTAGCAAAGTTGACTGTTTTACTTAAGAGTTATTATTCAAAAAGCTCGGAGAGGAATTGTTTCTCCAGTGTTGTTTTTGGTTTGACACTAAGCAAAGTTGATCTGAGCGTTCACTGCCCTCCAGTGGTCACAGTGAATTACTACAAGACTCCACATTCTGCAAAGCCTTTTCACCGCTCGTGTCAATAAAGAGACAAAGTGACAAAAAGAACATAAAGGGCACTAATGCAGGTGTGAAGTCTTAAGAGGATATTCACTCTGAGTGTTGGGGATGTATAGCTTTGCAAATTACTAGTTATTTCTGACCGGAAGAAACAGAGCAACAAAAGGGAAAAAGGGACATGTTATTTAATTAACTCCTCATCTGACAGCGTACAAATGTAAAAAAAAAAAAAAAAAAAAAAATTAAAAAAAAGAAACCCATACCCCTCAGCTGAATTTAATAAAAAAGTGCTCACATGTTCCCATGTCATACACAAACAAATAAAGTAACTATAAGCAAATAAATACCCCACTATTCTTGGGTAAATCCAGGCATATCAGAGTCTGTGTGGGGCTAAGGGTTACCTAGTAGCTTCAAAAATAGAAGGCAAGAGCTTGGCCCAGCATTAGTTAACCAAAAGCAATACTCAATCCTTACCTGAGATTTAAAGGAGAGATATTTTACTAAATAAAAAATGAATCCCAATGATTATATGAACGTTCCAGCAAGTAGCTGGAGTAATTGATTAACTCTGTGAATAAGGAAGCTTGCTTCTGCTACAGGAGAAAAGGCTGAAATTTTGACGTATTTTGTCAAAACTTACTGACTGAGCATCTCAAACTTTTGAGTTACTTACAAGTGATTTGAAATTTTTTTAGTGGGGGGAAACAAGCTACAATACTTTTTCTTCTCTCTCTCTCTCTGAGTGAGGGGGTGCGAGACAGAACAAAACTGTTGAAGAGAGCCAGAGATTAATAACAAATGATTAAATGCAGAGTGGTGGATAAATACAGAGAGTAAATAGAGTTGAGTGAAGAAGAAACAGCTCATCACTGGAATAGTTATCTGTTGTGAACTGGGAGTATCTTGCTTTTCTGGTTGATTTGTAACCTGTACCTAGTGTATATGTAGAATAGTAATGTGTCTGTAAAATATGATGAACACTGTGATCTCTTGTTACCTGCCCTAGCCCTCTTGTTTGTTTGTTTGTCTGTTATTTTTTCTGCATAAAAATAAATAAAAATAAAGTTAAAAAAAAAAAAAAAGAAATGCAAAAGAATAATCACTGAGCAAAGTTATTCTCACTGACAATCTATGAAGAGGCGAACATGAGTCAGTGGTATCAAGTGTGCCATTATAACTCAACATTTACAAGTCAAGCAGAACATTTCGTACACCAGAGGGCCAGTTTTTCCAGTCTGCAGATCAGTGTTAGAACAGTTTTCAAGAACTGAGAACTGGTCACAATTCAGTGGCTGAAAAGTACATCATATTATTTTCTTGTCATGATTACATAGGTCAGACATAACTAGCTTGTTGGAAACCTTGTGGTGTTTGTCAGACCAAAGGTATACAGTAATAACTGCAATTTATAATTGTAAATGATTAAAATTAACAATTGAATTCTGCTACCATTACACCCACAGTAGTTTAGGAGTGTTACATGCTGATTACAACATACTGGCCTGCCGCATCACCAGCCCTGCTGCCTTACTGCCCTCTGAGGGGCAGATCCAACTTGTAATCATATGAACGACCCCCTCACCGGTATTGGTCCACTGTTAACATACTCCCAGTGACATCAACGCTACTGGCGAACAAGGATGTAAAAACACACGGTTATCCACGCCTTCTTTATGAATATTGAGTAGGTACTGGTGTTTTTTATTTTCTAATGCAGGCAGACGGCACATAAATAAGACTTATTGTAATGTTAGTTAACGTGAGGTGAGACCCTTATTAACTTCATTAAGTCTAGTGTAGCTGATGTTGGCTAACCAACGTTGGAGTTGAGAGCCTGAGTTGCACAGGTTGGTGTGTATGTGTGTGTGTGTGTTGTTTTTGGCTGCCTGCCGTCATCACAACAATTTAGACAGCCTCCAATTTATTACTGCAAAGTTGGCGTAAAAATGGCATCAATAGCAGCGGCGCATGAAGCAGGCATTTGTCCAGGCTCCGCACCGCTGGCTGATGCTGTAGTCCCGGCGAGTATATTTGCTCCAGACCGGGGAGGATGCAGCGACGACGCCGGGGATGAGTGTTTCGAGGATGGGGACGCGTTCAATGGCGAGCCCGAGGATCATGGGATTGACTTTACTAGCAAGGTAAAGTTAGGCCTGACAGCGCTGCTATGCTAATGTTAGCTGCTGCTGTCACAGTGAATGAATGAATGAAAAAAAGAATGTGGCTTTCGCATATTGGCATGTAACTACCGTTTTATAACTATGGAGTGGTCAAAGCACCAAGTATTATACACGACTGATTTTCTGGACACCGAGCTGCTTTTGTTGACATTAAATAAAATAGCTAGCAGGTGTTAGCAGCTCCAGCTAAAGTAGCTGCAGTGGTGCCGGAGCGCGGCGCTGACTGTAGCTACACAGAGGGGCACTTTGCGACATAAACGAACATGTCCCGAAATTATTATTTAACCCCGAAACAAAAACATAGAGGCTGATGAAGAACACTGAGATAATATGGTTTGTTTAGCAGGCTACAAGCCAAAATACCTGACATATTTCTGCTTATAATTTATATATATAATATATATACTTTTGGCTGTAGCTATATGTGCTGTAGAACCACTCTGATAAACTCAAAGTTTGTTTTGAGTAAAGAAACTTAAAGCAGGAAAGAAGAGTTTTTGACATGACGTAATCCTGGATGTTTGGATGTAAGAATGAAAACAATCAGTTCTGTGAATGCAGGTGTCAAAATTGCACATTACAATGGCATTTTCTGGCCTATAAACACATTGCACGGAGTTGCATCAGGGAGGCAGTTCCTTGTTGACTTTTTGCTCTGGCAGTTTCTGTATGTCAGCAACTGATATGCTGTTCTTTGTAGTAACTTATCAATAAAGTGGTGCACTTCTTGCAAAGTACTCTATTTATGCAGCATGCTTTTAACACAGTCTGTGTAGCTCTAAATGCATATCTTTTGGTATAAACTCTCATAGTAATGGCACATTTGTAAACAGACCTCAAAGGGACAGCCATGTACTATAAGCCACTAAGTAGCTAATTGTAACCAAAACTCCTGGGCCTAAACTACATTTCCACAATTCCTTTGTTCTCATATTACATTTGAAGTGATAAAATAATTATTATGTGTTAATTTCTTTAAAAGGGGGAAAAAAAAACTCCATCATTTTACTAAGTTAAGAATAATAAGAATAACTTTATTGATCCCAGAGGGAAATACATATGTCTGACATAGCTCATCTGCTATTTGTATTAGCACTGAAAAGCCTGATGGCTGTGGGAACAAATGATTTCTGCATCTATCTAAACGGCAAGAGTAATGTGTTTATTTTTTTTTTTTAATTGTTTGTTTGTTTAATCAGGATCCCCATTAGCACCAGCCCCAGCCTTAGCTATTCTTTATGGGGTCAATCCAACTTCCACAATGCATAAACATAAAACAAATGGGTTCTTCTTATACAGATAGTGCTGAATTTCATAGAAAGAACATAAAAACTGTCTTACAGCAGGACACCAAAAAGAAAACAGCAATCAAAAGAAACTAATAGAGTTTTTTTTTTTTTTGAGGTACATATCCCCAGGGATAATAGCACTGTTTGTATCAGCCCCTTTGACTGTATGACCCAGACGCGTAGAGTTTCAAACGGGTGTCGTTCTATTTCTTCTTTTTTTCAAGATCACCAGACACTGTTACACCGTGAAAAACTACGAAACAAAAGCAGAGTGCATCTGTGTAGTTTCACACATAATTCTTATGCACATTATATCCACATATTAATCACAACTCAAAAATGCAACCAATAGTAAGTATTACAACTGCAATCACATCTTGACAAGTTGTGCAGTTTAACTCATATGAACAGGTTTTAACCTGTTCATATGAGTGTGCTTCTTAGAGAAAATGAATAAGAGCGAAACAATAAAGATAATGAGGTAGATGAAAATACAAGCTTGTTTCTTATAAAAATGTTAACTTATAAACAATATAAATACTAGTTTGTTTTCTGAATCTTCTACCACACAACGGTTATCCGCACAGTTGCCCTGGAAACCAGCAGAGTATCGCATCTCCAACGTTAAAATAATCTTTCAAAATAAGAGCGCAACACAGCAAAAGAACACGCTGTAATTGCGGGCACATACGGTACTGCACGTAAACATTCAACATAAGGAGGATATTCATTACATCTAGAAGTCATTTACACTGTGCTCACATAACCTCGAGACATGTCGTCATGGGAAGAGAGGCAGCTGCGTTTGTATGTGGAGGGCAGTTTTTGATCCTGACATTCCTTCCAGGTTTTACTTTTTCTTCTGGTTTATGGGGAATGAGAGTTTCCTGCAGTGAAAGTAAAAAGCCCTGAATGAATAATACTATTTGGCCCAGTCAGTGCAATCCCGCCCGAGGACTGGTATTAACAGTTATCTTGTTGGATGAAAGATATTCCTCGATTTAACATGAATTCCATGACAAACATAAATCCAGTGATGATGGGAGCAGTGGTCAATGCTCCTCTTTATGGTTTTGTGTCTTCTCTCTGGGACCCAATAGCTGGCACTTGTTAGCCCAAATGGAGAGCAGTATGACTCGTTACTTTCGGCAGCTACGGACAGGATGGAAGAGGGATGTGGAGAGACTATTTATGTGGTTGGAATGGGCTCAGTGAGAAATATAAAAGCTTTTCTACATTTCAAAGATACTGTAGTGTAAATATGAGTGTGCCTTTTGGACCTTTTCACCCATTTGCGCTAGCTCAGTCTATAACACATCTGCTCTTGTTCTCGTACTATGCAGATGGCGGTGACTGGGGTTTGGATGAGAAAGATATGGAGGCCTCAGTAGCCACAGTGCGCTCTATGTGTGAGCAGCTGGACGCTGACCTGATCCCTCTACGGGAGCGCAATGAGGCTGCCGGTTTGGTACGTGACTATCTGATACGGAGACGTGTGGGTGAGCTGGACTTCCTGGAGGTCAGGTGAGCAGTAACGAAGTCACAGTTACTTTGGAGTAAAACACTTCACTCATGATACCAGAATGTTCACTAAGTTTACAGAAGTGCATAGTGTGTGGAGCACAAGGCAATATCTTCAGTAACCAGGATTCTTGACTTATGTTATGGCAATATTGATAACGCTTTTAAAGCGGTTTGCAGTCCCCCCCCCCCCCCCCCCCCCCCCCCCCCCCCCCCCCCCCCCCCCCCCCCCCCCCCCCCCCCCCCCCCCCCCCCCCCCCCCCCCCCCCCCCCCCCCCCCCCCCCCCCCCCCCCCCCCCCCCCCCCCCCAATTGGGAAATCAGCCCATAATGATATCCACCTGCTTCCTAAAGACAGAGAGCTAATAAAAAGGGTAAAATCTACAGCGAAAACTGTACAAGTTTGGAATGAAGAAAACGAAGGAAGGTTAACAGCTTGTTTGAATTAACAGGAATTTTTTCTTTGACACAATTAATGATCCACACAAGTTGACTGATTATAATACATTATATACACTACTCAAAACAAAAAATTAAAGGGACACTTTGAAAACACAGCAGATCTGAGGGGGAAAATATGCTTGATATCTATATGGATATGGACTGTGTAATGTGTTAGGAATGAAATGATGCCACATCTTTTGATGGAAATGAAATGAAATGAAAATGATACTCAGTAGTTTGTATGGCCCCACATGCTTGTATACATGTCTGACAACATCAGAGCATGCTCCTAATGAGATGGCAGACAGTGTCCTGGGGAATCTCCTCCCACATCTGGACCAGGGCATCACTGAGCTCCTGGACAGTTGAGGTGCAGCCTGGTGGCATTGGATGGACTGAAACATAATGTCCCAGAGGTGTTCTATTAGATGTTTTATGGTTCAGGCCTTACAGGGTAAAGGTTTGTCTCAGTGAGAGAAAGATTACATTTCTTAATGGTGACACTGAAATCTTTTATGGTTAAAGGAGAGAACGCAGGTTGGAGGAATGGTGTATCTGGGAATATATATATATATATATATATATATATATATATATATATATATATATATATATATATATATATATATATATATATATATATATATATATATATATGACCAGATGAATTTTACAGATCATGTTGATTTCATCTGTAAGAAAGCCAGTCAGAGATTATTTCTTATTAGGAAGTTAAGAGGCTTTGGAGTTGTCATCTTGATTGTAAGCATCCTTATATTCAATACATCAGTCTAGTATATTATATGACTGGGGAAAATAAGAACAAACTGAACAGGATTGGCAGAACTGCTGGAAAAGTCACTGGACGACAGCAAGCCTCATTAGATAAGCTGTATCAAACTGCCATTTTAAGGAAAGCCTGATCTTTTGTTGCTGACATAGAACACCCCTTTGATTTTGAACTAATGTCCTACGGACGCTGTTGCAGGATGCGTCGAGGTAGTAAAACGTTGTATAAGGGATCATTTGTGCCAAATGCAGTTTGTAAAAATAAGATGCTGTGATGTATTTTTTTTATTGATTTTACTGAATTTGTATGTATGTATATGTATGAATGTTTGCTGATTATTATCAGTGATTTTATTATGACTTGATTTGTGACTTGGTGAACCAAAGACAGTTTTCTGGTCGTCTGGAGCGTCCAGGGCTCTTTTTTTCACTTTAGATGGTACTCTTGTGTCCCTCAGGGTTGCAGTGGTGGGGAATGTGGATGCTGGTAAAAGTACTCTGCTGGGAGTATTAACACACGGTGAGCTGGACAACGGCAGGGGCTTTGCCCGCCAGAAACTGTTCAGACACAAGCATGAGATGGAGAGTGGCAGGACCAGCAGTGTGGGCAATGATATCCTGGGGTTTGACCAAGAGGGACAGGTGAGAGTGTATGCTCCGTGCTTTACTTCTAAAAGGAGTGTAATTCTAAAATTACACATAAATGTTTTAAAAATTGCTCATTTATTGAACCATGAGGTGCTGAAATGTGTTCACTTTGTGGATGAAATCTTAACATTAATGGGAGAAGTGAAGCCATCGTAGCTCTACGAAAGGTGAAAGTTAGTAGTAACATCGAGGACATCTAGAAAGATGAGCTCAAATTTGAAAGAGAGACTGTTCTGCACTAGTGCACAATAGGATTTATGGTATGGTACTTGTCTCGCAGGTGGTGAATAAACCAGACAGTCATGGAGGAAGCCTGGACTGGACCAAAATCTGTGAGAAGTCCTCTAAGGTCATTACCTTCATAGACTTGGCCGGCCATGAGAAATACCTCAAGACCACAGTGTTTGGGATGACTGGACACCTTCCCGACTTCTGCATGCTCATGGTCAGAAAGGGGAAGGGGGAGGGAGGATAGTGTGTGTGTATTTGTGTGTGCCTATATACAATATCTATACCACAAAAAAATCTTTTTTTTTTTACTTGCAAGCGTAGGATTAAAATTCACTTTCCCTTCCTTTCCAGGTGGGCAGTAATGCAGGTATCGTTGGAATGACCAAAGAGCACCTGGGCCTGGCTTTAGCGCTGAATGTGCCTGTGTTTGTAGTGGTTACCAAGATAGACATGTGCCCAGCCAACATCTTGCAAGGTCAGCCTTCTGGAGTCTTACTCCCTTATAATATTTCTTTATTCTACAAAATACACGTCCGACCTTGTGTTGATGTATTGTCTAATATCGGTTTATGTGCAGTTTGTCTGCATTTTTACAAATTAAAAAAAAAAAAAAGGAACTTTTGTGGGCTTGCTTTCCTCCTTACAGAGACCTTAAAGCTGCTGCAGAGGTTACTGAAGTCTCCAGGTTGTAGGAAAATTCCTGTCCTGGTACAGAATAAGGATGACGTCATAGTCACGGCTTCAAACTTCAGTTCAGAGAGGTAGGGCGTCTGTTCTAGCAAGATTCAGAATAAGAAAGAAAATGCTTCACTGTAACATGAATGCGTATCTGTGTTGCGTTCCCCCAGGATGTGCCCCATCTTTCAGATCTCCAATGTGACCGGAGAGAACATGGACCTGCTTAAGATGTTTCTCAACCTGCTTTCCTCCAGAACATCCTACAGGGACGATCAGCCTGCCGAGTTTCAAATAGACGATACATACTCTGTACCGGTACTCTGAACACTGACAAACTCCTCTCCCTAATGCATTTTATCATGTAAATTTCATGCAAAAACAACAGTTTGTGTTTTGTTTATGTCTTAGGGTGTGGGAACTGTAGTATCAGGAACTACTTTACGTGGGCTCATACGCCTGAATGACACCATGCTGCTGGGGCCAGATCCTCTAGGGAGCTTCATCTCCATTGCTGTTAAATCAATACACCGCAAGCGAATGCCTGTGAAGGAGGTCAGAGGTGGCCAAACTGCCTCATTTGCGCTTAAAAAGGTAGAGGAAAAAAATCCATAGTACCATCTAGTGGACATGCTTGGCATTGCGTAGGTTAGGTCAATTTTAGTACCGTATTTGTGAATTAATTGTAATAACTGGGTTATTTTGAGGTACATTTTTGTATTCATGAGGCCTTATTACTGGTCTGTTAATTATATATTTATCGTGATAATAGAACAGTGGTGATAATGTGTATTATATGTTTATTTCTAAAGATCAAGCGTTCGTCCATAAGGAAAGGCATGGTAATGGTGTCCCCGAGGTTAAACCCACAGGCAACTTGGGAGTTTGAGGCTGAGATCCTGGTGCTGCATCATCCCACCACGATATCCCCCAGATACCAGGCCATGGGTGGGTAGTAGTGACTCAGGCCATGTGTTATGAATATGTTCTGTATGTGTTTTTAAAGTCACTATAAGGCAAAAGCAGGACATTTGAGTGATGATTTATAGCCAAATTTGTAAATGGCATTGCATATTTGTATCTATGTTAATTGTTATGGGGTTGAAATAGTCGTATTATTGTCACAGTATGCATCAATTCATTCTCCTTTACCTGTATTTTACCCATTATCCAACACTCAGTCCACTGTGGAAGCATAAGGCAGACCGCCACCATCTTGTCCATGAACAGAGACTGCTTACGAACAGGGGACAAGGCTTCAGTCCACTTTCGTTTCATCAAGACCCCCGAGTACCTGCACTGTGACCAGAGACTGGTGTTCAGGGAGGGGCGCACCAAGGCTGTGGGAACCATCACTAAGGTAGCAAAGCCTTCTGGAAGTTGAAGGTTTACACTGAGATATTGCTAAAGTGATCTGGCTCATTGTGTGCAAAGGTGATCTTGAGCCAGGTACTAAAGCTGTATTCTTCACATACTACAATTAATCATGGAGTTCCTCAGGTTCTGTGATTGGGCACAGTTCTATTTAAATTATTCATGCATCCCTTAGGCAGTATTATTAGAAGGCATCACATACATTTTCACTGCTATGCAAATGATGTCCAGCTTTGTCTATCCATGAAGCCAGATGGCACATATCAATTAGTTAAGCTGCATGAATATCTGAAAAACATAAAAACCTGGATTTCCTGCTTTCAAATTCAGATAAAACTGGGGTTATTGAACTCAGCTCTAAAAATCTTAGAAACATGGCATTACCTTGGCCTCCAGTAACACTGTGAGGAATCTTGGAGTCATTTTGACCAGGATATGTCCTTCAATACACATATTAAACACATATGTAGGACTGCTTTCTTGCATTCAGAGTGATGCTGAAAGGCTAATTCATTCATTTATTCTAGGCTGGACTAGTGTAATTCGTTACTATCAGGCTGCCCACAGATTGTTCATTGAAACTCACATGTTGTCTCATGTCATTTTCAGCTGTTGCAGTCCACCAATAACATGCCATCAAACTCAAAACCTCCACAAATCAAAATGCAGTCTACAAAAAAAGCGCCGCTCCGAAAAGAGGACGGCACCGTGACAGCCAGTGACGATGTGGGAACGGCAGCGCAGCCAGCAGGCTCCAGCACGACACAACCGGTGAGCTACAAGTCAATACATATCCTACAGCATACTGTATTGTACAAATACTATGTGTGCACAGTAGTGCTATTCCTGTGTTTCTTCATATTCTGATTACTTACCCTGACGATGCTGTTCCATGCCATTTCTCTGACTTGTTTCCTCCTCCCCTTTTTTCCCATGCGTCACCTTGTCTGTCAATCAATACACTGCTTTGTCATATTTCACCCTAAATTCTAACTCATCCACATCACTCCTTTACACTCTCTCCATCTCCTCTGCTTTCATGGCTGGCTCTCTCAGGGAGAGGGAGATGATGACCCTCAAATAAAGGAGGGCAACAAAGAGAATAAGGTAAACTGTGGTGACAATAAACAAGAAGAACAGCGAAGCTGTACTGAAGACTGACAGGCTGGGAGTTAATTGTTAAAAATATGGACACTTACTATATGACGAGTTCTGGGCCCTGTACTATGAAGCAAGTTCAGCATACCCAGGATATCTGTCTGTTAACTGGATTCACTTACCCTAACGCTGGCAAACAGGATAAATAGTCACCCTAAGCTGGTTACCACCTTAAGTTAACCCAGGGTGTCCCCTGTGTATTTACATGAAAGGGGTGGTGTTGGCAGCATCTGGCCAATCTAAAAAGGGCTTTTCACAGGTCATATGACTTTTTTCCACAGAAAAGGATCCCTGTGAGTGCCACTTACTCCTGAGACAAATAGAAATCTCTAAAGAACATTAAAAAAAAAAAGTAAAAGGCAACACTGTTGTAAAAAGAGGGCATGCGATTAATGCCAGAGCAAATCGTTAATCTGGTGACTTTGCGCACAGAGTGGTAAAATAAACATTTAATCTGAATGGATGATTTTCCGGCTTAGTGCACTCTCAATGCTGCTGTTTATTTCTAAGGTGACGGCTGCACATTGGAGCTCTGAAACTTTACACTGGATCCATTTAAACATTAAAGCTTCCTGTTTCACAGCCTAATGAAGGAGATGCGGAAATCGCTTTAGTTTGTCGGCAGATCAAAGTGAAATTAATTTGCTAGAACTGGTATTTTTGGTGTGTGTTCTGTGTTTCCAGCAGTGCGAAAGAGACTCAGCAACAGACTAGAATCAAGTACAACAACATTTATGCATTTCCTCAATCACCAAATCAATACACACACGTTCCTGTGGTTTTAGTAAAGTACGGCTTAACATGCTGCACAGCAGAGAATCTATATTGTTCTTCAGACATGCAAATAAATACAAATAAAAAAAAAAACTGTGAAACTGTGGCACTTCCAGATGATTGAAACTGAAACTCTGAACCTGCTTCTGAGTTTTAGTTTTTATTCTCTCAGCTGCAGACTCTGTGCTGTTTAAGGGAGAGTAAAAATTAACTATAAAAACAGAATTCAAACATAAGCTTAGTCTACATACAGATTGGATATGTGGTCAGCAAGCACAGTGTAAATGTCCCGTTTTAGGATCATATTTTAACACTTACAGAACAATAAAATTGTTAGCAAAAAAAAAAAAAAACCCAAGGAATGAAATTGTGTTTACAAATCTATATTAATTACTGATGCTCATCAGGGAAACCAAAGATTTTAGATACGATTTTAGATTGTCTGGAGAATTGATTGGTCAGTGGGTGGTGATCTCATACCTGTTGATCTCTAATCTGGGACCCTGCATTTTGTCTGCATTTCGTTGCACTACTTGTGACATATGCAATGACAATAAATTAAATCTAATTGAATCTAAAAACCTGCTCCGGAGCAGGTTAGCTTTGTAACATAAGTTACCAAATAAGTTTGCGATTTACCCGGGTAAGAAGTGAACCACCTTCATAGTACAGAAAACCCAGGGTTAACCCTGGATAAGACAGAATCCTGCTTCACAGTATAGAGGCTTGGTCTTCGCATTGGTTGTCGTTCTGGCTCTTCAAATGTTGTGACGCAGTTCAGCGACGCCTTATTGAGCATTTCCGTTCTCTCTCTGTTACAGCCAAAGTCTGGAGGTGGTGGAAGGAGACGGGGTGGCCAGAGGCACAAAGGAAAAGGCCAGAACAGCAGCACCAACTCCACAGCAGCACCGTCTTCATCGGGGATAGGGAGCTGCTGAAAAACCCACGTGCTCCATTTCAAACCTTCTTCTCTATCACTCCATCAAGTGTCTTCATTCCACAAACCATGAAGAAAACAGATGTTTGGAGCAAGACACTCTCCTCAGTCTTATTACTCCTTGCCTTTTTACACCAGGTCCTATGTTTTTGTTTTTAAAGGGAACACAGAGGGGTGTGTCACACTAAAAACATGCACTTCTTAAGCATTTAATATCAGCTGTCTGTACCATTTTGAGTGGCTTGGGTGATTGAAAGCAGTGTGATTTTTCAGGTTAGCCTCACTCAGGATGAAGAATTTATTTAATTTTATCCATATTTTATGCGTGTCTGAAATCAGTCCCCTGGCTCAGTTTCAGGGGCTGGGAGGGGGGTCCAATACCCTATATATATGAGCAGCTATTAGTGACACTCACCCATGAATTCCCTGTGTATTTGCAATGATAAACAGTTGTACTATTTATACTACATAAATTACCCATTAGTTCTACTGATTGGAAGTGTGTACAAAATGTATGCAAATCACAAATGAATGTAGCAGAGCTCTCACAGTGATTTGAAATTCTAACTACGGAAAATATAAGCTGTTTTGTTTTATAATTATTTATTTGACATGCAGAACATTTACTCTTGGATGGTCGTGATCTTTTGAAATGAACTCACTTGCGCACCTAGATTCAGTAGTATCTGTCATGCTTCCATTGTCAGTCTATATACAAACCTTCTAATAGTGTTAGTATGAATACAGCACAGTTTTTCACTTCAGCAGCTGCTAATGATTGTAAGACTTGCCGTACTTGCAGTGCTACTTGTAACTCTCATACCCCATGTGTTATGGCCTGTTGCTGTAGACATATTGTGTCATTTTAAACACCTTGCTGCAAGAAAAGGACCATTAATAAACACAGTTTACTGAACTTTTCAACAGTGTACCTTATTGTGTTTCCATATTTTCCATTATTAGATAAATACAATCCTAACACTATATACAGTACTATGCAAAAGTCTTGAGTCACCCTTCATCGCTTCATATTTTGCTAGAAAATGAAACTGAAACTGAAAAGGTGGAGCGAATTATTTAAATATGTGCAAGCATTAATGGAAATACAATAGATAAGGCAAGAACAGTTTGTACAGTTTGTAACCAATTTAAAAGTCAATATTTGGTATGACTCCCTTTGTTCATCAACACAGTCTTGGCTTTCTTTAAGTAGTCTTCAGGAGTAGTTCTCCAGGGTTCTTGAAGGACATTTTGCCTGCATGGGTTTTCTCTGGGTACTTAAGTTTCTTCTCACAGTCCAAAGACATTTAAAATTTTGCCTTTGCTAAACTGTTATGTGTAGACAACACTGTTTCATAACTTGAGTTGGATTCCAATTTGTGCTTGAATGATTCGTAGGTCAGTGTTAATTGGCTTTAACAACAAAAACCAGTCTGAAAATGGTTGAGGACTAGGTTGGAAATGAGTGAAAAAGCAGCCAATGTCCAAAGAAAGACTTCAAGGAGACCTTCAGAAAGCCTGGAAAGGCTTAAAGTCTGGAAGCAAAACAGGTAAAAATGACAAGTGGCTCAAGAATTTTGCACTGTAGTGTGTTTTTGTGCAAAAAGGTCAAATTGAACATTTTGCCAGGAAAATCACTGTTTTTCTTCAGTACGTTGTTAAGTCAAATTTTGTCCAGCAGGATTTAGAGTGTTGGTGAAATATTATCTGCTGCAAATGATATTGGTGAGGAGAAAGACTTTGTTAACCTGACAACTGACACTGGCTACAGTCATGTAGACCCAAGAAACTGAGGAAAGATAGCAGTGAAAGTTAAAAACAGATGCATAATCTTAAGACCATTTAAGCTCCAAGGAATATGAATCAGAAGAACAAAGTCAAAAAATTAAGGTGCTAAAAAAAAAAGTAATGAACATGTATCATTTACATGTGACACAGCTTACTGAACTTAATGCAGTTTATTTCTGAAGTGCATGGCTTTCAAGTCAAAGCTGGAGATCAAATATAGATGAAGTTCTATGTTGAACTGCCTTAAACCTTCAATGGTCCACTTAGCCACAAGCAACAAATGTGTTCATATCCAAAAAACATTACAAAGTATAGACTTTTATGTGTGTGTATATATATTTTATACATAGCTGTAACATGAAAAGTATCTGCTTCATGTACATTATATTATACAAGACAGACTGTTTACTACCACTGCTTCGGTAGTTTTGTATCACACTCACAAGGCTTACTCGGCGTGTGCAACATTTAATGAACTATTTTGTGATACTGAGGTAAATTACATTCCACTCAAAAAATAGTTTGTAACTTTACAGCTTTTTGTTTGCGAATGTCCTATTTTGGTCTTAAAACATTTACAGAACGATGATGATGTCATTTAGGATAATGTTAAAACAACTTGTGTTTTCCATGGCAATCGTGTCTTAATGAGCCAAACAAGAGCACAGATCGTGTTTCTCACCCACTCATGCATCATGAGTTGCAGGTACTGAAGAAATGCTGTTCAGGCATTTGTTGCGCTCCAGTCCTAACGGTACAGACTCTTCTCTATGGCAGGAGTGTGTCAGATGTGTGTATATATATTTTTGACCTTGCAGTGAAACCCCTGGTACTGGGTATTAGTAAATTTAAATTATATACAATGATTTACACATTCTTCAGCAAACACAAAGTTGAGTTTGAATCATTTGGGTGTTCAAATTGTCCAAAACTGACAGGATGAGAGGCGATGGGGTTGGTGGAGTAGTCACCTCTTAGCAGGCAGTAGTGTCTGTGTATATCTATATATAGTGAATGTCGCTTCACTTTTTTTTATATTTTAAAAAAGACAAAGGACTAAGCACTTGGAGACCAAGTGATAACTTAGATGCACAACAGCAGGTTTCAGCCATTTTCGCTGCGTGTCTAGCCGTCAATGTCCCAGCTGAACAGGTGATGTTTGACCAACATGTCCTGCACTCCCTCTTTCAGTGGCTTCTGCTCCTTCTCCTGGGACACAAATGAAATGTGGAAAGCTTTTAGTTGAAGAGGACAACAAATAAATAAATAAATAAATAATAATAATCAGCAACACATCACATGTTTTCTTTTCTATGCGACTATAATACCTAACTGAAACACAGCAGGAAACACAGGTGTTACAAACAGGACTGATTTTTTTTTTCCTTTTTCTACTTGTACAGTGACATGGCAAATTTTCCTCTTTAAGACGTTTTATTCTAACAAGAAAACTGTTGACTCTTCATCAACCATCACTGAGCTATTTTTTTTTTTTTTTTTTTTTTTTTACCATTTCAAAAATTTACAAAAATATTTAAGTAAAAAACTGAAATTCTATAGATTTTTGCTCAATGAATACTCATACAAGTTTCAGAAGAACTGACCAACAAAATAAGGGAGGAATAGCAACTGAAGTTAAACATGAATGTACAGTTTATCTTTAAAATAAAATAAAATAAAAAATAAATAGTAAAAAATTGAACATAAAAAAATTTGTCTCAAGCATTTTGCAGATTTTGCACACGGCTCAGTATTGAATAAGCTCAGCTGTCGTTGACAGCGGCGCAAAAATGTGCCACCTCACTCTGAAGATGAAGGGTAAAGAACAAACTACCGACAGTCTGATAAGTGACATTACCTAGAGATCCCAACTAAAGAGGTGATGCTGAACCAGCACTTCCATAACTTGTGCTTTCAGAATCGCAGACTTCTGAAACAGTATAAGTCATAATGTTTTTCTTCTCTGGGTTCTAACAAGTTGTCTTCAATTAGTAAGACTTGCTCACTACCACTCTGTATGGAGATGCTGTCACACTCTCCTTGGCTCACCTCCTTTTTGTCGGGTAGCTCACAATCTTGGGAGAGACTGAAAGCAAACTTTGACAGGACCCTGAGGAGACAACAGGTTTGTCATTAATTTTTTTTCCTGTTCAAATCACTTTGTTTAATTTTTGCCCTTCAAGCTCCTTTTACATGTATATTGCCGTTTTTACACTACTGGATTATGTGTGGGAAATGCAGAAGGGTCATGGGAGGATAAGATAGCCAACTGCAAGAATTCATTAACTGAGTAACCATCCATGATTTGAGCAGACTGATGCGTGTTCACTACCTGAGCTCACACTTGATTTGGACCCATCCAGGACTACGAAGGAAAGACCATGGATGATACCATTTTTCTACAGCAGCCATGCTGGAGCACAACACCTCCAACCATAAGTGCAGCACCTGCTCACTGGAGAGACAGACGTGTTAAGATCCAATCAGTATGACAGTATGCTGTGGATTTCCCCGGAATGAAATTTCTCATAGCTTCTACTGATGATTTCAATTCTGCATGCGTGTGTGACGAGAACTTACTTCAGCCCAACACACACAAGAGACCTAAACTTGACATCCATTTGAGCGTGTGCTGCATCGTGGCTCATGTTGACTGACTGCACTGCCTGAGAAGGGAAACAAAGGTCAACACTCCACTTCCTACCAGTCTTCAGTGCTACAGACTGACTTTACAGACAAAACGCTAGGCCTCAGTGCACTGACAATACAGTTGTTGATTAATAAATGTAGTGTTCACTCACTCTGTAGAGCAGCTCCTCTGGTGTTAGTACTTTCCCATCTTCATCTAACCTGGTAAATACAAAAGACTACTTCTAAATCTCTAGTTGTGGTAGAGCAAAAGGCACACAATACACTGAGCGTACAGTCAACGGGAAATGCCCCATTTATGTTCTTAACAGAGTGTTATGCATTGCAAATTAAAGTCAAGTGCATCCCTGATTGTACCTGGAGAAATTAAAATTCTGTGCCGGTGTCTCACCTGTAGGTTTTACACAGCACCAGCCTGGAGTAAACAGAATTGAAGTCCCTCTCTACCTCCCTGCTGGCCGCCTGAGAGAAAAGCAGAAGACAGGAATCAGAGTTCAGTTTTTAGTTAGACACACACTGTTTGATACATGGTACAGTGAATAGTTAAAGTTTTCCTACCTCCTCTATGAATAACCAAGGGTGACATGGCCCCCCAAGTATAGATGGTTTCTTTAGACCATGCTGAAAGATGGCCTTTAGAGATGGACATAGAGTCCCTCTGGCCAGGTCTGTCACTGCCTCTGTCACAGAGTCATCACCTGCTAGTGAGTACTGGAAACATGTATAAGATCATCCATCAATGTCAAAGGCACTGTATGATTTAATAGTCAGGACACTATAATATAAAGAAGCAAAGATAAAAACAGGTGGATAGCACACGACACAGAACACTGTATAAAACATCAGCTGGGCTAATCGGACAATTTCAAAGCATTTGGCTTTAAGGGAATAACGTGAGCGTGTTCATACCTCCTTGCTCCTTTCATCTAGAATCTCAACAAACTTTGCTGGAAACCAGCCTGTTCAAGAGAAAATGTATGTTGTGAGGCAGATGATTACTTAATGTTTTTATACCACTTTATTTATTGTCCACATTTTATAAGTTTTGCTTTGCTCTTCATTTTTAAACATGTCTGTTTATGAGTTTTGTGTTTTGCAATTGAGTTTCTGGAAACCTGGAATGTAAATACATCTGCCTGGAATACACTTTGGATCAACTCCTGTTTTAAATGTGCTACATCAATAAAAGTGACTTTACTTGATAGATTAAAAATAAATAAATAAATCACATACCTCTAAGGCCATTGAGCTCACCGACCCAACAGTGCTCATCCTTTTGCGAAATGATCTGAGTGACAAAAATACAGCAGAATAAGACATAGAGGTACAACTGTGTTGTTTTGTTTGTTTTTTTGGTTTCATCTCTAAGTTATGACTCACAGTGATGATGTCATTCTTCCTGAAGCCCAGTTCATCATCATCATGACGCTCAAAGTCCAGCAAAGCCTTTGCCCGTCTCCGCCGGTTGCGAGATACCACAAGAAAGTTCTCATGATCTCGCTGGTGACTCTCCATGGAGTAGTCTGGAGTCAGATCCTAGACAGACAAGGAGGGAGAAGTCAGGTTAAAATTAAGTCAAACTGTGTGAAAATAATAAACTTCTAACAATTTGAGGATATCAGAATACTACTACCAGTACTATTAAATAAGCACTTCAAGTACTAGCCATTTATTTTGGCTGATTCATAGTTTAGAACAGGACACAACACACTCACAGTGCTGGAATGGCGTGGGTCCAGACAATGGAAGTGCTCTGCAATGCGGGCTATGGCCTCTCGCAAGGAGGCCACCAACTCAGTCTGCTTTATGTTCTTGGATTTCAAAGCTTCTGCCTCATCCTCTCCAAACAGCAGGGAGGTCAGGGTGGATTTCCTGCGCAAAGACTGCCTCCTCACCACCTGAACATTTACCAATGAAATCTGTTTTTTTCCTCTTTTTACATAAAAAAAAAAATATTTGAAAGAAAGGAAAAAATACACCTCCTATTCTCCTAATCTTTCCAAACCATGTGACTCTACTCAGCAAAACTAAAAACAACTTTGCCAAGACTACAATGACTGACCTTGTTGAGATTACTGTTGAGTGTTGTGCTGTTTCCATTGCTGAGCTGTGCCTGTTCATTTAGGATGTAGGCTAAGTGCTTGTGTCTGTGAGCTTCCAGAGTTTCTTGGGACAGTGTCCCTGCCAGCCTCATAGCCTCTCCTAAAACTGCAGCCGCATCTCTCAGCTGGCTTGGCAAATCCGAAAGAGTATTAAAAATGGATGCAGAGTTCTCTGATGATACGAGTTCCTCCTCCTGGAGTCAAGAAGCAAAAGAAGAGAAGAAGAGTCAAGAAGAACCACTCTTATTTTTAACAGGAATCACTGGTGAATAAATGGAGTGAGAATGATTTCAGTCCAATGTATAGTATAATGCTTTGTTCTTGGATTTCAAAGCTTCTGCCTCATCCTCCCCAAAGAGCAGGGAGGTCAATGTTTGTTGGTAATGATGGCTTTAATCTTCCGTCCTTCTAACCCCGCATTAAAAAAAATAAAAATAATAATCTAACTCATAACTGCACGCACACTGAGTGACTAAATTAATTCAATAAATGTAAAGCATTCAGGCAAAAATGCAAACTGTATCAGGCTATTGAGATTCAATAAAGAAGCGAAGTAGTGTAGCTACCTTAATCTTGAGCATGCCCAGTGTCACCTGGAAAAGCACCAGGGAACCTTCATAGAAGAGCAGATCCCAGATCCTGAGAAGCAGACGGATGTCCACCACACTGGCAAATGATGTCAGGAACCAGTGCAGTGTGATCAGTGATAACTCTGGATGCATAATTAAGAAGCGGTTACATACTGTGTGCAATGTACAGTATATAGTGTAATGCACATATAATTTAGAAGATGAAAGTCACAACCCTAAGACTGAACCATCTTTCCTAATACCCGACTCTACCTATGTCATGTTCCTGCAGAAGGCGGTCAAGGGCCGGCAGGTACTGAACAATAAGTTGGCGGAGAACTCGCTGGTCCGTTTGGACGCCCAGCAGAGTGGAGGAGAAGTAAGATGGAGGAAGGAGGTCTTCAATCAGGGAACACATCATCCATAGTGCATCCTCCTCCTCAAGAAAGAGCAGCAGACAGGAAACCACCTGGATGGATCAAGACACATGCAGGGAACAATGCCAAAGAGTAAGGAGGAGGATACCATAGGAAGAAAAATATGATTATGTAAATATTACTACAAGTTAATAGTTTACAAACTGTGTAAGTGACTTTGTCTACATTGAATCAGCTGCCTGGAGTAATGTAACAGATCACACAGGCTCTGTGTGTATGTGTTCTTACCATGCCGGTTCCCTGGCAGTAGCCAATATCGGGGTAGAGCCAGGCCAGGCTTCTCAGTACCCGTCTCAGCCTTGGCACTCCGACACTGGTCAGACTACTGAAACATGCATTGGTTGGCATAGTCCGTAACAAGTCCTTCTCTATCTGAGGGACAAAAGGTTTAGATGGGATCATCACATCATTATTTCAAAGACTTGAAGAAAAAGAATAAATAATGCAAACACCCTACTCTTAACAATCTAATCTGTAAAGGGCATTTTTATACCAATTAACTGAGACTCAAGTTATTGCTGGCTTGATGATACACAACATGTATACCATCCTTGAAGACCAAGATACTTCTGTGAGATACGTGAATGAAATATGCCAGTACAGATTTGTTGATTGCATTTAGGCAGTACTTTGTGTACTTTATAAAAACAGTGCTTTTGCATATATATATATATAGAGCTAGGCATTTTACCTGTTTAGCTATTGTAGTGTCATCATTGGAGCTGTTCTTGATGATTTCTCTGTAGGAGATCTCAGAGGTCCTCTTCTTTTGAAGGGCTCCAGACAGACGCATCCAAAGCTAAGAGAAAATCTTTAAAGGTCACTTTTGGAGAAAGGAGATTTATTTCTTTTCTATTCACTTTTTTAAAAATCATTTTGCCCCACTTCTAGTCAATGCCACAAGAAGGGGGGAGTGCTGTGAAAGCTTGCTTACCTGTGGTCTCATACTATGAGGTATTCCTCCTAGCACCAGGGAATGCAAACGCTCCGAGCGTGGAAGGACGGGATCAATAAGATCCCAGGTCAGATCACCCACTGTGTGGTTATGGGTGAACTCCAGGTGGGCTTGCCAGCGCAGTCGCTGCTGGGGGTCTTCACGCTGAGGTGAGCCCTCAGTGCCCAGCCAGGACTTAGGCTCCCCACCGTCTGAGAAAGAGCAATATACTGAGCTTTAGCAGTGTTTGTCTTCTTAGCAGTCTCTATATTAAAACAGTCATACCTCACAAATACTCAGATTAAGGTGGAAAATGGAAACAGCTGCAATACTGTGACTTTGCATTACTGAGAAATGAAAGTTGCTTCAGTTAAAACAAATTCAGTTGAGTCTGTAGGAGTGCTGGAGAGAGTAGTCCAATTTAGCTGCTGTGAGCTGTCAATTTGGATTTTTTAATCATTAAAATTTGGCTGGGTGATTAACAAAATATTTTTCTGTGGTGTGAAACTCACAATAATCAAAACAGATTTCATCATCATACTGGATCAAGACTGGAAAAATCCTGAGATCACATGCACTTTGTGCACACAACAGAGCCACTACACTCACATCCAAAATTTACATTTTTCTTGATGATTCAGCAAATGAATGTTGAGAAAAAAGGATTAAAACAGAAAAAAATGCCAGTGACGTGTGAGAGCAAGAGGGAGAAAATATGAGTAAATTAAATACCCTCTGTGTCCACCCTAAAACCAAATTCATCGTACTGGAGTTCAGGCTGCTGTGACGAGTCTTTCTGCAGAAACAAAAAAAGTGGCATGCATTTCATCAGTGCGCCTCTCATACTGAAAACATGACTTTAAAGACACTAATAAATATGGCTATTAAGGAGTGAGATTAATGGACTACTGTTGCACCTAAAGCCATTTTCAATGTCAGTAAGGCAGCTCTCTTAACCTAACAAGGTCACCATGGTAACTTATGCTGAACATTACCTACTCCCAAGGAGGCTCTGGAGGTGTTTCAAATTAAAACTGGCTGCAAAAAGCCACTTATTTTCACTGTTTCCTGATGATCTACTCTGGAAGTGATCAGGTGCACTTTATATACAACCCTGTATATTGGTAATGGCAAAGTCTTTCTGGGTGGACAGGTATGTCTTTGAGAATCCCTAAATGAATGGGTGCTGCCATACAGGAATTTCCATGCATTTACTTGGTGATGCAAAAACTGTGTTCTTATGTTTGGTCCTGATCTGGGGTCTTATTTTTTGTTAACCCTCCTGATACAGTGGGACAGTGTCAGGCCTTGGATGTACTTCTTATTTTTTAATATATTCTTCATTAGCCTCCATAACCTCACTTCTTGACTCAAGTAGGCAGCACTTGATTAGTCAATTTTTTGTGGAAGAAAAGCCAAACATTTTTAAGAGTTGGAATGCTCCATTTCTCAAGAAATTATTTTTTAATGAATATCTAAAGTCATATTCTTACTTGATGGTACTTGGCCAAAATATCCTGGGGCCACATGCTTGGGGTAAGAGCCGAGAATGGCCCACCGGGAGCTGGTGTGTAGGTACCTAACAGAAAAGAAAAATTCTCATATATAGTAACATGAAAATATGGTATGAAAGTTAAAAGATCTGCAAATAAGCACAGGCAAATTAAGAGACCTTTAGCAGGAAAAAATGAAATTCTGCAAATACATACCTGACATTTTGTTGATAGTAGAGTTCAATATGGTGGAACACCGGGGAGTAAACAAGTCAGCTAATAGCCACGCTATAGAAAAGACAAACAGAGTCAGAGAACAAGTTGGCAGTTTAATTTCTGGACTGTCAAGCTTTCACATTTTAAGAAAGATACTGAACCCAAGCTCCTGCGGCTGACAGTGCTCCATGTGTTTGTGGGAGACAGTGGTGCACTTGGAATAAAGGGCCTTTATAACCACAAATTACCATTAGCTGGCACTATAAATGTGTTTGACTTAGCTGTTTCCATGGTAATCCATTCAAAGTAGAGTAACACCAAACCAATGTAATGTCTGAAACCCTTCACGGTAATCTGGCATTCAGTCCCTAAGGTTACTTTGATAGCATCAAAGTTACTATAATGTAAGTCTACCTAACCTAACTGATAAACACATTTGTCATTCTTCAAAAACCGAGCCAGTACCTTACCAAAGAAGAAATTGACCAGTGGTCCAACAATCACGTAACAAACCAATGCCACTTCTTCTAGAACGAACTCCAGCAGATGCAGAACTTCTGCACAATCACAGCGTGGGGCCCAGCATGTGGTCATGCTCTTTTAAAAATAATAATAAAAAAAAAAAAAAAAAAAAAAAGGAGCATTTCTCTGTAAGAGTTAACTTTGCATGAAAGTACAAAAGCAGTCACAATTTCAGAATATTAGAACAATAGCAAACATCAGCAAAGAAGCAGAATGAAGCGGTCCAACCTTCCACAGCACTGAGACCACCGTTCATTTCTTCAAACTGTTGGTGCAAAGTTGGAACAGCTGTAGAGCCTTCCTGGGCCATGGATATTAACAATGGCCTTAAATATGTCCACAGGCTCATTTTCAGAACTTCAGCTCCCACAGACACCACACACTTTGAAGACCATGTAACTGCACAACTATAAACAACACATGTCGCATATTAACTTATTAAAGCTGGAAGTGCTGAACAAATTGCTGCCCAAAATAGTTTTGAGCACAAAGACATACATTTTTTCCCCACACATAAAGCTCCAGCTAAAATCAAGCTATTGAACAGTGGGAGGGAGAACAGGTGACACAGCTGTAACGTCATTAAACCTGACCAATATATCAGCTGACTGATATCAGCCTATCACAAATATACAACTGAAGGCTAATATGAGCCCATATTAAGCATATTTTTCTGAAAGCAGAATGGACAAGAGCACACTGCTTCATTTACAGCCTTCAGCTGTGCAAGCAGACTATCATTTCAGCACTGCTGTGCTTCCACTTTGCTGGAGGATTTTTGATGAACTCTTGACTTTAATGAAAACTGTTCTTTTCCTTAACAAAATATAAATCTGAAAAAGATACTTGGAGTAATTGTGAGATGATTCTGGCTCAGTTTTTACTAGTTTCAGTAATGTGTGCAGCACATGTAGCAAAGCATGCATCACAGACATATTTGGAATGTATGTATGCTGGCTGATATCTGGCTATAGGGGGGGCTCTAAACAACATGAAGCCTCTGTCTATAATGATGGGTTCATGCCATCAAGTCTATCAGTTTTATCCGTTGAACAAAAATGGCAAAATCTGCTGCTTGTGTTTGATAATTGCTTTATGGGCAATTATACAACAAGTATGGGGTTGCCCGAGAGAAGAAATTATACAGTATATCAGTAAAGGTAAACACTACTTGAAATGTGAGCAGCTACAAGCCACACAACACTATAACAACTATAACCTGCAAAAAGAGGCTTGCTTGCATGCAAACACACTGCCAAAATGATTCATTCTAGCAGCAGGCTTGTGGCATGAAGGGGGATTTAGGACTTAAGAGAGATGAGAAATCAATTTGAGGTCTGGAGGATGGCCAAGTGCTTTCAGGGAAGCTCTGTCTAACTCAGGGGAGGACTGGGATTTTAGAGATTCTCCTTTACAAGAATATTAACAGTTTAATCACCTGCCAAGAAAACCAAACATCACAGAACGGATCCTCCAAACTGTTACACATGTTGAAAATCTGACAGCAAAACTCTGCCCCAAAGAAAGCCTCAAGTTAAACCTGAAATAAACATTATACGAGCAAGTTCTGAGTATCTCAATTTGAAGCCTGATTCTCAGAGTCAAAGTAAGATGTTCTCCCTACTCCAAAGAACAGCAAATCTGTAAACACAGTTACTTAAAATGTGATAGTGATTACCTGGCTGTGATTGTGCTGTAGTTTTATATAGCAAGAAAACATCTAAGAAAAACCTTATGACTTATGACAGTGAGGCAACCTATTGCAGAGTGGATCCTTCAGTTACATAATAAACTAATAAAGCCGGCAGGTAAGAATTATTTTAATTTTAGATGAAGCCATAAAGCAGTGATTCCCAAAGTGTGGGTCGGGGCCCCCTAGTGGGTTGCAGTAGTAGAAATACTGTTTGAAATTACTCACATGCATGTACAGTTACATATTTATATAAAAAATGAATTAAAACAGGTAATAGGAGGTGGTTAGTTTGTGATGTTACTAATTACTCTGACCTAAATTTACTGCTCTTGTATTGAAGTTTGTACCCCAGTGGCAAGTGGGTCACATATTGGCATTAGCATTTTACATTAGCATTAGCAATTTATAGCCATAAGCCTGTGCCGTTTATGTTTTTCAAATAAAAGTTTCAAGGAAATACATTACTTTATCTTGTATCTTGATTAGAGTGAAGACTTAAAATTGGGTGGGCCCAATGGGATTTACTGTTTTTTTTTAAGTGGGCCACAGCACTCCTGACTTTGGGAATAGCTGCCATAAAGTTTACAGAGAAATGCAGAACCTGGGCAGGAACGAGTCCCTAACTTTCAGGAAATGAACAGCACTAAGGTGAGTTGGACGTTAAAGCTCTCAACTGCATGTGACAAATTGAAATCATGAACTTGTTACAGTCATGTTCTCCCAAGGACATATATTGCACTAATAAATCAAACCTATAAAGAGTCTTTCACTGTTTTTCTCAAAAAAGAAAAGAAAAAAAAGGAGAGAATATCCTTTTCACTGTGGAGGCGTGGCTGTGCTCACAAGTGTTTGCACACACTGGTCAACACCCTGCTGCAAGAACACATAACATCCTGCTGTGCAAACAGGGCAAGAGCCTGCAAGGTGCACTGCAAAGCCCTTCCTTTTAAACACTATAGGAAGCTCTCACTTCTTTGATTAGAGTTTGTGCTGCCCTGTAAGCTTGCCCAATCAGCTCTACGCACTCCACTTCCCTTTACACCTCCCGCAGCTGTCCCTCTTATTAATCACAACATTGGTGACTCATGTCGCCCCCTCACCAAAAAAAAAAAAAAAAGCCTTTGTGTATGCCAGAGAATCTCTGCCTTGTGCCCCACAAATTTAGCTTTGGCTGAAGAATGACAGACTCGCATGTCTGTGTTTCCTCTCTTACGCACTGACATGCTTCACATTTAATTATAGTCTTATTTACACACACACACACACACACACACACACACACACACACACACACACACACACACACACACACACACACACACACGCGTGAAAAGCCACTTCTTTAAGTGAAGGTACTGGAAACTCCCATCTAAATTCTCTCATTTCCTCATTTCAGGGGAGTGTAAAGTAGAGCCTACAGGGAAAAGGTGCTACATAACATAAAGCACTGCATCATTCTAGCCTATATCCATCTACAACACCAAAGCTTTACTGCCAGCAGGCCATAAGGTTATGCATACAGCAACAAGTGACTCCTGCAATTCATATTCGTTGTTACAGAGAACACAGCCCTGCGAGGCATGTTGGGGTCTAAATTATCTGTTGCTTTAGTACAGACTGCAGCATCTGTCAGCTTTGCGTGTGTGTCACCGTTAAACCACTCAGCTGACCCAGAAATGCATGCTGTAACGCTAACGGCAGACCACACGTGGGGAAAAGAGAGAGAGAGAGAGAAAAAAAAACACACTTAAAATGTTTTTGCTTACTTTTACGTAACTATATATCCATTAAGCACAATGCTCAACAATGATTAAATTACTGTTACGTCAAACCCCAGCTGACGTCAGGTCCAGCTAAAATACAATAACACCCCCATCCCTACCCCCTACCCCACCCCCAGTGGCAACACATTTGGCGCACCGCTTATACATTTTCTATCAATGTCACCAGCAACCTAAACACCGGACGTACAATAATATGGCATCAAATGTAACGCTAATGCATTCATTCTGACTTGTCAGCTGTTAGCCACACAGGCTACGTTTAGCTTTTAGCTGCTAGTTAGGTGCAAAACGGTGTGCCACGACAGGCCTGCTCGACTTACCTACCGTGACATTATTCCAGTGAAAGCACGTTATAGTTTCTGGCGGACGTGCCTTTCTTCCAGCTTTAAAGAGAAAACACCATAAGGTATGCCATCACTCGCCTCTAACGTAGGACTTCCCAGCACTGTGCACCTGCTAGTGGCGACGTGTAACTCCGTCGTATTCTTACGCCCTGTAACGTTTTTCCCCCGTTCCTTTTCCATCGTGGGAAGTAGCGCCAGATCCCGGAACTACAATTCTCAGTAAAAATATCCTTCCGCAGGGGGAGTAGGTGACGCAGGCATACGACGTATAACCTGTTTGTTCCATTCATTCATTTTTTTCTTCACATAACCCCATTCAGTTCAGCTTCAAAGGCAGTGCTGACCATAATGGCAGCTGGAGTCAGCCTGCAGCTGTTTAATTATGGAAGTCTGTGGTGACGGTTGTTGCTTTAGCTTTGGTTAATTCATCTGGCATTTTTAATTACGCTTAAAAATAGACAAATAAAGAAACTGCAAATAGGAAATCTCAACTGATCCTGCCTGCATCAGTGTTATTTCACAATAATCAACTTTTATTTTATTTTATTTTATTTTATTCAGTTCATTTTTAGTATTAAAAGTGCATTGATCCATGACACCACTTATTTTATTGCCTCCTTTCTTTCCCAGCTTCTAAGTTTGTTAAACGTAAAACAGCAGCATAATTATGAATCCACTTTAGCAGCTGATTGAAGTCACAACACGTTGCTTTTCCATGGCTGCTCCACAAGATGGCTTTTTCTTATAAAAGCCGTCTTCTCCATTACTTTTAACATAAAATTAATTTCCTTTAAGTATTTTTATTTTACTATTTCAAGTTTACACGTTAAACATCATTCCGTTATTTATTTTTTTAAAGGGATTATGTATCAACTTGAAAAAGGGGGTGGGGGCAGCTGTGGGATCTCCATCATTTTAATTGTGTCGGGAATTGCTTTAATTTTACTCTATCTATCTATCTATCTATCTATCTATCTATCTATCTATCTATCTATCTATCTATCTATCTATCTATCTATCTATCTATCTATCTATCTATCTATCTATCTATCTATCTATCTATCTATCTATCTATCTATCTATCTATCTATCTATCTATCTATCTATAAGTTGTTTACTTGTGCATTTGATTTGACATTTCATCTCTTCGTTTAGATATGGATTCAATTTGAATAGCTTCTTCTTTACCTCTTTACAAATGAAAAATCAAAATCATTAATAAAGCTAATGTCATCTGCACATACAGCACCAGTCAAAAGTTTGGACACACTTATCTCAAGTTTCTCTAAGCATGTTCCCTTTTTCTTATACAAGTGTTTTCAGCTTTATCCTAATAGAGTTCCTCTTAATATTTGATATTTATTGACAATTATTTTTATAACACTAGATTAGAGTGAGGCTTCTTCACACTGACTCACTCTTTATTCCCGTGGAAACATTACAATGTACATCTCCCAGCATCGTCTATCATCCATCTCCATACACAGGCCAATTATACTGTCTTTGCTGTTGTGTGCTGTTAGTGGAAACTGGCACCTTGGGACGGCACCTTGCACATCTCACAGAATTAATTGGAAGCCAGGCTAAATGGACATTAAAACCAAATGATCAGTGATTTTCCTATCTCAGAGGAAACTCAAGCATGATAGGAGGTAGCTCTTTGATGTACTTTGAAACTGCATTTTAATATCTTGGTTGTGTGTGTGAAAACATGCATGGCACAGCCTCCTGACTGTAAGCCTCATGATCCTGTAAATGCTGAAAACATCTTTATATCCATTAAATTTACACAGTTTCTTCCTCACTTTCAGTAATCCTCGTGTCTTTTTTTTTGTCCTTTTTGTTGCCACTCACACCTATGATACATAGAAAGAAAAGTTAGTATGTCCTTTGCCCTAAACAAAAAACACTTCCCCTTACATCCCCTTCCATCAATCTCTTTCCCTTAAGGCTCTTCTCCCTTTTTCTAGCTGAATGTTGATGCACCAGTGTGACACTATATTCTATTTCTAACCCACTCGCATTGCTTATGTTCAGCCGGCTGCACCATGCCAGAGTGAGTCACATCATTAAAAATGTTGTAGCGGCCGACCTTGCCCACATTATGCTGGCCAAATAGCGCATACAGCACATTTGCCCGACATGCCACAGCAGTGTGGGTGATTATCAGTCCCTTTGTGTCACCTCTTTCCTAATACCCCACCTTCTCCAGTGCTCATTGGTCAGGCTGCCTTTGTCGTTCTTGATAGAATGATGTCCACTGTTGAGCAAACTCTGAATCTTGCACTGCAGTTACCATGACGTCAGGCAGAGGTGGAGGGAGCTGGCAGGGGAGGAATGAGGAGACGAATAGAGATCGAGGCACACTGAGGGTGGGAGAATACATGGGAAAAGGGAGGGGGGAGGAATAACGCAGCTATAAGGGAAGTATGAGAAAAAATAAAGGAGGGTTAGGAAGAGATTAATCTTATAAAGGTGTGTGTGTGTGTCTGTGTGTGTGCATGCATGTGTAACCTAAGCAAAAGAAGGGAATGATTAGGGGAAAAGTAAGGTGAGGACTAAAGCAATAAAAACAGAGAAAGCTGAGGGGGAAGAGAGCATGCAGGCTGAAGAGGCTTTTATCCCCATATATGTTTTGTTTTTTTAGCAACTTACAGACCTGCTGTACTGTGAGTGGGTTTTCACTCAATTTAAAAGCTTGCATGTGCACACATGAACACTCCCATGCTCATTGGATCAGATGACAGAGTTTAGTGATCCAGATGAATCAGCAGGTTAGCCAGATCAGACAGATGAAAGAGAGAAAAAAAACCCCTGAAAAGACCACTTGTTCACTCTCGATCAATTTGCTGCAGTCTTGCAGTAATTTTTCAGGACAGAAGATGACGCTGTTGCATTGTGTCAGGCAGTATACAATTAACTATACAAGTGGGCCATATGTGCATAAATTAGACTGCAAATGTAAATGTCTGTGCGCCCTCATGTGCACTTGGATTCAAGGATGCACTGATGTGTATGAAAACAGGCACATGCATCACTTCTGTTCATGCATATTCATTTATATCTGCATGATTACAGTTTTGTCTTTAGTATGTTATATGGGTAGATGATGCTTTTTTCTTAAGCATTCTACATATAAAACTGTAATGGATGAGTGCATCCAAATTTGCAGGTGCATTTGAATTTAGCCTCAATTTGAACTAACTCTGAAACTTTTAAATTAGAACATGTCTACGTCTTTACTGTCGTACAGTACCCTTCAAGTACAGTGCACAGGTTTATGTGACCTGCATGATTTGGCCTCTGATTCTGGCATAATTTACATCATTTATGCATATAAGGTCAGGCCAGCCTAGCTGGGATAGGTCTTCTGGGCTGGATCATGGGAGTTTTACACAGCTGTTACCCCAGTCTCTGAGGGCTTCTCATGTGCTGAAGAAGACTGAAGGTAAAGGGCAGGGGCACTGTGGCTACATGTGGCAATGGCAACTAATTTCTCTTGGGTCCCCTGAAGGGAGTGGTATTTTTGACTCTGCACTTTTAAATCTATACTGTTTACAGGGTGTAGCATGCTGTGTGGCTGCAAAATATATAAATGAATGAAATAAAATAAAATAAAAATAAATAAATAAATAAATGGAAGACAAACAGGTTTTATACAGTTCCATGTAGTGAAAAAAAAACACATATCTAAGCTCCATTTAAATTTGCTTTGAATTTATGGAGGTTGACTTATGAGGATATAAGATACCGATATGGCAAATACACAAACACATTCCCACACTGTAGGGATTGATGTGATTCGATGTAAAGAAGAAGGTGAGTTTGATGATGCGTGCTGAAGTCAAAGGGACAATGAATGCTGTATGGAAGCAGAGGGAGGAACAGATGTTGAACTTTGTTGGCATGAAAATAGAACACAGAGCAAAAGAGAAAGGAACAAAAATCACAACACAGATTTTTTTTTGATGGCATTTTTCCTGCAGAACATCAAAGACCACCATTAATGCATAATTACCCTTAAACCTATGTATATGAACCTTCACACAGTGCTACAAGATAGCTCAGCTACTGTATTACTGCCATAAAAGGAACCAAAATGTTATCTGTCACAGCTATTACTTGATGGTTATTTGTAAAAATTCAAAATTATAACAGTTAAGACGACTTCAAAAATAGAGCCCATTTTTTAGACTCTACATTTTAAAAAACATTATTAATGCTCCTGTGAAATACTTCCTGAGTGTACATTGTTTGCTGTTGGCGCGAGTGATGATAGTGATGTGCTGTTTGTGTACCAATTATCTCCATCTGCTGCGGCCATGTGCTGGGTGGGTGGATGATCATTATTTTTCTAAGTGATAGACAGAAAAAGAGAGGCTGCAGCAACATAAATCCCTTTAACCTCTTCCGTCCCTCTTCCTTTCCCTTCTTATACAGTATTAAGACCTTGTGTGTGATCCTTATTAACCCTTAAACCCCATACTGTGCTGTGTGTTGCAGTGTCTGTGTGTGTACGCTTGTGTGTGTTCAGATAATAAGAAAATTTGTCTAAATATATTAGATCATATTAAATTCTAAAGTAGCAAATAAGACATTAATTTACACCATTCTATTCCATTCAATACTACTGTAATGTTTCAGTCGCAGTGAGAGCGAGAACTCCATTACTGCTGGGAATATGAAGGGATAATAAAATTAATCTCAGATGAGATTTTCCCACATTCATTTTGCTACTTAAAAAAAATGCAATTAAAATACACTTAAATATCATCTTGGGATCACTGTTCAAGTTTCTTTTTGTCTGCTCTTTTACATAGTCGTGACATAAAATTGTGATTGCTTGCATCTGAGTATCAGGCCTGGTTTTGTGACCTGGTTAACACTGTTGACTCACCGCAACAGCCTGGCTTCAAATTCATGCCAGGGTGTTTCTGTGTGGAGTTTAAATGTTCTTCCTCTGTCTGTGAGGTGATTCTAAAAAGGTTGCTGGTATGGATGTGAGAATGAATGATTGCCTGTCTCTGTGTGTCAGCCCTGTGACAAACTGGCAACCTGTCCAAGGTTTACGCCACCTCTTGTCCTATGACAGCTGAGATAATCTCCAGCCTGTGACCCTGAACTGGATAAGATAGATGGATGTTGCCACTTAGGTTTCTTTCAAGAGTGCATAATGACTTTTTTCGTTCCCACAGCCCATTTGTACAATTATTTCTCTGTAATATTGCTTGGACCCAACATTGATTTGTTGAAAAGCCAAGGGTTTTTGTGATAGCATCTTTGCATCTTTATCTTCATCACTCTTGACTGTTGATCCTTCTTATGGTTTATGTTGCTGTAGCTGATGCTAAGGACATTCTTCTTGTATCCATTTACTGACGGTCATCTCCTCCACTAGTCATAAAAGTTCAGAAGAAAACACTTTCCACTTAAACTCAAGAAGTCTCAGTTTTCTGAGTGCAGACCCCCCCCCCCCCCCAAAAAAAAACAAAAAAAACAAAAAAAAACAAAAAACAAAAGCAAAAACATGCTACTTGTCCAAGTTATAGATTGAGATGAATTCTAAGGTAGCCTGTCCTCAGCTCTGCCATTAGTCTCTGTCAAAGGCAAAAGAAAGAGAGTGCAAAAGACTGAGGGGACAATAACAGTCTAGATAGTCTAAACAAAGATAATAACTTATGTCTACACTTCCATGTGTGTGTGCGTGTGTGTGTGTGTGTGTGTGTGAGGGGGGGGTGTTGCGTGTGCATGTGCGTGCATCTCTGTGGGTAAGTTCTGGCTAAGGGGATAAAAGAACAGCATGTCCTTTATCCATATGCTGGCTTAAATTGCAATGCTAATGTGTACACATACTTTTCTGCATGTGCATTGACAGTAATGGCTATAAGTATACAAGCAGCTTGCAAAGAGAACGTGATGCGAAAGATTAAACAGCACACGAATGATAAAAACTCTAAGAGAAGGGTGATCAGTTAATAAAGTTGTTTTATGTTAAATTGATAAATGTATGTCTTTATGGGTGTGTTAATGCACATCTGCTCTAAGCAACAGATGGTCTTTTGTCATACTGCTTTAAAAATGGTTACTGTACGTGTAGGTGTTGCAGTTTGTCAGTTTCACTTCAAAAATGGTAATCACACTGCCAGCAGCCGCAAATTAAAAAAACTGACAATATTAATCAATACAATCCAGTGTTTATCTGGGAAATGTTGGCTCTTGGCATTCCTGTGGATGCTGCAGCATCCCCCAGCGCACCCCGCCACACCGCAGACCACAACAAAGAGCCCATGGCATTTACCCGGCTTCCAAACTCCCCAGATCCCAAGCCGATCGTGCATTTGCAGGATGTGCCAGAACAAGATTGATCCATAAAAGCCCCTACCTGCAATACAGGGGGCCAAGGTCATCCAAATCTACCTGACCCACTCTGAATGATGTCTGATATCACCAACTGTTGCAGCAGTCAAAAACAATTACTACTTGAGACAACAAACATCCACAGGTGAATTCTGACATTGGCAGCTGTCACTGGCAGCTGTCTGCTGTGCTAATCTAAGTCCCTTGACTGGACCTCTTGACTGTATTTGTAGTGTTGATGTATTCTGGAGCCTTCCAGTGTTATAAAACAAGACATATAGTTTGTGCTACGTTAACTGCACTACCAGGCCATCCATCCATGAGTGAAACCTAGTATGTATGCTTTTTAGCATTAATTAACAGGTACTGTGTCGTAGCAATACACCTATACAGTCTATGGATGCATCTTGACAGCATAACTTGCTAACACAGGAATGCTTTCCCTTCTGCCTTCCAAAAATGATCATGGCAGCAGCTAAAAAGCTAAACTGGGCTTCATATACAGTCTATAGTATAAATGCAATGTTCCTAAATGCCTGAGCTCAATTTAGCATCATACAATTTTCTTATTTTTTGTACACAGATTTTTTAACTTTGAAATAATACAGGTACCAATAGAAACTGCATGTGCACAGATAAAGCGAACTTTAGTTCAGGTTTCTCAAGTTTTCTCGAGGACATTAATTTTCCATTTTAATAACATCCTCACTCATCTAATCCACCTTGTCTCTCTTGATTATGATTCAGAATATTTCACCTTTTGCAGTACTTACAATGATGTCTAATAAAGATCTTTTAGCCCAGTGGTGCAGATAAAAATCAGCAGCAGGAAGAGCACTCAGTGGTGGTTATCACTGATAACAGAAATGAATAGTGTCCCTGTAGCCCTGATACACATCAACTGATAGAGACCACACTGTCCATTTTCCTTGCGCAATTTGGCTGTTGATAAATACTGCTATTTTCTGTGTGTGCATGCAAGAAGTCATAGTCATTTATACTCACTGTGCACTTAATTAGGATTACTATACTAAATATAGTTCCTATCTCTAAACAGCCTCTGTTCAATCCATGTTGACATGAGTGCATCACAAAAAGTCTGCAGTTTTGCACACAGTCATGCAACGAGCCTCCTAAATCCAAAGACCTTCAGGTGGATTTAGAAGGCTACGGAGGCCACTGAGGTATTTTGTAATCATTGCCAAGTTCATGAAAACACTTTCAGATGATATTCTGGAAGTAGACACTAGGAGCTGGGTAAATTTGTGGTCATAAAGTCCATCTTCACTGAACTGCTGACAGCAAATAGGTTGTATCTGGTTTATGCCAAATTCTGAGCATTTGTATAACTCTTCAGAGCTGGCTACTGTACAATCAAAAATGGAGAGTCTTCAACAGTCCATTATTAGTGAGTCTGTGCCTGCTGCAGCCTCAGATATCTGCTTTTCTCTGTGAGGAGTGAAACCTGACATCATCATTTACTGTAATTCTCAGATTCTTTTTGCTTCACACAGTTGTACAATGTAGTTATCAGGCTTACTACAGCCTTTCCTCCAGCCTTTCTGACCTCGCTCATCAACAAAGCATTTCCATGTACAAAACTGCCTCAAGGTGGATGACTATTGTTTTTCATATCATTATGAGTAAACTCTAAAGGGAATTGCATACTGCTCAAAAAATTAAAAGAACACTTTGAAAACAATCAGATCTCAATGGGGAAATAAATTAATGCTGGATATCTATACTGATATTAACTGAATAATGTGTGAGGAGTGAAAGAATACCACGAAATGTTTGATGGAAATGAGAATTATCAACTTACAAAATCAAAAGAGAAAGCATAAATGCAGCAGGGCACCAGTGGTGGACCTGCCAATTCTGGTAGTGCTCCTTGCCCAAAAGAGCAGATGCCAGTCCTGCTGAAGGGTTAAGGACCTTCTACAGCCCTGTCCAGCTCTCCTAGAGTAAATGGAATCTGCTGGAATCTCGTCCATGCTCTTGAGACTGTGCTGGGAGACACAGCAAACTTTCTGGCAATGGCATGTATTGATGTGCCATCCGGGAGGAGTTGGACTACCTGTGCAATCTCTGTAGGGTCCAAGTATCACCTCGTGCTATCAGTAGTGACACTGGCCCTAGCCAAATGCAAAACTAGTGAAAAAACGATGAAGGAGGAAAAAAATGTCAGTGGCCTGCACCTGTAAAACCATTGCTGCTTTGGGGGGTTGTCTCATTGTTGCCCCTCTAGTGATCTTGGCTGACCAGTCATGTGGCATAAACATATGAATAAGCAGGTTTATAGGTGCTCCTAATAAAGTGCTTCATGACTGTGTATGTGTATGTGGGTGTGTGGTTGGGAGCAAAGCAAGGTTTTGCAGCCTCCAGTAAAAGGAGCACTTGGCCTTTTCCAGATTGGCCTATTATGAACCCTTCACAAGTCTGTTTTACACTACACAGCACAAGAAGCAGTTCATAGGTTACAAACATCAAACACTTAAAAAAAAAACAAAAAACAAAGAACAGCACTAACATAATAAAAAAAGAGAGAGAGACTTTAAAATTGTTCTATCAAGACTTGCTTAAAATGCTCGGTGCAATCTGGATGCAAATAGCGCCTGAAATGTTACCACTGAGACTTCATTAAAACCTGCTTTGAGTAAACACGTCCCAGTGGGTATCCAAATCAAGTGAGCAACAGTTTTCAATATCTATAAAGCTCAACCATGCAAAAACACAGTTAAAAGGATGGAATCCAATACACTGATGCAGTTGCACACAAACAATCAACATAAGGCACATACACATGCAGGGACTGCTCATAATTATGAGCGTCTACACAGTTAGCCGGAGCGTCTGTGTCATCGAATGTCCAAATATGCGAACTTATGGGGTCTGAGTTTCACACCTATTTCTTCACAAATTTATCTGCCTGTGCAAATTTACTGAGAAGGTGAATGTCGAAAATGTTTGTGTGAATAATAATAACTTAATGAGTAAACATTTCAACACATTTCACAGTGATTCCAATCTTGCTTGGGTTTAAATGAATTCTCTGTAGACCTGGGTTCATCTATATGTTAATATCTGGATATGATCAATACCATTTCTTATTGGTAGATGCATGCAACTGGTTAAAATGGGTGGAGGCTCTAATTCATATTCAAATCACAGATGAAAGAATGAATGATGAGGAGGAATATAAAGACTATAGCTCGAACAGACATCCTGCATTCATGATGTTGTGCGCTGAGCAAACCCCAAATTGGCAACATGAAGAGCTTTTAGTGCACTTTTTTAGTGGCATTAATTCAACTGTGTGGTGGGCTACAGCAGTCTTCTTCTGCTTCTCTTACAAAACCACCTTTTCTCTGTGTCCATTTGTATTTGTGCATGTGTGTGAGAGAAGCATAGCATCGAGCTTAGAGCAATGGTTTATTTATGAGTGTGAAAAGCTTTGCAACTCTCCATGTCAGACTGAGTGGGTGCAAATTAAAATATCAACGCAAGGGCTAGACGCTACAAACAAGCTTTCGTTTGAAAGATAAATGTTCTCGTGTCTGAATGCTATCAGTTCGTGTGCACATGCTTGCGTGACATCATCACAGCTGTCACGGAATAGGTGCAGGTCTTTTCATTTGTATTGTACAACCTTGGGCATTAACGAAGGGCAGCCAAAGTCTGAAGAGCCTCCTGAGAGATAATCAGATGAACAATAGCCGGTTTACACAAGAGCTAACTTGTAATCACGTATCTATTTATTATGATGGATGCTGCCTTCGTTATTTAATCCAGACACTTATCATTTATCACCATACTGAAAAACAGTCATTTGCTGATGCTGCCTGTTTCAATTAAAGGTACTGTCCCACACTTAGTCCTGACAAACAAACAAACAAACAAACAAACATGATGCTCCAAATGTTTTGAATTGGAGAAAGGTCTGGACTGCAGGCAGGACTCCTCTACTATGAAGTCATGCTGCTGTAATAGCTGCAGTACGCGGTTTAGCGTTGCCTTGCTGAAATATGCCAGGCCTTCCGTGAAAAGAATGTGTCAACTGGACGGGAGCATATGTTGCTCTAAAACCTTTCAGCATGGATGCTGCTTTTCCAGATGTGCAAACTGCCAATTCCACAGGCACTAAAGCACCTCTGTACCATCAGAGATGCAGGCTTTTTAAGTGAGTGCTGATAACAAACCGGATGGTCCATCCGACGATGTCCATGTTTTCCAAAAAGAATTTCAGATTTTGATTTGTCTGATAATTTCCACTCTGCCTCAGTCCATTTTAAAAGAGCTTTGAATACAGCAGTGTTTCTGGATCTTGTTCACTTATGGCTTCTTCTTTGCGTGACAGAGTGTTTGTGCATTTGTGGATGGCACGGTGAACTGTGTTCAAAATGATTCCTGGAAGTGTTGCTGAGCCCATGCAGTGATTTCCACGAACTGGAGGACTCAAAGATCACAGGCACCCATTGCTGATTGTCAGTGGTGTCCCTTGTGAACCAAGATTTCTCCAGATTCTCTGAATCTTTTTTATGAAATTATGCTATACTGCAGATGATGAGATATTCAAAGTATTTGAGGAATTTTTCACAATTTGTAGATGTAGTTTTTTGCAGGAAATTGGTGAACCTATTTCCATCTTTACACCTACTTTTCCAGCATTTTGTCACATCCCGTCTCAGTCATTTTTGAAACTTTTTGCCATCAAATTCAAGATGAGCTGGTACTTTTCATGCAATAGCAAAATATCTTAATTTAAAATTGTATGATTTCTCATGTAAATATGACTTATGATTTTTCATTTTTTTTTGCAAATCATTGCATTCTGTTTATATTTCGATTTTACACAGCATCCCAAATATTTTGGAACTGGGGTTGTATTTCTTTTCAGCACTCCTGCGTTTTCTTTCGAGCATCAGTTGGTGTTTGCTTTATTATGAACCTATAGGATTTAATTTACTTTCAGTTAAGTGCTTTGTCCATCAAATTAATGAACATAGGAGAAATTGCTTTCCATAACCTGCATCTCATGGGGTCAATATAATTAGTTTATCAGCTCAAAAGCTTGGTGGCTGTTGCTGCTCATGTGTTTTTTTTTTTTTAAGCCTACCAGGGTGCTGATAGGATAACATATGCATGGCAGTGTCTGCTGCACAACTGCTGAAATATGAACAGATGCCCTATTATCCTATCAGCACCACTATTTGAATTTCAGAATTAAAGCTTAGAATCTGAGACTTAAATCATTTTTATGTCAATTCATGCAAAAAAGGAGGCCCGAAAATGAGAACCAGTGTTTGAGTTTATTTTCCACATCAGGCCGGCAATGCTCTCAGCTTTTCTTTTTCTTTTTTTATGGCAGCATGCGCTTCCTGGGTTAGATCAAATATTTAAGATTCTTTCACCTCACTCATCCTTGAAGCCTCAGCAAAAAAGTAAAATATTAAAAATATATATTTTAATAAATACTGCTGTGCACACTTAAAATTGTACACCGTGTGCACTTTTGAAAGTGTGCATGTAAAACTATAGATTTATATTTAAAATGTATGTAATGTGTAAGAGGCAAAAGTACTGCTTTTTAACCATTTACAGGTCACTCTGATTATTTATATATCCCTGATTGCATTTGTGACTCTGCATGGTGCCTAGTTATCTCCTTCCCTCTGAAGCACTTAGGCAGGGGGTCCACAGGGATTAGGGGGATACAGCTCTTCCTTCTCTCTTTGATATGTGCTGACACGTGCATGTGTGCAAGTATAAGTGTGAGTCTAAGATCTACTCAGGACACTGATGTACACTGGGAGGGCTAATGACATAAAAGCAACTGACAACTGGTTTTGGACAGAGAGAGGCAAATCTGTTTTGTGGTGGTTTCTGCAGTGATACAATTACTGAAGACATTTGGACACTAAACTTTCCGATTTCCAGCAGTTCAGCCTTTTGTCTTTTGTTTGCCCATCTGTGGCTGTTGGACATTTGAATAATTTGTCCTCTAAATGAACCTCCCTGAAAATCTCATGGCATGTTTTACAGTTATTGCTAAAGGGACTTTCTCTATTGTCCATACTTTATCTGTTTGTTTCTATTCTGCTTTCTGGTGGAGTCTACAGTAGATATCTTCTGTGATTTATAATATGATTTTGTATTTCCCAGCTTTATGCAACATGTAAATATTTGTATTCATGTAGACATGATGGTGTGAGGCAGCCTAAACATTTTATGTGTATGCTGTGCAATTCTGTGTTTGTCAGTGTCTGTACACAATTAATATTTCAGGAAGCTAACAGCATAGCTGTCACTGTTCTGTCTGACACTAAGGTCTCCTGTAACTCATCTAATTTTTCTCTCCATCCTCTTCCTCCCATTTCTCTCCATCTCTATCGACTTTAATCCTGTCATAGTTTCTCTTGTTTGCTCACAGCATAGATTCAAGTGTCATTCTGTCTGCCTCTCTCCCCTCTCCCAGCCATTTGTCCACGCCTGCTGCCCTCCGTCCTTTCTCTTTCTGTCTCTCCAGTCATCCGTGCCCTTTTCCTTCATTTTTCTCATTCTCTGCTCATTCCTCTATTCACCTCTTTTCCCCCCGCTTGCCAGCAGTGTATGCCCATTTTCTGTCCTCGTCTTTGCAACCTGATAACAAGCAGGCTAGTGCAATGCCACGCTTCGCTGCGTCCCCCTTTTTCTGCTGCACATGAAAAAAAGTGAATGGTATACAAAGAGAAACAGAGGCGCACACACGTAATCCTGCACAGACACACAGGTGACTGAAACACACACACACACACACACACACACACACACACACACACACACACACACACACACACACACACACACACATACAGTATACTGGAATATGTTTGATTCATCCGTTTTCATCATGAGTCATCAGCTTGGTGAGAAGCTAGCACCCTCTATGAAGTAATGAAATTTAAAGCTGTCTTTAACTTCACTTTCAATGGGAGTGCTGAAGCAGCAAGACATGGATATGAATAATGCCATAATTTATGTCCAGAACATTAATTTTTCCAGCTTGCCATCTCTATATCCCTGTGAAATATTTTGCATAGCTCAGGACTGCTGTGTTGCTTTGTGGTATAATAAATAAAATTATGTGTACACTTTATGAATATGCACAGAGAGTTTTTCTCTTTTTTGGGAGTCAGGGTGGGCTGAGTAACACATCGTAGAAGCAAGAGGAGTAATGTCAGTCTGATTAATGTTCATAAAAATTCTGGATTATATTATACAGTTTCATTTGAATGCTTTCTCTGCTCTTAGGAAGGGCAAAATGTAATTCAGACTGAAAACTATTGAAAGTTCTTTTTTTTTTCACATCTAAAGAGTTAATTAGGTTAGATGCCACTAAAATGACTTAAAAAATAAAAACAGGGCGGGGAAGATACACCAGGTGAAACTCTTGGAAGAGCTTCACAGCATGAAACATAGCGTCAGATTCTGTGCCTCCTCCGTGATGCTGACACTTTGCACAGAAACAGATTGTTTATCAGCAGGGGTGGGTAAAAATGTGAATATTAATTGGCAGGGTAAACCCTCTTGACACCTCCCTGAAAAAGCTGGAAACTGTTGACTAATATGATGAAGCAAGTTGGGGAGCAGGAAGGACAGAAAACAAAGCTCCAGGAGTTACATAAATGCCTAGTTGCTATGGTTTCTGTTTTTGCAAAGAGTTTTGATTAGTCTTTGTATCACCCTCTGTCTTTGTCATTTCCTATCTACGACTGCCAGCTAACTACCCGCACCTTCTTGCTCTCAGCCATCTTTCCTGCTCAGCTGTGTGTGACTGTATTATTTCTCTGAGTTTTGGTTTTACTTTTGTTAAATTTTTTATTGGACTAATCCGTTCTTACAGTGCAGCGCCTTTTGCTCTCTCCCAGCATAGTTTTATTAAAGTCCCTTTTTTTTCGTCCTTTGAACTCGATATAACACTGTAGTGGCTAGGGAATACAAGAGATAGCAAAAATATAATGTGATGTAGTGTACAGGCCGCAGTGGTTCTCAAATTTTTTCTGGCATGTTTGCACATATCAGGGCATGATAAAAAAGGATCTGGTCATTAGCAGGTCTTAAAATTTGGTAACTACAAATGAACAACACATTCAGACGAACAACACATGAGGTGCATTCATTAGTTCACTTAAATTAAGCCAAAATTCAGAAGCATTATGGGAAACGTGAAGTACAGCCTGTGATTGAATAGCCTGTAGAACCACCTTTAGCAGCAACTTGAGTTTTTTACGCTTGTTCGGAGCATCGTGTGACCTTGAGGCGAATTTGCTGGGATGTCCACTCCTGGGAAGATTGGCAACTGTCTTGAATGTTTCCCACTTGTGAATGTGGACTTCAGATTACTTAGAAATGACCTTATAACCCTTGCCAGATTGATCGGAAACAGTAATTGTTTCCTTAAGGTCACTGCTGATGTCTATCCTCCTTGGCATTGTGTTACCACACACCTGAATGCTCCAGACCCTCAAAGTGCAAAAATGTCTATTTTTATGGGGACTTGCTGATGCTCAACTGATCAAGTGCATCTGATTATCAGCACCTGGCTGCTACTTACCTTCCCAATTCTTAAGGAAGCATTAAGGGTGTACTTAATTTTTCACACGCTGCTTCTACATTTTGGCTTATTTTTTGTTAATTAAATATTGACACGGTGCAAAATATCATGTTTGTAGTTCTTTTGAGGAGGTATTTTTTTTAAATTTTCAGGTTTTCAGTGCTGTGTGAGCCACTGAAGGTATCCTGTCACCTCCGCTGACGCCAGTCTCCAGAAGGTCTTCTTTGCCATCGCTGGCCTCCAGGCATGCTGCATGAGAGTTTCCATCACCGACATCCGCCTCTGTTTTTGTTTTAGAGTCTTGTACTTTTTCTTTTCTTCTGTTGTATTATATTATATTATAGTGTAGCGGCAGTGGCGCAGTGAGTAGGCACTCACCTTGCAGCTGGAAGGTTGCAGGTTCGCGCCCCTGTCCCTGCGCTGCGTTGTGTCCTTGGGCAAGACACTTAAACCACATTGCCTAACAGTAGCGCTGGTCTCTGGCTGTATGACCACAGATGTTTGTCCTCCAGTTGAGTGATCTGGAACCATCATTTCATTGTGTGCCTTGTGTGCACAATGAGTTGAATCTAACATATTATATGAAAATTAGTTTAGTGTTTATTTGTTTTACCACTGAAAAAAGAACTAACAAGAAGGGAACTAACAGTATTCTGATTAGCAGTGCGTATCTTGAATCCTCAATTCATTTGAGTCTGGGTCCCAAAACACCACTCTTGTTGCTGATATCCCCGGGGTGAAGCGAGCACAAGGCACTGCAGATGACTTCATTCATTAAAAACAAGTTAATCATAATTCTGTCTAAAGTTATCAGTGCTATTTTGGGGTTGTTTCAAAAGCCATGCAGCTTGAAGTGTCAATTTAACTGGTGCATGTTTTTTCTGCCTTATAGCTCCTGTTGGTGAATCATAGCTAGTGCATGCTCATGGCAGGACGGTGGTGAGGAAAGGGCAGGCAGTTCACGCCTGGATGACAGGAAACATCCACTCAGTTTAAATGTTACTGAGCTGACTCTAAACTTTGACTGATCTATGCAAGCAGCGCAATAATGGAAACTTTCTTGCACAAAACCAACGCCATCGGCAACAAACAAGCGCCAAAAAAGCCTAATAAAAATGGCCAACGCAGGGTCAGTTCAGGAAGCATATAGAAACAACACACAGAAAACAACAAATGGAACACAAAAACGATGCACTGCACTTTTAGTCATTCTTTGGGTAAGATCACCCTCAGCTATAATTTGCTTTTAGTGCCTTTTAGCACAAAACAGCGAGGATCGCAGACAAAGTAAACCTTATTGTAGGAGCTGTGAGAATGTTAACATGTTGATGTAAAAATTTTGCTCAAATTACAATTTAGCTATGCAACACAGCCTCACAACAGTCGTGAAATTTAGTGTGTTCATTCATTTCCATAAACCTTATTTTCCCCATGTACACTGAAAACAGCTGCAACCCAGTCTGAAAGCAGCTTGTCAAACAGGCACATAATTCAATCCAAATTCATGTTCATGGTGGTGATGCTTTTAGTCTGGAAGAGTGAAAACGTCCACCTCAAAACGCAGTTGGTGGTGGTGGCATGAGCTACGTGATTTTTGTGATGCCTTAATGGCCTGTTTGACACAAGAAAGGAAGTAAGTAAGCAAGGCACGGTGATCACAACAGCAAGCAAAGAGCACAAGAGTGGAACAAGAGAGGTACAAATGCAACAATGCAGGGTTTAGTGACAGGTCAAAAGGCAGAAAACTAAAAGCAAGAGATGAGAATATGTAGATACATAAAAAGGCACAAGAACAGAAGGGAGTGAGTCAGGAATAACAAAGCAAAGCAAATGGGGAAGCAGCAGTGATAAGAAGATAAGGAGAAAAAAACGAGGAGGAGGTTCCTCTGGGGTGTAATTAAGGCGCTGAATCCTGTTTGCCATTGACCAAGAGCTTGCAAGAGATGTGGGGAGCGATGTGCATGTGAAAAAAGAGGGGAAAAAAAGAGAGCACAAGTATAAACTGGGTGAATATTAAGATGAATATTAAGATCTGTTATTATAGAGGAGGGAAAATGAGAGGAAGAAGTCTATACATTTGTTTCAGGAAAAGACACACGATGTGCTGATTGTGTTAGACTGGTTCAAATAAATGTTTGGCTCCTGTAGTTTTAATTATTTTTTAATAGTCATTAATCCAGAGGAGCTCCAACAAAAGCTTTGTACTTTTTTTTTTTTTCCCCCTCAGTAACTCTAAAACTGCACTAACTCTTTCATCTATCTCAGGGAGTAAGGGAATGATTCATCTAAATTTTTAACACTGTTGAAGACAAACTGAATAAAAGGATTTACTAATCTAAGTGTAAGCTTACGCTTAATTCTTTAGCAATCAACATCACATCTGAAGTAAGTTTAATCAAAAAAGAAAATGGGAGACTATATATGCACAAATTTTAAGCAGCTTCACCTGTTTCATACCAATCCATGTTAAACCTCACTGTGGAAGTTGTGGAAGTATAGCAGAGTGGAAATGAGATTTACAAAATGACATGGATGCCTTTGAAAGTGACATGCCCTTGACAAAACTTCTCTCGGGATTTCCTCCCATCGGACAGAAGAGCAAAGCCTGAAAAGCATTCACGCTCTAACATGCAACACTGATCCTATTGCACTTGACATGAGCTGTGCACACAAGTAACAGAACAGGCCTAAGAAATGCTGTTAATTGTCTGGTGTTTGGCCACAGAGCAATGTGTGTGAGGTTAGAGATTACTAATGCAAACAGCTGTTTGTCAGTGAGCGTTCATTCAGTGTCAGAGAAAAACAACAATTCTGATATTATGTGTGATTGTGGAGCACTTTTCACTCACATCTCTGAAACCATAACAGATGATGACAATTCACCTCCAGTTCAACGAGATGAATTGAAGCATGAAGATGATTTGAAAAAAGTCAGCATAATTGACGCTGACAGTCGTAGGATGACTGTGTGTTGGGTGCTGTTTCCCGTCCGAAAGGAGGTTTGGTGCTGCGAGCGGCTGGCTACATTGGGTCCCTGCTGATGCCGATCTCCCTCGGGTGCAGTGGTGAGTCAGGTTCCCTGTCGCAATGCATTCTCTCCAACACAGACATGCTCTGGGGAGTCCATGACTGATCTCTCTGCCCTTCAGTGCACTGTTTGTGTGTGTGTGTTTGTGTGTGTGTGTGTGAATGTATGACTGACTATATGTCTTGGGGTGGGATAGACCAGAGTGTACAAATTGTATATGTCTTGCATAACTAGAAAAAAAGACTTTAGAGCTCCTTTTAGATCTGAATCATCTTGGCCCAGCAGGCAGACAACAAACGTTCTTCTTAAATTCGAGATGAACACAACATGTGCCTTCAGACTGTAACAGTATGACTTAGACAGTTAGCATATTGCAGCTCTGCAAACGGCAGCAAAAGCAAAGCACCCATTAAGTGTTCTGCTGCAGCTATAAAGTATTATTTGTTGCATATAGATGATCAAATGCAGTCTAAGGCTTGTAGGTATGTTGTTTTTTTTTTATATGCACACTGCTCATATGAATAATGGCTTTGCCAGATCAATGACAAGGATTGAAGGACCACACTGTTTTCCTTGTGCCAAAGACATCACACAGGAGGTGATGGATGCAGCTTTGAATTTCAATCAGGTCACCTGCTTTGTAAAATAAATAAATAAATAGATAAAATGACTGTCAGCAAGAAAATGAAAACATTCTTTCCATTTCATGTAAATCACACAAAATATATAATATAATTTTCAAACAAGCCAGAGAAAGTGAAACTCATGTCATCTACTAACAGACATTCAGTATCTGTTGCTATAATTCCATTGTTTGGGTACAACATTGATTTAAATAATCCTCTGCTCATCCTGTTCGGGGGGAGGGGCTGGAGCCAATCCCAGCTGTCATAGGGCAAGAGGCAGGGTACACCCTGCACAGGTCACCAGCCTGTTGCAGGGCTAACACTGAGAAACAGACAACCATTCACATTCACACCTATGGGCGATTTAGAATCACCAATTAACCTAACCCCAGTAACTGTCTTTGGACTGCAGAAGGAAACCAGAGCACCCGGAGAAAACCCACACAAACACGGGGCGAGAACATGCAAACTCCACACAGAAAGGCCCGGGCCAAGGGGGAGTCAAACCCAGACCTACTAGTTGTGAGGCAATAGTGCTAACCACCACATCACCATGATGCCATATAATTTAAATATATATATTTTAATAACAATTAATTTAAATTCTAAATAAATTATTATTAAGTTGTTTAAAATAATTACACAATATCTACACATTGTTTACGAAGGACTTGCAAACAAATGTAGAATGGTACCCCTAACCCACTCTTATACCCCCTTATACATTATACAAATTAAATTCCAGATTGTGTTTGTTATATTGCTCATATCCTCTTTCTATATACACAAGAAACTAGCATCCAGTTTACTCTACCACTCAGAAATACGATATTATTTTCATCCAAAAACACATCAATTCAGAGCCAAACTCCGGTGTTTCTGCTTGCAGCTTTCTCTGTATACTTGCTCATCCAAAGTACTACAGACTCAATGAAATGAGCACATATTCACTGATGTCTAACCAGTGCTGCTGAGCGTGAGTATTAACCCCTCTATCTACATGCCTCTGGGTATGGAATCATTTAGCAATGTACTTACATTAGATTCATTAATTTATCAGTTATTGTAATAATATTTTCTTTAATTAAAGTAACAAAATTACAAATCCAAAATTTGCATGTGTTTCAGTATCATCTAATCATCTGATCTGATGCATCATCAACATGCCTCAGATGGTGCATGCTGTAATGTAACGTTACAGGGCAATGCAGAAATTTTGAATATCAGAACCTGCCTTGCTCGTTCGTGGTACTTGAGTATAGAGAATGCTGTCTCAAGAACACTTTTGCTCCAAGTGCTCTTGTATAATTGCTGTAAGCCATCTACAGTTCACAGTGCTTACAGAGCACCACATACTTGTGACTTTGTCTACAGTCGTGGAAAAACGTTTTGAGAATGGCACAAGTATTGGTTTTCACAAAATTTGCTGCTTCCATTTTTATGATGGCAATTTGCATACATTGCAGAATGTTATGAGGAGTGATCAGATGTATTGCAGATAATTGCAAGTCCATGTTTGCCATGAAAATGAACTAAATCCCCCAAAACCCATTTCCACTTCATTTCAGCCCTGCTGCACCTGCTGACATCATTTCAGTTAACACAGGTGATAGTGTTGACAGGGTCAAGGCTAGAGATCACTCTGTCATGCTGATCGAGTTTGAATAGCAGATTGGATGCTTTAAAATGGGGTGGTTATTGAAATCGTTGTTCTTCTTTTGTTCTTTTTTTACCCATGGATACCTGCAAGGAAACACGTGTAGTCATCATTTCTTTGCATAAAAAGGGCTTCACGGGCATGGATATTGCTGCTAGTAAGATTACACCTAAATCAACCATATATCGGCTCATCAAGAACTTCATGAAGCGACGTTTAATTGCTGTAAAAAAGGCTTCAGGGTGCTCAAGAAAATCTAGCAAGAGCCAGGACCATCTAAAGGCTGCACGATTGGGGCACCACTGTAGAGCTTGCTCAGGAATGGCAGCAGGCAGGTGTGAGTGCATCTGCATGAAGTGCAGTGAGGCAAAGACTTTTTGGAGGATGGCCTTGTGTCAAGAAATCAGCAACGAAGCCACTTCTCTCCAGGAAATATATTACAGATAGACTGATATTTTGCAAAAAGAACAGGGATTGGACTGCTGAGGACTGGATAAAGTCCGTTTCTCTGATGAAGCCCCTTTCGATTGTTTGTGTCATCTGGAAACATGATTGTCTGGAGAAGAAAAGTTGAGTTTACCATCAGTCTTGTGTCATGCCAACAGTAAAATATCCTGAGACCATTCATGTGTGGGGTTGCTTCTCATCAAAGGGACTGGGTTTATTCACAGTTTTGCCTAAGAACACAGCCATGAATAAAGAACCAAAACATCCACTGAGAGCAACTTCTCCCAACCGTCTACAAACAATCTGGTGAAAAACAATGCCTTTCCCAGCATAACGGAGCATCGTGCCATAAGGCAAAAGTGATAATTAAATGACTCGAGGAACAAAACATTGAAAATTTGGGTCCATGGCCAGAAAACTCTCCAGATCTTAATCCCATCGAGAGGAGGGGATCCTCAAGAGGTGGACTGACAAACAAAAAACCCACAAAAGTGTGACAAACTCCAAGCATCGATTGTGGAAGATTGGGTTGCTCTCAGTTAGAATTTGGCCTAGAAGTTTTTGTAGCTGCAGCTTGTTCTTTGGCTAATTGCATGCTTTGACCAGGTGCAGCCACTGCTAACCTTTGTAAATGATGTAGCGTCCAGCATGTCATGTGAGGTAAAACAGGCAATCCATAAATTTGTGTAATGAGATCATTGCTGGGGAAGAAAATTCCTCAAATAAGCTTGTCCTCACATTTTTAATTGAAAAGAGTTTCACTTGTCATGAGTACTCAGCAAAAATGTATATTCATGACAACAGAATGAGATGTCAGTATAACCCTTTAATGTTATCCAACATCTGTCTCGGTGTTTGCAGAGAAACCACTTAAATGGTTTAACAAAGAAGTGCAGTGAAAGAAAAAAGATACACACAGGAGTGACAAATTAAAGCTGTATTCAAATGCTATTTTTTTCCCATGGTTTGATGTAATATAATTATCACCAGAGTATCTCAGTGATATTAAACCCATTCAAATGGTCCACATCAGCATTTTGCATTGATTACAGATTTCTTTGCCAGTGAGGATTGTAATTGGACTGTAAAAATTACCTCAGGTTATAAGAAGTCCCGCATGCGTGAAATTCCACAGTGGTGTAATAGCGAATCGAGCATTTCCTTGTGGGCATTTCCTTTTTATGGTACATTTAGTATCAGAATATTTGTTCAGGCAGTGCTTTTTTTTATATAATAATATTTTTAATATGTGATCAAATAATGGTTGATTAAATTTCAAACAATGAAGTCATAATTAATCATGTTTACTAACTCCTTCAAAACTGGTTTTGCAATCCATCCATAAATGTTATCAGGATGGTTGCTGTAAAGTTACAACTGAGAAACGTTGCAACTTCACTGTCAGTCATCTGTTTTAAAGAGTAGGCAGGTGTGGTAGGGTTGGTCTAGATCACAATACTGTGAACATGAAGACAACAATGTGTCTTGTTTTTCTCAATCTTTAGTTTTGTTTTTCATTGTTGTTTGTTCAGGTCGTAGTTTGGGTTCACTCGTTTTAGTGTGGGATGCTGCAGGATTGTGACACTTAATACTAAACCACATACTGACCTCAACCCGAGAGAACTCCTTTGGGATTAATTAGAGCAGGTCTTCTTGTCCAGCATCAGTGTTTGACCACATTTCTGGAAGAATGGTAAAAAAATTCCCACAAACACACTCCTAAACCTTGTGGAAAACCTTCCCAGAAGAGTTGAACCTGTTAAAGCTGCAAAGGGTGGTCTGATATTAAATTAATCCCTGTGGATTAAGAATGGGACGTCACTCAAGTTCATATGCTTGTGAAGGCAGACGAGCAAATGCTTTTGGCAATATAGTGTATCAAGTTCAGGTCATAAATGTATCTGCACTTTATACTATCCATCTTACTTTCCTCAACAATTATTTCTGCACAAGGGCAAACCAAGGCTCATCATAATTTTCATAATGATCACTGTAAGTCATCTTTTTCAGAACTCTTATGGGTGACTTTCCTTGGCCAAAATCACATGACATGATTAAACATCAGTGTCATTTGACTGTTTACATTCTGTGCCATTTAGCAGTCAAATCCACAGTTTGATAAATGAGGCAGCAAAAAAATGAGGGCACCAAATATTTGTGTGACAGTGCATATTCACGCATCTATCGCCACAGACACACAGGCTTCTATCTAATTACAGTGCAAAGGAGTAGAAACCTTTACAATGCCCCTTGAACAGCGTAAATTATCATAATCATGTTTTCCCGAGTTGTCAGGTTTCTTTCTTCCCTCTGCTCTGCCCGCGCTTTCCTCCTCTTGCTCACTCCCCCTCCATGTCTTTTTCTACTGGTGTTTTTGCAGCAGTAAGGTAATCACAGTCTGCATACACACATGCTGGAGGTCTCACATGGAGAAATAGAGCACATTCAATATTTATGGGGGCACTCTGAGAGGTTATTCCTCCTTGAAATTTTAATGTCTTTTCCCTGGTAGCACCCTGCGAACATATATACATATCTCTCTTCAACCTGAGGGCAGGTGAAAGGTGCTTTGCGAATGTGGGACATGTTGTCCCTTAATCTGCTGCTGAGCCCTGAGAGCTCAAACCACTGCAGCTTGACAAAACATGCAAATACATAAAACACAAGCAAATTAGGAAAGCATCTTCAGTTTGGCAACACAGTAGACAGAAAATGCAAAAAAAAAAATACAGGAAAAAGAGCACTACAGTGGAAAATGTCCAGGGGACAGTTAATAATGTCTGGGACATTCAAGTCTATATGAATGCTTCTTTACCCCATATGTCTTTATCCTGATTCACCTTTTTGTTCATAGTAATGCAATGTTAAGGAATAAAATGCATATGAAGGATGCAGTTAAACAGAGCTGTCATCAAAATTGTGCTATTTTTTGAGATTCTGAGGATGTGAGGCAGGACAAATGCCTTTTTAATGAACACCTTCATGTCCCACTAGAAGGCAAAAAGATCTGCAGCTGTGACAGGCTGTCAGTTGGGGTCCATAGCGTGATGAGCTCCAAGTGGAGCATGACAGGCCTGGCAGTAGGCTGATGGTGCACAGCCTTCTGGGAAGGTCAGTTCTACAGGCAGGGGGAGAGAAGTAAAGGTTAGTCATAATGCAACAGGAAGCATTAGGGTTAGGGAAAGAGGGTTTATCGGCTCATGGAATGCAAATGTAGAGGACAGAGTAAAAATTCAGCATTTAAAGTTTAGTGAAATTAGCAAAGTCAAGATTTTACTCATTTGAATAAATGAAACACTGGGCAGCATGGTGGCATGGTGGTTAGCACTACTGCCTCACAGCTGGAATGACATCTAGAAGGCCTGGGTTCCCGGGCCTCTCTCTCTCTCTGTGGAGTTTGCATGCTCTCCCCGTGTCTGTGTGGGTTTCCTCCGTGTACTCCAGTTTCCTCCCACAGTCCAAAGACATGCAGTTAGTGTGGTTAGGTTAACTGGTCACTCTAAATTGCCCATAGTGTGAATGTGAGTATGAATGGTTGTTTGTCTCTCTGTGTTGGCTTTGCAACAGGCTGGTGACCTATACAGGGTGTACCCTGCCTCTCGCCCTATGTCAGCTTGGATAGGCTCCAGCCCCCCCGTGACCCTGAACAGGATAAGCAGAAGAGGATGGATGGATGGATGGAAACATTAGGTGGCTGCAATTAGGTTATTCTTACAGTTTGCTATACTTGACCCATGCAAGTATTAATGAACTAATGTTACTGTGCACACATGCTGTGGAGGCTGCAGTATTAGTGGTCATTATCAAACATTAATGTAACACACTTCAGATCTGTTTGAGTTCCATTAATAGCTGCATTTTACAGACACAATGTGATGAAAAAAGAAAGTTTCTGTAACTGCACACTGCTGAGAAAATACATGCAGGGCATTTTTTTTTTTTTTCATTTTGGACAAATTTCTGTGTGACTAAAAACATGAAACACTGCAAACAGATCAGGTTCACTGTAAAAAGTAACTTAGGTTCTTGAAGCTGTTTCACCTCGCATCCAAAATGCCCATTCACGTTCCAACAGCTGATAGAAAGTCCCAGGTATTTAACCTTTAGTAGAGCTGTCACCTTGGGGGTGTTCCTGAGATTTCTTGGCCCATCCTGTCATTATGTAAGTCATTAGTTATGAGCCCCTAAAAGAGGAGTCCAGCTGCTTTCAACTCAAGTTCTGTAAAAAGTACCATGACCGAGACAACTGAGAACTATGTGGGGCTAGGTGCTAAATATTTATGGTGAGAATTCACATGAAAGCTTTGGCTCGCCACCCATCAACCAATACCAATTACATCCTTATTCAGATACATCTTCAGCTGGCTTTCCAAATAAAATCAACATTCCTGTTAGAAAAATAAGTCATGCATTGTTTTTCTGCAACGTTCAGAGAAATTTGAAGTAAACTGCCTGCTGGAAACCTCAGTAAATCATGATTGCATGATTCATTTACTCTCCTCCCAACATTTTGCAGTTTGAAGGGAAACTCCTGCAGTCACATGTGTAATAAGGTCAGTCGCAAAATGCTTGTTGTCCACACCAAAAGAGGGTTTTGTGCAGGTGCAGATCATTATTAAATCTGGCCCTGTGTTTTCCCATTTCCGGGTAAATTAAAGTTCTGTGAAGTTACTGTTCAACACAGAAGGAACAAATAATGATCAAATACTGCTGGCTAATGAAGCTCATCATCACTCAAATCATGACTGATAATTTAAAGTTTCTTGAATAAAATGCATTTTCATTAAGTAATCACTAAGTAATGACTGGATTTAACTTAGCCATTATTTTTTTTTCTGTATATGCCTCATTAATTTCCTTAAGACTTAAATCCAAGCTGTTAGTTAAGCTGATTTACTGTGGTGAGCAGTTGGTTTACTTCTCATAAGTAGTCATCTGAACCTTCCACTAACTTGGCTCTAACAGGCATTATTCCAGGTGTTCCAGCAGCGAAGCTATGGCTGCTTCGTTCAATGTTATTATGCCTGTTGGATTTATGTTTGCATGAGTATCACTGAACTTATTTGGGGGGTTTTGCTAAATTTACCACAATGTTGTATCTTGGAAAAACATTTAGTGGAGAGTGGATGGAGCCAAAGACTCCATATAAAAATGAGGTTATTGTTTTTATATTTATCTGCATGAGTGTAGACATAGGCTGTTATAAAATCGCAAATCAGCCAGTAGCTACAATTTAAGATTATAACTGTGGCATAGAAACGCACATTTCTCAGGAAAAGGCAATAAAACTGACTGCTCAAAATAAAATTAACCATGCACAAACACAATTCCCATTCCAGCTGCAGACATTAAATCTTCAGTTTTTAAGCACCTCATAGAGTTATACTTTCTCCACAGCCACCATACAGTCTTGCTATAGAATGTAAATGTTATATGCATTTACATTGCACAGCAGCATGAAATGACTCAAGCAGCCTAGAGAATTAAAATTGGGAGACTACAACCAATATTTCTGTAAAGTACATGCCCATTTCAGACTGACTGATTCTAGTGTAATTTGGATAACAAATTGCATCTTCTTATATGTCTGTCTTTGTGAAGTTGACTGGCTCTTGCTCTGTGAGGTTGCTGTGGTCTGCTCCTAGGCCCACCAGTCACTTGGTGTTGGCATTGTGTGGTGCCTCTTTAACCTAGATGTGCTTCAAGTACTGTTCAGTCTCACTCTGGGTGGTACTACCCTCATACTATTGTTCTTGTCCAAGTGCTTCCTGGATTATAGTGGGATATGTGAGCTCACTGGTTTCAGTGACACTGATAGTAGTCATAGTGAGTAGAGTTGTGTCTGCAAGTATCTCCTCTGATGGGATTTTGTCAGTGAGCTAGGGACATAAGAGGTACAACAGGCTGCCCATACCTGAGGCCTTAGAAACTGCCAAGCAAAGGCTCACAGCCTTGGCTAACTGCTTGAAGAGGTATACCAGAGAAATAGAAGCCAGGAGAATAAACCAGATGTTCACCACTGAGCCATCCAAGGTGTACTCTCAGTGGCAGGGGAACAATATGAGAACAGCACCCCTACCAAGGCTGGAGACGGAGCAATAATGGAAAAGCATCTGGGAGAAGTATGCAACACAAAACAACAACAATGCTCAATGGCTAATGGATCTAAGAGCAGACCACAGCAACCTCCCTGAACAGGCTCCAGTAACCATTACAGAGGCAGACATCCATTAGAGAGTCTCAAATATGAAGAGCTGCACAGCACCAGGCCCTGACATGATTCACACCTACTGGCCAAAGAAGCTAACTGCACTCCATGGGCGCCTGGCAGAACAATTGAACCAGCTGCTAGAGGCTAGGACACATCCAGAATGGTTGAATGAAGGCCAGACGGTCCTGGTTCCCAAAGATCCCCAGAAAGGACCTGTTCCATCCAACTACCGGCCAAAAAGCCTGGCTCAGAACAACATGGAACCTCCTGTCAGGCATCATAGCAGCTGAGATGAACAGGCACATGGTGCAATACATGAGAATGGGAGAATGGCTCCAGCAGATTCTAGGAACAACATCCGAGATCTCTGTCCAGAAGAGCGCAGTCGTAGGAACAGCTAAGATACTGAGCAGGACCCTCAAGCTCCCAGGCCTCTGGTAGAGGACCTGAGCTTGGAGGACAAAGACCCCCCCACGGGGCAAGTGGGGAATTTTATGTGTGTGTTTGTTTTTTTCACATATAAATGAAACCACCATTTAAAAGCATTGCATATACTCTGGTCATCATTGCCTAACTTTTAATGATCTGAAACATGTGAGAAATATGCAGAAAAATCTGAATTCAGGAAGGGAGCAAATAATTTTTCACAGATCAGGAAAATCTGCAGTTGAAGAGCTTCTCTTCTGATATAATTTTTTTTAAGTTGGTCTTGAGTTCTTATTCAGTATCTGCTGTGCTGAGTCTGCACACTCACTTAAAAATATGGAAGGTGGAAATTTGAATGTCAGAAATACCAGTGCTTTCTAGACTCTGTAACTCAAATTTCCTACTCGCCAACCTCACATTTTGTGTGAGCCCTGAGAGAGAACAAGAAAGACAATTTTTTTTATAGGGCTTGCCAATTTTGTCATCTAGTGGCAGCCAAGGCTAAGAAGCTTTATCTTATAAAAAAAATGGATGGATAGAAAAAGGAGGAAAGCAACAAGGCGTGAAGCCAGAGGAGTTTGAGACTAAGTTACGTCCTGTTGCTGTAGCAGCAGATGAGTCAGGATGTGAGAGTGCCACTGTCTCATCTACAAGCTCGGCTGCTGCAGAAGGTTCTTTACACAGCTTGCCAGTCTCGCTCAGTGGTATATTTTTGTCACATGGCACACCTTTAAATCTGATTATATTTGGGCTATTTAACACTCATAAGACTAATTTCATGGAACATGTTTGGTGTGTTCAAATAACTGGTTATATTTATGTATAAAATAAATTCAGATTTAGATTCAGATGCAAGTGTTGTTGTACACCCTGGAATCGTCAGCACTTCCGCTGATCTGTAATAACAAGATGATGATGTGTGGCTTATGTGTGAGCAACCAGGAATCATGCCAGACAAAGCACTGATGTTAAAAAGAGTAACGTGGTAGTGTCAGGAGTAAAGGAAATTTTATGAAATGTGTTAAATATGCCTTCTCTGGTCATGATGAAACCTCAGAGAGAATGCATGTGAACAAGCACTGACTAAAGGTATCAGTGATTTTTAGTGCTGCCACTTGAAACAGTCAATAGTGCAAATGGCAATGAACTCAAAAATGGATTTTGTGCTCCTGTGAAACTAGAGTTGCCACCATTCAGGTGGGATGATCCTTGTCCCAGAAAATAATCTGCATTTTTATCCATGTGCATGCAAACTACAGCTAGGCAAATGAAAGAAATATGAAGCAGTAGATGGTCATATTTTACAGGGCCCACACACGGAAATCCTTGAAACACTTGTGCAATTCATTCGTTTTAAATAGCTGAATTCAATTAGGTAACCTTTCATACATTCCATACTGATTACATGTAAAAAAAAACATATTTGAATATTTCAGTCCTCTCAAGGCTTCAGTCATTGCTGTTGCTTGTGTACCTTTTCCTTTCACAGATTTTCCTTCCAGTCAACTTTCCATTAATATTCTTTGTTACAGAACTCTGCTAAGAGCCACCGTTTTCAGCAGTGACCTTCTGTGGCTTGCCCTCCTTGCGGGGTGTGTCATGTCATTAGCTTGTCATCAAATTAGCAGTCTTCCAACTGTTTGTGGTTGTTGTGCTGAACTAGACAGAGAGATGCACAGTGATGATAATCTTTGAACTGCAATTTACTCAAACTCAAAAAACTCAAAACATCTAATAATTTGATATACTGTATTTTTGATTGTTTTTGCTCTATATGCCACAATTTTTAAAAGAGGCTTGAAACACTCAACTTTGCATTTAATGAATATAGAATCTGTAACCTTTATAAATACTGCCTTTTAAATTAAATTACAAAAATAATATTATTAATATTACCACTGAGTGTTAATCTCACAATTTAATGTCTACAGCTAAAGCAAAAGCGAAGGTGTGATCCGCAGCCTATTTTAGCATGTTGAATTGCAGTCATTCCCTGGGGCTATTTGTTACATCCTTTTAAGAACCTCGACGTGCCAGGCATCCTTGAAGAAATGTTACTCTCTCCTTTTGTTGGCTTTGCGAATGATGCCACAGCTACTATGATGGGCCAATACGGAGAATACAGAGAGGCAGGCACACTCCTACGTGAACCTATCAGGCCTTGATGCTGTAAAACATAATATGGAAGTGAGTCATTTTCAGATGTGTCTAGAACCTCTGTACTTATTTTTTTCTCAAAGTCCAAAAGTCTATTGTTCATCTCAGTAAATGGAACTGGAGCCACCTCCTTTTTTGTGTGAAGATTTGCAGAGATGTGGGATGACACGCCAGAGATTATCTCTCCAAAGAAAAGCAGAGAAAGAAGACAAGAAGTCCATCATCAAAATAGTTGTTTGGGGTTTTTTTTGTTTTTGGATCTGAGAAGAAGCTTCTCTTTTTACTCTAGCTGCCTACTTATAGTTCGGTTCACAGATTCAAACTTTAATTGCTAAAGTCCATTTATTGATTTAATTGGTTGACATGTTGCAGTGTTGCATTTTGAGATGATCTTATATTAAATTTGGAATGAATCCTTGCATTTGATCTTTGAGACTGAGGGGGGAAAAATAGATAGATAGATCTGGGAAAGTCACCTTGAACATATCTGGGAATTGCTTGCTTGTCTGGCTGGAAAGCGCAAATCTGCAAGTGCATCCATGACCCACCTCGGCTGGGCTGTTGGGCATAGACGACCCACTAATGAAAAAAAACTCCCTTCTTCTGCTTTGTAGGTTACTGCAGAAGTTTCTGCAGGAACTTTTCCACCAAAGTAGCCTCACTCAGTGATTTGTTCAGAGAAAAGGAAAAGTTTGCTCAGTCCCTTGCCTGTCTAAAAGTTTGAACAGGTCAAAGCATTCTGCACTGCTTCACTTGTTCATTCTCCAGGCCATAGTGTTCGCTAATCTACTCATGCAGCCTCTCTACTGAAGATACCACACATAATGGCTCTTTCATTCTACTTGAATGAGGCTATGTTGGTACTTCATCAAAGCTTCTGAGCTTTTCAACAACATTCATTGGTAAGATGAGGAGTCAGTTGTTTGTTGGTTTTTCAAATTGCTTTTTAGTGGCTCTCCTTAAATGCAGGTCAAATTTGTCTCTTTCAGTTTGTACGTGAATGCATTAATTAAACCACTATGTCAAGAGTTACCTGGAGATCCAAGGATGAAATGTTTTGGTCCTTGAAAATAGCTTACTCACTGAAAAATATTTGCTGATGGAGTAAATACTTGACAAAATCTTCCGTAATGTAGAATTACTAAATACAAATGAGTTGTTTTTTTGTTTTTTGTTTTTTAAACCTGGGCACACAAACTTTTTCTGAAGGCCTTTAAGAATTATTCAGCTCTTAGAGAGCTGAACATTTAGATGTCAGAGGTTTAAATACAACAGGTTCTACTTGTTACTCTCTAAGGAGGTTCTATCCCAGTTGTCCTTGAGAAGATTACATGATGGACAGGTCTTTGGACTCTGGAAATAATCTTGGGTATCTAAAGAGAACTCACTACTGACTGTAATTTTATGGATTAGAAGGTGAAATGTACTCACTTTTCCTCACAACCATTTGTCTTCTTTTCCTTTTATTTAAATTATGAAAATAACTACAAACGTTTTGAGACAGTTTGAGTCATTTGTTGGAGTTTATTGCCATTATTAACAGCCACTCATTAATTTCACTGGATGTACTTGTTTTTTTGTTGTTGTTTTTTTCACATGACTGTACTGAATAGTGCCAGCTGTAGCATTTGTGTTCTGTCTTCTTTGATACAGCACCAGGGATACCACCTGTTTGTGAAGGGTCTCATAGGTAAAGTTACATGCTTGCCTTTGGTAATCGCCTCTGTGCTCAAAGCCATGACAAGAACACCTGCTCTGTTGGATAAACATACAAAAGGATTCAAGCAAAGCTCCAGGTTATTTGCATGTTGGTGATTACTTAGGGGCTGGTGTTCATAAGCTGGGTTTCTGTAGAGGCTGAGCTGAGGTCTAACATTGCCACACTTGAGTTAACAACTGTGAATCTCTGACACATGTTCCTGTGTGTTTTTTATGTGTTGATATTCTGTGGCTACAGTAAAATAGCTGTTTTGAGACTGAGAAGAATCTTACTGCAGCTATTTGGCCTGAGTTTCTGACTGACCACTGAAAAACATAATGTCACTGAACCACAGGGTGAGCATGTCTTCAACCACACAGTTAACCCACATTTCAGGCTGAATCATACTAGCCATTCATTTTCTTTTGTGGTGCTAATCCTTCCTCACATACACAAACACACAAACAAACGTTTTCAAAAAGGTTGATAATTTTATACTTATAAATTTTGGCTTTAAGTTGTGGTTAAAGACACCAACGTGTACATAGGCTTGGATATGCTGGACTTGCAGAAAATGATATAATATGCATATTTCCATGTCAAATACAACCTTGATTCCAAAAAAGTTGAGATGCCATATAAACTGTTGATAAAGCCAGATGGAAATGAATGCCAGCGATTGTATAATTGTTACTATATATTTAATTGAAAGAAAACATATAAATTGCTGATTTTTTCTAGTAAAAATAAATTCCCCACACGCCCTGTGGGGCCTGGGTGCTTCAGGGTCCTTCACAGTATCTTAGCTGTTCTTGGGACTGCGCTTTTCTGGACAGAGATCTCAGATGTCGTTCCCGGAATCTGCTGGAGCCATGCTCCCAGTTTGGGGATCACTGCCTTGACTGTTACAATTACCACAGGAACCACTGTTACCTTCATCTTCCACATCTTTTCTAGTTCTTCTCTCAGTCCTTGGTATTTATCAAGCTTCTTGTGTTCCTTCTTCCTGATGTTCCTGTCACTCAGTATTGCTGTCACTACAGCCTTCTTCCTCTGCTTGTCCACCACTACTATGTCCGGTTGGTTAGCATCAACATTTTTCCGTCGTTACCTGGAAGTCCCACAGGATCTTAGTACCGTCATTCTCAACTACCTGTGGGGACATATCCCACTTTGGCCTTGGGACTTCCAGGTCATACTCAGCACAGATGTTCCTGTATACTATGCCAGCCACTTGGTTATTATGTTCCACATATGCTCTGACTGCTAGCATCTTACACCCTGCTGTTATGTGCTGGATTGTCTCAGGGGCATCTTTTCACAGCGTGCACCTAGAATTTCTTCCTGTGCTGCTATGATTAGTGCATCTGTGCTGTCTTTCAGTCCAGCTTTGTCCATGCCATGCAGGGGCCTGTACTTCCATGATTGTTCCTGTTCTTAATCCATAGGTTTTAATATGATGTTGGTCCACCTTTTGCAGCTATAATGGCTTCAACTCTTCTGGAAGGCTTTCCACAAGGTTTAGGAGTGTTTATGAAAATTTTTGACCATTCTTCCACAAGTGCATTTGTGAGCTCAGATGCTGATGTTGGATGAGACGCCCTGGCTCACAGTCTGCACTCTTATTCATCCAAAAGGTGTTCTGTTGGGTTGATGTCAGGAGTTTGTGCAGGCCAGTCAAGTTCTTCCACACCAAACTCACTCGTCCAGGTTTTTGTGGACCTGCTTTGTGACCATCCCCAAACTGTTCCCACAACGTTGGGTGCACGAAACTGTCCAAAATGTTTTGGTATGCAGAAGCATCAAGAGTTCCTTTCACTGGAACAACCCCACACCATAATCCCCCCTCCAACAAACTTTACACTTGGCACAAAGCAGTGAGACAACTACTGTTCTCCTGGCACCCACCAGTGTGAGTGGTGGGGTCCAGGCCACATTGCTTCTTCAGGCTATGCTGGGCTAGGCCCCATCAGGCCCCATCAGGCTTCAGAGAGGGTGCCCCATCAGGCACAATTCATCATTCATTATACAGTATGTATCTGAATATGACATTTTAAGTTTGATAAATTGAAGAAAAATTAAGATGCAGTATTGTGGGTATACAGTATGATTTTTTTTTAATCAATCAAGGCTACTGACACACATCCATTTACAAATTACTGACCCTAGGTAGTATTTTCAACATTTTTGATGTGTTACCCTTCAGTACTTTACTTGAAATCAAGTGGCAAATATTGTGCCAGAGTTATCATTGAAATGAAATGAGCCAACACCCTCTATAATCGTTAGGTCCAAGGAACTACAACTGCATTTATCAAGGCATGAGAAAGTTATTGTTGATAAAATATAAGGTATACATTGATATATAAGTCTTTACATACATGCTTCACTGACCACTTCATACAGTGGCACTGAACAGTGATATTAGATTTAATACGTGTGGTGCATCCAGACATGACTATGATACAGCTTTGAGTTCACCCACCACTGGTATTAAGTTGATTTGCTCAGCTCTGGAATTCAGCTGCTGTGAACAGTCAATGTTTCCCAGCATCAAAGCAGATTTTAGTCAAATAAAAATGTAATTCTTTAAACATTTAGCAGACATCTTATATCATGGGGCTGACAACTGAAAATAAAGCTTTGAATGATGTCAAAAAATTTTATGAAAATGTTGCCACGATTACCACTAAGATTACCACTAAGACCAGTGCAATAGTTCACACTCTGAAAAGCAGTCAGCTCTACTGGAAATCTGGAACAAATGTGCGTAAATGACACTTAAAATTCTCCATGACTTGCTAAATTCTACCCCCACACACACACACACACACACACACACACACACACACACACACACACACACACACACACACACACACACACACACACACACACACACACACACGCGCACGCACATACCTGAAATACTCAAGACTATGAACAAATATGTCTAAAAACACTTTGAACATTCATTGCATGCCAATCATATTCAGCCAGAATGAATAAAGCATCAGGCAGAATCCTGAAAGCTCGCTGTACATAAAAAATGCAGAGGGACTTTCTAACAGGTTTTAATGAGCCGGATTGGTAGAATGAGTCATGTGAGTGAATGTTCATTTGGGTCATATTGTTAGGATGTCTCTGCTCTGTGAAGCACTACCTTGATTGCACAATTAATATCTTTGCAGCATTGTTGTCAGCAGAAGCAGGGTTATTACCTGTGATAATAGACACCTAATTGTCAAGATACTGTATAACTGCATAACTGAAGCGGCTGCTCTCTTTTTTTAATTGCAAGACAAAATGTTAAGGGGACAACATGAGGAAAACAATGAAGAACAATTAGAAGAAATAAATGGTAAATGGACCTTCTTACTACAAACCTCATTTACACATTCACACAGTGTTTTTCCCTCTACACCTAAGCACTTTCAACCTAATGTTCATACACTTACACAGATGCAACGCGATGCTCAGTACCTTGCCCAAGGACACTTGAACATGCAGGTTGGGGGAGCCAGGGAATGAACCACCAACAGCAGATGACCCACTCCACCTTCTGAACCACACCCACAGCTGCCCAGAATAACAGAACAACAGAAAAAATGGAAGAAATACCAGAAAGAGGCATAGTAAAAATATGTGGGAGAAAATTAAAATGCACACCCACCCCCCTCCAAAAACAAAACAAAACAAAACAAAACAAAACAAAACAAAACAAAACAAAACAAAACAAAACAAAACAAAACAAAACAAAACAAAAAACAATAATAAATAATATTGAAGTATTGGAACAGTGCGGCCAATCCCTTTATTTTTGCTGTAGACTGAAAACATATGGGTTTGACATTATAAGAGGAATATGAGACAAAATGTCATCATCTCAGCTTTTATTTCCAGAAATTTGCATCTGGATCTGATGCATAGTTCAGAAGATAGTGTCTTATAGAAGAGTAACCAGCATGAAAACCAGAGAGCTGTCTATGGGTGAAAAATAAGCAGCGGCTGATGACAGAGACATTGTAAGTGCTGTAAAGACCCTAAAATAGCTGTTAATGAAATCAGCAATAACCTCCAGAGAGCAGGAGTGAAGGTATCATAATCTACTGTTGGCAGAAGACTTCATGAACAAAAGTACAGAGGCTTCACCAGGAGATGCAAACCACTAATCAGCAAGAAGAATGGGAAGGTCAGGCTGGAATTTGCCAAGAAGTACAGAGACAAGCCTCAGAAAATCTGAGACAAAATATTTTGGACTAATGAGACAAAGATTAACTTTTACCAAGGTGACTGATAAGCTCAAGCTTAGAGAAAGAAAGGATCTGCCCATGATCCCAAACATACAAGCTCACGGTGCAGGTAATGTCATGGCTTGGGTTTGCACGGCTTCTTCTGGGATGGGCTCATTAATCTTCATTGATGATGTCAAGCACGATGGCAGCAGTACTATGAACTCAGTCTTCAGAAACATTTTCTCTGTCAATTTAAACATGCAACCAAAGTCATTGGGAGATCCTTCATCATGCAACAAGATAATTACCCAAAACACACTGCCAAAACTATAAAAGAGTTCATCAGGGGCAGGAAGTGGAAAGTTTTAGGCTGGCCTAGTCAATCTCCAGATCCAGACTCAAAACCTATAGAGCATTTTACCTGCTTTTATCTACAGTGAAAACCTGGAAAAGCATCACCAAAGAAGAATGCAAATGTTTAGTGATGTCAGCAGGTCACAGGCTTCATGCAGTTGTTGCAAGCAAAGGATTTCCAACTAAATATGAAGTCTTATTCATTCTAATCAATTTTAAGTTTATCTGTTCCAATGATTTTATTCACAAGAAAAATGGGTGGGTTCAGACAAAAGTTGCTACCTTCTTAACTGTGTATCAGATCCAGATGTAAATACCTGGAAATAAAAGCTGAGATGTTGATCTTTTGTCTCATATTAATTTTTTGATGTCAAACCCAAATGTTTTCAGTCTACAGCATATGAAATTAGAGCCAGTTTGAAAGAGAAATTTAATTGAAATTTATTTTTCTTATCACTGGTGATGATGACTGGCCATGACTGAGTAGTTTTAATCAGGTTTCAGCAGAAGAGTTCACAGGTTCCAAGACTGGTGGCTTTCCATAAGGCAAGGATGAAGACCAGGAGTATGTTTGTCATGTTTTTGAACATGAATTGCATTATGCAGTGTGAAACGGTCCCCCAGATGGAGACTGTCAACATGGAGTTTTACTGTAATGTCCTGACAGCTTTCATTTGAATGTCAGCATGCCATCTATTACCAGCTCAGAGCACTTTATTAAAGCAGGGATTTTTTGGCCACATCACACAATCTTGTCTCACTACAGGCTCACTCATTAGATTTGCCTCCCTGTACTCCCTCCACTTCTGAAAATGAAAATCTATTTGAAGGATCACCGTTTTCACACACTGAAAGAGATACAGCAGCCAGGGGGCATAACAGGTCTTCTACACAGAGAATTTAAAGGTAGTAGCTGCACTGAAAGCAGCCCACAGGTGCACGAGAAGAGGAACTGAGATTGGCCAAATTTGAATCAGCCAAAGCTCCTTTTTCCTTTTCTTTTCTTTTCTTTTCTTTTCTTTTCTTTTCTTTTCTTTTCTCAGAATTTTTTTGATCACACCTCTGATGTACTTGCTGGACAGCAAAACAGAGGAAGGCCATACCTGTACTATATAAACATATACAGTACTGTGCAAAAGTCTTAATTTTGAATAATAATAATTTTGAAGAAGTTTGGAGAGCAGTGTAGAATGTAAATAAAAATCTAAAGCACTGATATGCAATTCATTTAAACAAGAAAGAAAAATTACACATACAGCCACTTAAAACTGCCAGCTGCTTGGTGACAGCCTCAACACAGATCTGTGGTAGATCTGTGTTGAATTCCCGCCTGCTCCTTGGCTGTGATGAGGATTCCCATCAGTGATGTTGGCAGTAAAGTCCTGACTGGTAACACCCCTATGTCATGGTCCTGGGCCATTTGCCCAGTGTTTGTGTTTGTTCGGTGAGGTTCTGTTTTTTGTTATATCTCTAGTTGTGTTTCTTAGTTTCCTTACAGTTTAGAATCTCAATTCGTTATAGTTTTTGAATTCTGCTTTAGTTATTGTATCCTGTTCCTGTCTTCCATTGTTCTTCTTGTCTTCCTGCGTCTCTGTGTTCCAGTGTATGTCCCTTGTCTTTGTTGCTTGTCTCTTGTGTATTCTATTCCTCGTGTTGTGTCAAGTCTGCGTTTGTGTCTTGTTTGGTCACTTCCTGTTTTATTTGACAGTCCCATGTTTTGCTTCCTTTGTGTCTCATTTGGTTTGCTGATTTGCTGTCTCCACTCTCCCCAATTACCTTGTGTGTATTTAAACCCTCAGTTCTTTTCTGATCTTTGTTGCGTCATTGTCTGTGTTCCCAGCTCCTCCTCGCCCCCCCCGCCTCTCTCTCGACCTCTCTCTCTATGTGTGCACACCTGCCTCCCCTTTTGATTTCCGAGTGTTTCACATTATGGATTAATGTCTGACCTTGTATTTTGTATTCTGGACATTGTTAAAGAGATTCAGCATTAAAGCTGCCTTAAAGTCAGTTCTGTCTAATGTGTCCTGCAATTGGGTCCACCTCTGCCAGCCACACTGCCTAACCATGACACCCTAAACAGTATGTAAATATATGGAAGCTGCTTGTTATATTCAGACCTTGTTTTTGTTGCTCGTTGCTGTAGTTTTTACTACAGAATTGTAGAATAATAGACATTTTCATAAAAACATTTTAAATAAAAATGTTTAGCATAAATGGTTAAATGGAAAGAGCAATTTGCTTTGTTTGTTATGCATGTAGAGAGTGGGAGAGACTTTTCCACTGATGACCATTCGGAACCACATCAACCACTTGATGATGGTTTTACCTGTGCGTGAGACCACATGCAGCATATCTTATATATTAAATCACATGGGTAGACACACTGCTAATCACACTCTTAATTGGAACATTTTTCTTTGCGAGGGTGGCAAAAATTGTCATGTTTGGGCTTAAATTGGACTGAGAAAAACAATAACAACAAATTCAACAAGCTGACAGTATTTTAAGAGTGTTTATTAAAAAGGAGGATTGAGTTAACTGCGAGCAGGTGATTGGCTTGGAGAGTAGTCTTGTAGCAGGAATGCTACCGGGAACACTGCCAGAGAAGAGAGATGGAGTTAAGAGTGGCCAAGGTGAGTTCAAAAGGATTTCGTAATTGCTGTAATCAGTTTCAGTGGCCTTCCTTGTTTGTTTCCTGAACAGGAGCTCTGGAGAGGGAGCTGGCAGGCAGGCGGGATGCCGAAGTGGCTGGGTGTGTGGTGGTGGTGGAGAGTGAGTAGGCAGGGAAGTTTCTATTAAGTTCCTTTTGCAGGTGTGGGGATTGACAGGAAAGCTTCATACAGAATGACAGGCACTGATGGCCGAATTTCTCAAGAATGCAGGACTGACTCTGAATAGGCAGCTAGGAGGTAGATGAAAAAACAGTGTTAACAGATGAAAATCACAAAAACAAGCAGTTATCAAGGAGGACCCAATAAGCACCATAATGATCTGGTAGAGAGCTGCATCATCATCCAGCCTTTAAGTCAAGTCAAGTCAAGTTTATTTATAAAGCACATTTAAAACAACAACGTTGACCAAAGTGCTGTACAAGATCTATAACCCCAAGGACTATACTTAAATACCATGAGCTTGAAGAGGTTCTGTAACTCCCAGCAAGAGTTGGAGAAATTCCATCCACGGACAGGCCAGAAAGGAAGCACCAGCTCACAACTCCACCTGAGACCTGAGAGAGAGAGGAAGCAAAGCCTGCCTGGACCACAACAAAATTAAATTGTCATTTTAATTGTATTGCAATGCTGGGCACAATTCCCACATTGGTATTTTCCATTTGTGAGAGGACTTAAAAAAGAGAGTTTGGTACAACTGGTCAAATAATTTTGAATTATTCAGTCTTGATGACAGTGCTGGACAGTTAGCCAAAAGACGATAACGACGTTCAACACTTTAACTGCTGAACACAAGAAGAGAACATGTAAGGATTGATAAACTAAAGAGAGATATGAAAGGATTAAGGGATAGGAAGGTTTAAAAAAGTGAAAAGAGGGTGGAAAGGAGGGATGATGAGACATTCAAATGAGGGTTAATAGTTTTATAATCGCACAGGGTGATTCCTGACATGCTTTTAATGTAGGAGCTTGGATGACACACAATATTCAGAGTAATTACATGGTGCCATGGAAGGTTTTTAAATCCTTAGCAGCAGTAGCTGGTGCTGTGCTATACATGTTTGTCAGACAGAAAGAACAGCGCAGCCTAATACTGTTCATCAGCTTGCTACAGCGAAGAAGGTGTAGCAAGATTTTAAAAACTGCAGTAGTTCAGATAGATTCTATCAAGTGATAATCAAAATATTTTATCTGTAGTTTATATCATTCTCATAATACTCTGGTGCTTTATGTGTACTGAAGAAATTCTAGACAATGTAAAAACAAGTGTTTGTGACACAAAAAAAATGTCGCATGGATGACTAGCTTCAGAAATGCCTCCCCACAGTCAGATATGAGGAGTGTGTGTCAGTCATTATCTTACTGTAACACTGTGAAACTGACAAACCAACTTTCACGCCAGCTTAACACTGTGAGCTCCCCCATCTGCGAGCAGAAGATTTTTTCACATAGTCAGACAGCATATATCAAAAACTAGATGAAAAGACAGAACACATCATGTTGTGATGTTGATACCAGAGCTCCTGTCAAAGGTTCAAACATTTGCATCCTTAGCTAGGTTACAGCCTTAAGCAGTGACTTCTAACCACCTTACTGTCTTTTGAAGTTGCCTGAATGACATTGTTTGGAGGAAAGCCTCTTTTAAGTCCAGGGTTGCTGACATAGACAGTAACCCTGGTGGCAAGGACCCTGCACAGGCTCCTCACTTAGCTGTCACCGACCGCAACCGCAAGATTTCTCATTGCTGGCCGTCTTAACCGAAAGAACTCTTCTAAAACATAAAGACAAAATGTGCGGCCAAGCAAAACTAATCCACAGTCTGTACATGCTGATTTTGAGCATTTTTACTCTTCAAGTTTGCTGCTTCACACCATTTTATTCACACATGAACGGGGGCAAAAAAAAAAAAAAAAAAAACCCCAGAATAAAACAGAAAACTGTTCCTTTTGTCCCTCGAGAGAAGTCTCTGTTGCAAATTGCATATTAAATCTAACTTTAGGACTGAATGTTTGGAAATAGCTCCACACTGAAATGGCATATCTTCAATCTCCCCAACATTTTGAAGGAAGCAATTTATGACTCAAAAATACAGAAATGTTCCCATGGAAGATGGAGACGATTCATTATTGATAGGATGCTTTCCCCTCCTTACTTTTTTTTTTTTTTTCTGCTTATTTTCTCTGGATGCGTCTCATGCCTTGTTTACATGTGCAATGCATAAAAGTTTCTATGGCAGTTGGACTGTTTTAGCAGAAGGTCTTTGAGCTGTGTTTTGGTTCTTAGTGTAGTCAAAGCTGAGGCTGCCATATTCTTATGCTCTTCCTGTAAAAAAAAACAAACAAATTTCCCCTCTGTGGGACAATAAAGGATGTTTCTTCTTAAACAAAAAAAAAAGTCAAACAAGGCTGATTCTCACAGGTTTTTATAAATGTGACCCGAAAAAACTGCTTTAGGTTGCTCTACTGCAGGGCTCTCCAACTCCAGGCCTTGAGAGCCCCTGTCCTGCAGGTTTTGGATGTGTCCCTGATCCAACACACCTGAATCAAATGGCTGAATTACCTCCTCAGTATGCAGTCAAGTTCTCCAGAGTCCTGCTAATGACTTCTATATTTGACTCAGGTGTGTTGAAGCAGGGACACATCTAAAACCTGCAGGACAGGGGCTCTCGAGGCCTGGAGTTGAAGAGCCCTGCTCTACTTCTAGACTTAAGCAGTAAATGTGGAGTTCCATAGTTTTGAACTTCAGTCCAGACAGGACTGTTACAAATCAATATGTTCTGGATTGTGTGATTATTTGAAGTATTCACACTTTCCTTTCTGTACTTATTTAAATATAGTATATGTGCTCAGTATAACTGACCTGGCATAAAATTGGCCTTAAAGAGAACATTTAAGAGATTGTTTATGCTAAGCACAATCATAGTGAAAAATTTCCAATAAACTTTTTGGAAAACAGTGAGTTATCCACCGCCCAGGTACCTCTGCAGCTGATACAACTGTGTATGGAATCTTTTAATTTACTCTGGTCATTTCAATCTGTTTTTCAAAACAATTATCCACTGAACTTTGAATTACACAAACTGAACCAAAATCAGTGGCAACAGTCTTATGGAGTGTCCAACAGTGAGTGTCACAGCCATCTGTAAAACACGGTGGAGGCTCTGTCATGGTTTGGGGCTGCATTTCAGCCTAGATAGAAAAAAACACAATGGAACACTATCAGTCATGGATTGGCCTCCCCAGAGCCCGGACCTCAACATTATTAAAGCAGTGTGGGATCATCTTTACAGAGAACAGAACAAAAGGCAGAAACATCCAAAGAAGAGCTTTGAATGTCCTTCAAGAAGCCTGGAGAACTATTTCTGAAGACTACTTAAAGAAATGAGAAGAGAGCTGCCTCAGAGAGTTCAGGCTGTGTTGAAGAATAAAGGTGCTCATACCAAATATTGACTTTCAGGCTTGTTAGACTTGTACTATCTCTACTTTATTTGCTGTTTTTAATAGCAGCATTTGGATCACGACTTTTGCACTCTATTGCAAGACTAAACTTATATCAGTTTTGCCACAACAATAGATACACACGTGTGAACTAAAACCCACAAGTTTCTATTATTCTAGGCAATTTTGTTTACTTGATTCATAACATTTAGTTCTGTGTTACTGCAGTTCATGTGTATGCGTGTGACACACAGAGAAAGAGATGTGAGGTCAAAGGAGATACAGTAATTTTTTCTGTTTCTAGTCTATAAAGGGTGCAGAGTTCTCACAAAACTTTGAAGGTCATCTTTGTTCTCTTTTGTTCTGCGTGCTTGGATTATCTGCTTTTTCACATCTTTACTTTCTTTGTGCCTGTCTTTGCCTTGCAGAATGGATAGTCAAGGGTTAATCCACCCCCCCTAATCCTGCGGCGATAAAGAGCTTAACATGGATGGTTCAGGGATATGGATATTTAGAAGTATGAGATACTTTTATGGCTGCAGAGTTTGGTTTAAAAGATTCTCAGCAGGGAGGTTGAGGCAACAATGAAGAGGATGAAGTGCTGGAGGAAGAATGCGGTTGAGAGATGAAGGGGAAGTAAGTGAATGATGGAAAACTGTTGCGGCAGACAGAAAGGAAAACAGTTTTCATTAATAATAAACTGACTAAAAAACAATGGAAGAAATGAATAGATATGGGAAAAAATGGTAAATGATGTCATGCATTAATTATTACAAGCAAGTTAGGTGGAGCATAACCAGATCCTAATTTATTAAAAAAAAAAAAAATCTTAAATATGGCGAACCATGGGATCGTGTCTTCAACCTCTAATATTATCTGATACTGTAGTATGAATGGCAAAGCATTAGGTTTGGCCTTATTAAGCTGCGTGTAGTTCAGTGGGTTCTATATGACTTTTCTCCTATAGTCCAAAGACATGCATGTCAGTTTAATTGGTCACAGGTGTGGATGTGGGAGTGTGTGATTGTCCTGTGATGGAGTGGCGATCCATCCAGTGTATGTCCCACCTTTCAACCCGTATCAGCCGGGATAGGTTTCAGCCCCACTGAAATGTTGCTCTTGTATTTACAATCAGGCTGACTCACTTGCTGCTACAATATCTATACAATAGGCATATTTATTTGTGTAGCTAAGCTGCTTTTTTTATTATTCTACTTACTACTGTAAGCTGTTTTTGTGTGGAAGCTGTTAAAAGCAATGTCGCCAGAAGATTACATACAGACACTCAGCAACAGCAGCATAATATTTTAATCACTGAAGGTGTTATGTTTGTTATTCCGAGAATTTTCCTGCAGAAATTTTCCACTTCATTCTGCATTTGAGTGCATTTTCCTCACATACACATTTAAACAGCAACATGTACAGATACAGCTTATGACTGAAAAATGAAATCTAAGATTATGTCCCACAATAAGCAGGTAATGAGCCTCATATTTTCCAAACATCCTGCTGTAAACCTTGTTGCTGTTGACATTTGTGATGTCCACTCTGATATACTGGATCTGAATTAGACTATAACGTGGAAATGAATTTGAGAATTTGCTACTTTGAATCAAGAATAACAATTTATGTTTTTCAGTAGGCTTTATGCTTATTTTCATGACTGGTGACTGGTGAGTAGCCAGAAGTGGTGCCCACAAAAACCAGATTCTGTTTGGAGAATCCAGGCATGAGGCTGACCAATCAGAACCGGCATTTCCAAGTCTCTAATAGTTTTGTTTCAGACAATGGATGAACTGATGGTCTGCATCAAGACCTGGTAGAAAATAATTAAGGGTTATTATTTTGAAGTGTGACTCATGCAAAGCTATAGTGGTAAAGTTTAAGATTCAAATTTTGCAGGTAGAAGTAGAAGGTGCACTGTATGTCAAGGTCAGTGGAAGCTGATTGTGTGGAGCGTGGAGTGAGGACCCAAAAGTGGAATGTGAAGGAAGACAGACTTAAACTTAAGGCGAGCGGTTGTTAAAGGTTGTTGGAAGAAACATGGGCAAAACTGAATGCCCCCCCCCCCCCCCCCCCCCCCCCACAAAAAAAAGTAAAATATACTAAATACAAAGTGGACACATCTAAAACTAGACCAGTTGGGCAGAATCGCAGAGAACGAGACACAGGAAGAGAAACTCAAAGCAAAGCACAAGGACTATTGACTCTCAAAATGAAACAGGAAGTGATAACTAAATGGGGAAGACACAGACATGACCTACATACAGGAGACTTGACATGAGAGGGAGGAACACGAAGGAATAAATTCTAAAGCAAAGCACTAGAAATAACCTAAGTGCACAAACGGGAAACACATGAAACCATATACACATTAAACAAACCAGAGATCACTGAGAATAACAACATATCCTAGAAGGGAAAATATCAGAGAAAAGAACACAATCATAAGGCAAACCAAGAATCCCATGAAACATTTGAACAAAACCTCAGACCAAAATTCAAAAACACCGGGTCACAGACCCAGGACCATGACACTGTACTCCCCATCCTAAACATCTCTTTAATAAAATGCAAGCAAAGATTTTTCACTTACTACTAATTTCTTTATGTTTTGCTAGAACATGGGAAAGAAGTGCAGCAAATTATGTGAATGTGCAAACATACATGGAAACACAGTATATAAGGCAAAAATAGAGTTTGTCCAATTCTAACAAGCCTTAAAGTCAATATTTAGTATGACCACAATTATTCTTCATCACAGCCTTAACTCTCGTAGGCAGCTTTCTTGTCATTTCTTTAAGTAGTCTTCAGGAATAGTTCTCCAGGCTTCTTGAAGAACATTCAAAGCTGGATGTTGGCTGCCTTTTGTTCCGTTCTCTGTCAGGATGATCCCACACTGCTTCAATAATGTTGAGGTCCGGCCTCAGGGAAGCCAATCCATGAATGATAGTGTTCCACTGTATGTTTTTCTATCCAGGTATGTTCTTGCTGCATTGGCACTGTGTTTGGTATCATTGTCATTGCTGGAAAATGAAGCTGCTGCCAATGAGAAGCTTTCCAGATGGTATTGCATGGTGGATTAAAATCTGATGGGACTCAAAAGTCCATCAATTTTGCCAAGATCTCCAACACCACTGGCTAAAATGCAGCCCCCAAAAAAACCTCCACTGTGTTTTACAGATGGCTGTAGACACTCACTATTGTACCGCTTACTTGACCTGCTCTATACAACTGAACCAACTGAGCCACTGAACTCAGTATGAAATGAACCAAAAATTTCAAATTTGGATTCATTACTCCATAAGACCTGTTGCTACTGATGTTCAGTCCAGCTCATGTGTAATTTGGCATACCTCAGCCTTTTCTCCCTATTCTCCCTAAGAATATCTTTTTGACAGCCAAAGTTCCACTAAGATTTCTGATGAGGCTTCGATAAACAGATAGCTGAAGGGCCAGATGTATCTCTCAGGTCCTGTGTCAGGTTTTTTCCTATTTCTAAAGGACCTGACTCTAAGATGCTGTTCATCTGCTGTAGATATATTTCTTTAGGCCTGACACTTGTCCAGTGTCCTCACATTCTTTAAGGATACATTGCATAAAAAAAAAAAGGATACATTGCAAACATTGAGGTATACCAAATTTACGGCTGACAGCTCTTTGAGAATCATGGAGTTTGCATGTTTTCCCCATGTTTGCGTGGGTTTTCTTTGGGTACTCCGGTTTCCTCCCACAGTCCAAAGGTGTGGGGTTAGGTTAACTGGTGATTCTAAACTGCCCATAGGTGTGAATGGTCGTCTGTCTCTCTGTGTTAGCCCTGCGACAGGGTGGCGACCTGTACAGGGTGTACCCTGCATCTTGCCCTATGATAGCTGGGATAGGCTCCAGGCCCCCTGTGACCATGAACAGGATAAGAGGATGGATGGATGATTTTTTTTGTTGTTTTGTTTTTTGCAACAGGCTGCTAGTAACAAAGACCTTAAAGAAAAAATTTAATTGGTTCTTTGCTAAGTTGTCTGTTATGTGTAGATACAACACAGGTCAGTGTTACTGGTGAGGACTAGACTGAAAATGACTGATAAAACAGCCAAAGTCCAAAGAAAAGCTTCAGAAAGCTTCAGAAAGTCTGGAAAATATTGTTTAAGACCACTTTAAAAATGACAAGCCTGTATCCTTGGAAACAAAATATAAAGCAAGGAGTGGTGGTTCAAGACTTTTGCACAGCACTATAGTCCTCAAGATTAACATAGAATTTTATTTTTCTCTTGAGTTTCTGTTGCAAAGCAGTTCCTGTATTCTTCCCCTGCATTTATACGGCAAACTTACTAACGTCAGCTCTTAATACAGAAAATAAGTACCAACAGTTCCTCTGTGTTCCAAAGCCGCTCAACCAGCATTTTAAATGCTACGAGCAACGTCCAAAATCCCTGTCACTTTCTGCCTTCAGGCTCAGGAAACTCTCTAGTTGTTCTTCTCATTAAATTTGTATGTTCACCTAAGCGTTCACTCTGGACTTAAAAATCTGGCTCTCAATAGAATAATGACTCAGGTGGATATTCCTGTTGTTTTCATGAGTCATTGGCTTTCAATTTTTCCCACACTTTGAGTGCTTATGCGTGCCATTGGGTCCTCTAAACAAAAAGAGGTCTTAATGGAGAGTACAAGTGGCCACTGGTGTTTGTTGGTAAGGGAAATGGTTTGTATTTAAAGAAAAAGAATATGAGCATTTTATGATGAAAAAAATCTTACAAGCAAAAAATGTAATAATAATGTAAAAAAACAGAAGATTGTTATGCATTCAGTGAAGCCATGGGGTGAGCCAATAAATTAAAGAGATCGTGCAAGCATTTCTTTTTAAATTACAAATTTATTGCAAATATAGAAATAGATCTTTTGTACAGAAATTGCAAAGGGAAATGTTAATATCAGCAACAAATATTTAAAGAAAGCAGAAAGCCCAGATTTGCTGCTGTCAGTCCAACACAACCACAGGAACTTGATCCTTCCGTGGCCCTTTTCAGACCTCCTGATGCTGTCAGCTAGGCAAGACTCACATATCGACAGAAATTTTACACACATTTCCAAACGTGAAATAAACCCATATGATAATTGTGAGAATTTGCCTTAGACCTTGGCCTTACAGAAATCACACAGATGGTGGTTGTACCTCAGCTCTGTAATGAAATTGTACATTACATAGTTGTGATCACAAATACTGGTATCTTTATGGAGCTTTTCATGCCGCGTTACACTTATTTTCAGCTGGTGCAACCTGTAAGAAAGCCAAATGCCTCTAACCTTTCTTATGAGTGTTAAAAATTAATGAAAAAAATTCTTTAAAAAAAAAAAAAAGTCTTATATACAATAAATGAAAATAAAATGTCACCATAGCAAATGGAATGCAATGATTTAAGGACTGAAAAATACTGTACATTAGAAACCTGCGCTGTACTGTACTTTACCTAAAACATGGCTTTATTAGTCACAGTGTGCATGTGGAGCGTTGTATTAGAGCTCAGCAGAATTTAAATAACTGATTAATAACTCAGTAATTTTAACACCACTAACCTTCTTTTTCAATAATAGTTATCCATGGGTTCTTCCTTGCTTGTATCTGGTAGTAATAGTAGCACTGTGTTTCCTTGACAGCAAACATGAACAGTTAATGCTTTTGTTGCTGTAAGGCAAGGGCACAATGAGTTTTTGAACACAGTTCACTTTAATTTATTTTCCTCGGTGAGTTGAGGAAGGTCCTTCATTCTGTGGACAGAGAGCTGCTTATTTGGGAACTGCAGAGTTTTCAGTCTCAGCCACTGACAAGGCCAATCATTCTGGATTGGCGACTATTTCAGCACTGGATTGTATGATCCAGCCTCTGCTGTTTATGAGTGCAGAAAACATTTCCACTGATCAAATATTGGCTTCCGGTACTGAACAGCATTTGGTCTCACCATAACGCAACCTTTTTGCAATTTTCACAGCTTTGGATCAGGGGTTAGAGAAATGGGAGCTCTGAGTTACAGATTACCCTCCAGTACCAACACAGAACTGATCTGATTACAGTGTCATTTCACCCAATTAAAACCAATCTCTACAAATTGGCTGCCCAACATAGCCTGGCCATATTGGAAAGACTGTGACCTAACTTAGCCCGAGGTTAATGCATTTAATTTTCTGTGTGTAAGTGACACAAGCAGCCCTCTTAGTTTTGGCAAAGACTGGGCCACAAAATGGGCAATGATTATCTCTGCGGGAGCCTGTAAGCATTACCACGGCAGAAAGTAAACATGGCTATGATTTATTGCTCGCTGCCATGCATGAACACTATTGCAATAACTTACATAGCAGCAGAGCTGCAGCAAGTGTTACAAACACGTCACAGGATGGGTGTAAAAATAAAATACACCAAAGTCTTTCTTTTCTCAGCATGTACTCTGTCCATCACTACTACTTAAAATAACATTATTAAGGTAGTTTTCCCACCAAATGTTTTTTTTTTCTCTAAAAGGGACGTGAGGTTTTTTTAAGCCCTACAAATAATGAGTACAGGGACTTTCAGCGTCTATATTGGCACAAGCTATTTCTTTTCTTTAAATCACTTTGAGACCACCTGTTTTGTACATTCAAAAAGGTTTTCAGCAGAACTACGTAATAAATGAGTCTGTTATTAAAGGCTGATGATAAATGGCTGATTAGAACTGGCAGGGTATAGAGTGAATTTAATAAACTAGCTGGATGGAAAGCCAACAGGCTCTCAGACCAGAGCAGGAGGAATGAAAATCATTCATTTGGCTAACAGCAAGTGGGCTGAGGCTGAGGGAGAAGCTGCTGAGGCTGCATTAATTTGCCAGTGAATGCTAACTGAATGATTGAGATTAGGTTAAGACTATCCACAGTGTGTGTGCTTGCGTCACTCCAAAAAAAAGAAAAAAAAAAGATTTTTTTTTTCTTTGTCATAGCTGAGAAACAGAATATGATCGGGCAACTCTCAAGTTTAAAAAGACAGACTGCATGGAGAATAAAGAAGAAGAGACAGCAGATGGATGTAAACAACCAGCGGCTTTAAATATGTTTACCCCCTTTTTACACCTGTTGCTAAAGATTAGCATAACTGCAGAGGTAACTGTCAGTACACAATATAATACAACCACCCAAATGAAAACAGTAGGCAAAAATGTAAATATAACATCACCATTTATAAAAAAAAAAGGAAAAAGGCTAAAACCTCGATGGTCAAATTAAAGGTACTTGACAATACCATATTTGAGCCCCTACAGTTTTTGTTTTCGATGTACGTCCACTCATTGTACACAACAATATATTTTGTCTCTCAAAAATACAGGGAATCATGCAAATATAACAACTTTTTCTTTTTATGTAGTACACTATGTTAAGTTTTCTCTGTCTTAAACCTTATAACATAAATCATTGCAAGTACTAAAAGTCAATCTCTTTGCCCCCTAATCACCCCCCCCCCCACCAAGAAAATTAATTAAATAAATAAACAAACAAAAGAAAAAATAAAGACAACCAACTGAAAATTCAGAAACACAGACATATCAATAGATCAGGCTGAGTTATAAAAACATCCATAGAAGCATTTTAAACCTTACTATGTTTTTTTTTCTTTTTTCTAGTGTACAAAATTCACAGATATTTCACAGATTCTATTAGTCCTTTGTCCCTCTTTGGAAACTGGGTCCAATCAGCCCATTTGCACTTACTGATAACAGGATTTTCAAATGCTCTTCTGCTCAGGAACTACATTATAGGGGTAACTTGTACATTCAGATGAAGGATGGTAGTTGTCACTGAATGCTTTCAACACACAGGTTTCTACAGTTAAATTTTTGAGCGAGAGCTTGGCAGATGGATACGAAGGGCTGGCGGTTCTCAGCCTGTCACCGCCGTGTGACGAGTGAGCAAAAAATTAGTCACACGAAGACGTGTTTCATTTGTCTCCGCTGAATTCCTTTCACCATTTAGAAAAATACAACTTCACATTAGGCTAACACACAAACACACGCACGCACACACACACACAAATGCATGCATTTATTTGATCACATAAGCCCTTCTGTGGCTATCACGAGGAGACACACAGGGCAATTTTCCATTTATCAAAATTTGGCACATTATCCACATGGGCTAATCTCCTACACAGTAAGCTAATTGACTAATAGACTATTAGACAAAAAGGTTGGGATACCAAATGAAAGGATTTGAAATCCACTGTCAATGTGGATACCTGCCTGTCACTGCCTGAATGAACTGGTAATGAAGCTGCCTTCCTTGTGGCTTTTGAGAGCTGACAGCTTGCTCTTAGTCGCCATAACTTTTGAATACTTAAATAATTGTTCCCATCACATCCTTCTGATATGCATGTTACTGTTTATTAAAAGCAGACCACTGATTCACCACAGTAGCCATGCTTCCACACATTATACGATATCTCTCCCTGCCTTCAGCTATAATCCAGCCTACTGCCTTATTTTTCAAGACCCTGTCTGTTACCTGCCTTTCAAGAAAGAATCATTTAACTTTCATCACTCTGTGACTCATTGTGACGCATGTGTTTTCTGGAGAGGGAAGGCGAGGGGAGAAGTAGGGAGGGAGAAGTAAGGGAGGGAGAAAACTGCTTTACAAATGAGTCTTACATGCTGCATCATCATCAAATTGAAAAATTCAGTTTGCTGATACTTTTATGCCACCATGTGTTGTGTATTTCTGTATTGCTGATTTTTAAAATGAACAGTCTTGTGTAATTAGGTAATGAATATTATAGATACATAGACATACCCACTATATTATTTCATTGTGGTATGTCTGTTTGTTAACACACCCAGATTATCCCTGAAATAATGATAAATGCCCATTAAGGCAATCAATAGACAGTGCGCTTCAAGGATTAATTGCCGGGCTAAAAAGTGTACAGTATTATGCTGTGGTCTAATAAAATTATTGATCTTCTTCTGGTAAACTGAATTAGCATGAACTCACTTCTCATTTAAGCTTGACTTAAGAGCCAATGTTCAGACATACGGGAAGTAAGCCTCAGAAATCAGACTCTAAGAAAAGGTTCAAGCATTAATGGCACACAGCATGGTTTTCTCACGTCTGGCATGCCAGTTGCTTGAGACAAACATCGATGGTGCTACAAAACAAACTATCCATCTCCAAGTGAGCCACCCTCCAGGGTTTCAGTGAGAACATGGGCAGGGATAGAAGAGATTCTCTTTCTTTCTTTTTTTTTCTTTGTTCTATGAGACAAAAGATTTGCCTCAATTTTTATCAATAGATTATTGACCAGATTGAAAGCATATAGATTATACGGATAATGTTTTAGACCACCACCCAGTGTAAAGTTTATGCCACAACTGCCATAAATTAAATAAAATATTTTTTTATGTTTCTGTAATGGTTAATCCACAGGTCCTGCACAAGCTCTTTATTCAAATGATATCTTTAATGCTAAAATATGATTATTGCTGTTACCCATGAATTTTCAAATTTACTGTTTTACAAAAAAGCAGGAAAGAATAATAAAGCACATTATTTATTTATTTATTTTTTTTTTTTAAAGTTCATCGTGGTTGAATGTTATGCTTGATTAATTTCTGACTTCTCATAGAAGTTCAGTGTGCCGGCTTTGGGTTTAAAAATGTGAATTCAGTGTATTTGCAAAATAAAAAAACAATATTATATATTATATATATATATCTATATATATATATATATATATATATATATATATATATATATATATATATATATATATATAGGTTTAACAAAATTTTTGGCAGATTTCTAGATATTTGTTTTCTTGTTTTTATGCTAGGCAGTCTAATAAATTTGTTAGGTACTGTAGCTATCACGTTTCTCATGTGAGAAAAAGCACCAGGTGATGCTTATCAGGCAAGCATAAAACAGCAGCGGCTTGTTACTGTGGAAACTGCTTCCAAGTTTGAGTGTCTAGCATGTCAAATTTAAATGTTTCATTAGTTTTAATTTTGATTTTGCAAGAATTTAGCTTGCATTTGGAAACAGCTTTAAAGTAATCTATGACGGGAAACTGCCCCGTTCAACTGCAGTAATAACACTAACGTGGGGTTTACTGAAACTACAGTACTCACAAATCATTACAAATATTGGCACTTCTCTCAAGTGCAGTGAAAGCTGGGATCTAAACCAAATGTTTCGAACTAGAGCAGAAGAGCACTTGACAACTGAAAAAAATTATCTCCTGAAAAACACACTGATGTGGTAATCAAAATAGAGAATGCTTGGGGTGAGTCAGTGATAACTAATAGAATCAAGCTAACCCCCAGTTCAGACAGGCCACGGTAGTTAAGCTCTGCTGGGAATCCTGGCAGATAAGCTGATTTCAGTGCCAGCTCACATTAGCTGAAGGCTCATCTGACACCCAAGTGCAAATCTCATAGTGGGCAAGCTATTTAGCTTGCTTGAAAATTGCTTTGCATCTGCAAGCCACTTTGCAACCTCACTTCTATACAGGACCTCCTTTCATACAAGGTCTGACTTAGTCATAGTCTTAGCTGTTGCCATCGATGTCTGAAACTGGGTCTTGTTGATGCTCCAACTTTCATGAATGCATGTGGAAAGGCGTGGAAATCCAGCACAGAGCCATAATCACCAAACTGAACTTCCTGCCACATAATACTATAATATAGTGGTCCTCTTCATTGAACAGTAATGTTAAGTGTTATTTTGTCAGGTAGATTAACACAAATGGCAGCTGAAATGATGACCGTCCTGATATTCCTGAACATTTGCTTCTATGCTTAACCTCGGTTTCCACTTCTGTAAACTTGTTATGGCAGATGAAGAATGCACCAAGTTTCTTCTATGGGATTAAATGCTCTTAGTACATACAAGCAAAGTTCAAATGAAACTGGTGAAACTCTAAATCAGTCACAGTAACATGTTACGTAGGATACAGCAAAAGACTCAAAAGTTCCAAGACTGTATTATATGTTCATCACATGGTGCTTCACTGTAAAAAAAAGGCAGATGAGGTGGTGCATCCCAGATACGCTGTTAGTAAAAGATTACAGTGGACCTGACACACACACAGCTAAACACTGATCCAAGGATTACGACCTCTGACCATGACACTATCCAAACACCTTGACAAACAAGAAAAAGAGAGAGAGAGGTGTTTTGCAAAAACAACAGGAAGGAAGAAATACAAAGATCTGTGTGGAAATACATAAAGTTTGCATATCATTCCTGTTCAACCTGCAGTTACTTAATTAAGTGCTAAAAATCAACAGGACAAAGAAAGCACAAAAGTAGAAAAGCAGTGTTGGCATACGGTGCACCTCCCAAGTCCTGCCTGCAACAAACCTCATTTAATAAAACAGAGCAGGTCATGTCCAGTACCCTGCTCACATCACACCTACTGTGTACCTCATTTGACCTGTGGGAACAGGGAAGGTGGTGGGAGGTGGACCAAATGAACACTACTGCAATATACAAGTGAGGATTAGAAGAGAGAAAAAAATGTACCTGACATTTAAACTTGTCATTAAAACCAACTGGCGGTCGCCGTGAACAAAGATGTGGAGCAGCCCACCGCTGATTTCGTTTTCACATTTTAGGGTAGTATGTCTCTGATTGTGTATGTTAGCTGATGATAAGAAATTGAGCTGTTACACAGCACTTAAGGTAAGCAGGATGCCTTTTTGACATAGTGCCAAGAAACAACATGGTCATTATTACAAGCAGACCGTTTCAGTAGAAAATTCAAGAAAAGGCCGGTTAATACTCTTTACGAATAGATTATGGGATGGCTGAGTTAGCAAGAAGTGGAGAAAAATACAGTAGACATGTTTGACATCACTACGTTAGTACATGCCATTAATAGTCTAGTACTGTTCAGACTTAGACAACCAGCCACGGGGCGAAATACTGACAAATATTAATTTAAAATTAGTTGGGGAATATATAATATAATCTGACAAGGCATGCCAATACCTGCTTACAATGACCACTGTGTACCACACACAGCCACACACACACACAATCATGAGGCATAGAGTGCAAGCGGACATGCCTTTAACAAGTTGTTTTTTGTTTCGTTTTGTTTTTAATTATCAGTTATATACAACAATGACATTAATTTTCAGAAAAGAACAGACACATTGGCAGTAATTAGAAGTGTCCTTTCCCTCTCTGCCTCATTCAGTTTTAATGTGAGAGAAAGGATTTGGAATGTACGGTCGTGCTAACGCTGAATGATGAAAATAGATTTCCCCTTAACCTGCCTGCTTGTAATCTACTTACATTCACTGTGCCTGCAGAAAATTATTTGTATCCTGGGTTGAACCTTTCATTTGTTTTTCATCTCATAACCCCTCACTCTTTTAATGATCAAAGTGATATCTATCACTTATTCACACAGTTAAGTTGCCTTATTGTACACCACATCCTACACCATCAGGAAACTAGCATTTAAGGGAATGTTAATTTGTCCTCTGTATTGCTTCAGACTAAGACCATAAATCAGATTATTACCCAGTCAAATACTATTTAGGTCAGTGAGGATATTTAAGGAAACACATTCTTTACTCATCAAACCATGCAAGACTGTTACTTGGAAGGACGTGTTTAACCCTTCAGATGCATTCCCTGTACTCTTTTAGGCTAAGGTCCCACTCTAATCTTTCTCCTATGGTTTTCTTGGAGCCCACTTGACAATTTTTTTATGTTCATGTGTTCTTTTCTTTACAATTATTCTGTTCTTTCCATGTGCCAGATGCTTTTTGAAATGCAAAAACCTCAGCCTCAAAAAGGATCTAAGAGAATAGAGACAGAGCCTGCATTTGACATCTCGGTTCAGTAATCTGCATGTTGTCAGTTGTAACACAGCACAGCTCACACCCATCATATCCTCCATTACTTAGAAGTCTAAACAAACCCACGTGGAATGCTGAAAACCTATGCAGCACCTAATAAAATACACAAAACATCTTGGGTCACACAAAGCAGAAAATGAAGGGTATCAGCATTTACTCTGTGACTACCCACAGATCAAAACATGGCACTATAAAGATGGTCCTTTGCATCACAAAATGTGATCACTCAAATAGAGTACTAAATTACACAGTTGGCATTTGCTCCCTGTACTATAAATGGAACCCACAAACACAGAATAAGAATGGTCCATAAAAGTTGCTACAATGATGTGTAAAAAAAAGACTGTAACGACTCAGATCCCAGGCACAGTTTCATAGTCCTTGCTCTTAGCGCAATATTTATACACCTAGCATGCCAAAAGAAAAAAACAAAAAAAAAAAATCAACAAAAATAAAAAAAACCTAAAGGCAAAATTTTGTCCTACATTTTTCTCCCTATGAACCGAAACTGAATTTTCTGGCCCAGGGGTGCATCAGTAAAAGCAGTATCTGAACTCTTTATTCTCCGATGCTTAACTCTGGTCCCCAGTCACAGCTTCTGCTGCGCTGACACACCCTTCCAATAATCAAGAATGTCATGCAAGTCCTCGCCTTTAGCAAACTGCACCTTTTTTCGAAGGGCATTTCCAGCCGTCACATAACAGGACTCATCACGTGGGCCTTTCCTGTAAGGACGAAAACGCTCCCAGATCCGCAGTGAACTCTCTGAGCAGTACTCTGGGCTAGAGGAGTAGCCTGAGTAACTGGAATGATGGCGGGCAGGTGAAAGCTGGGAGTAAGAAGCTGCGTCCCTGCGGGATCGTGTCAGGGGCTTTAAGAATGAAACTCTTTGGGCTGGGGAACCCTGGTGGGAGCCTTCATAGTAGAGAGCTGGGACAGAGTGGCGGTGCTCCGAGCAGTGGTAGTCCTGCTGCACCTCCAACTGCTGTTGCTGCTGTTGCTGTTGTTGTTGTATTTGTTGCTGTTGATGGTAATGGTGGGATTTTTGGTTGTCCTGATGTTGGGCACCAACACCACCACTGTCGCAACCACCACCACTCCCTCCTCCACAGCTCCCACTTCCCACTAAAGGCAGTCTCTCCAGGGGCTCCCCACAGCCCACTGGACTGGCCCGGTCTGGGTACTGCTGTTGTTGTTTATTACAGGCATCTGGGCTCCTTGGCTCAGGAACATCCAGGCTGTACACCCTGGCTCCTCCACGCTCCCTGTCTCGACCCATGGAGCCACAAGATGTGGTGCTGCACTGTTTCTTGACAGAATTTACAATAACAACAGCTGCATCTGCGCTCATTTGCCGCTGAATGGGACGTACAGCATTAGCCGGAGGAGGAGGCCTGTAAGGGGGAGTGACAACAAATCCCCCACCACTGATCCCAGGACGCTCAGAGAGAGGGGCATTCAAGGCAGGGAGTGGAGGTGGAGGGGGTACTTTGTTGGGAGCAATGACTTGGCATGTCTCTGACAATCCTTGAGAGAGTGGGATTAGGCCACGTGTTAGGGAGGACGTGCTGGTGGGTGGTGGGGAGGTGGGATTGGAGGAAGTAGGGTTTGTAGAGGCCCCTGAAGCAGCAACTGCAGCTGCATCCAGTTTCAGGGCATCAATGCAATTGTTAATGATCTGATTAACCTTATCAACCTCCATGGCAATGGTTGAGATTTCTGATGCAGAGCCATGTCCATCATCATCTGAGTCATCACCAATATCAGTTCCATCATCGTCCCTCAAGTCTTCTCCTCTCATCAAGCCATGCACACCATCTACCATACGCTCCATCCCTGCCCCTCCAGTTCTGACATCCATATAGTTTCCCTTGCTTGTAGCCATGGCCTCTGAAAAGGCAGTGGCCATCTTTTCCACTTGTGGGATAGAAGAAAGTCTTGAGGAAGTGGTGTTGGCTGAGTGGAGCATTCCCGAGCTTGAGGATGTGGACATGGGAAGTTTTGCTCCATGGTGGTGCTGATACTGGTGATGTTCTCTGGATTGTTCCTGAAGCTTGTGGACTGCTGATGGATCATTTGCTACTGCTGCTGCCACTTCTGGTCCATAGCGCATTTCCAGTATAGTTTTCTTGACACAGATAGACTTTCTCTTCTCATCATGCATCCGTTTTTTACGGAGACAATAGTAGACAAGGCCTAAAATAATTAACATGCCAAAAAGGCAGCCCACGATGGTCATTATGTAGTGAGTAGTGGTGGAAGGTGTGGGGAGCATATCATCTTGACTTTGACCCCGAGTGGAAAACTGGAGGCAGGTGTGGTTGTAACGCTGAGAGTTGCGGATGGATACCACACAGAAGGTGTAATTATTGCGTGGCTTTAGTTTGTTTAGGGTGATCATCTCCTTCTTATTCTTCAAATTCATGACATCAGACACAAATGTGTTGTTGTATTGTGTCAGAATGTACATTTTGCTGAAGGGCTTTGGAATCTTGACAAGGAGAGAGGCTGACGACAAAGAGACATGATGGAGCTTTATGCTGGGACTGAAACCATCTTCAGTAGATGAGGAAGATGTAGTGGACTGGTGGTATGGTCCTATACCACCAAGAATATCTAGTCCAAACCCAGAAGGACCATCCAAATCTGGTGGGAGAGAGGTCATTCCTGGAATCATTACACCATCTCGGCAGTGATGGTACAAAATGTTCTTAGCATTCCGGCCAGCAGCAATAGGACTCAGTAAAGGGTAGCCAAACATTTCCCGTGGTGTCTCACATAGGAGGCGGTCATAGGTGTGTGTGACATTGTTGAAGAACTCCAACCAGGTTAGAAAGCTATAAAGATCACAGCCACAATGGAATGGATTTGCTGCCAGTTCACACACCATAAGCCGAGTGAGAACTGTGAATGTGGATGGGTCAATACGCGCAAGTTTGTTGGATGACAGGTCAATGCTGCTGAGGCTTGGGCACTCCCAGAATGCATTGCTGGCAACAGCCTCAATAAGGTTGTGCTGCAGGAACAGGCACTGCATGCGTCCGAGGCCTCTCAACATACCCTCAGTTAAGTTTGTCAACTTGTTGTAACCCAATTGAAGAACCTAAGGAAAAAAGAAAGCAGAGTATTTTTTTTTTTTATTTCTTCTTACATTGTGGGCCTGAATGAATTACCAAGTGTCATGCTGCAGCATGTTCTAAAATTTGCAAAAAAAATCATCTATACCAGTGTGGACAACGAGACCAGGGCCTGTTGAAACGAAGCACCTGATCCATCCCAGTTTTATTCTGCACCATGACAAAAATCCCAAACATAAAGTCAGAGTTATCAGGAGCTTAAGGAACCAAATATAGATTTGACTGATTTTTTTCTATTGTTTGCTTCACTTAGAATGATTTTATTTGTAATTTTTATTGTCATTTAAACCAGTTGATCAGTTAAATTTCTTACAATATATATATATATATATAGGCAACATTGCTGTCTTTGGAACAATAGGTCAAGGGCTCAAAATAAGAGTCCCCAGAACTATGAAATGCTACTACACATGTAACCCCAGTGAAAGCATTTGTGTTGAAGGTATAGTACAACACAAATGCTATGCCAAGGGGGAGCCAGGACATCAGGTCAGGGGGGAGCTGGTATCATCCCCACACTCCAGCTGGTATGTTGAATGCAAGAGCAACCGCTACACTGAATGCTAAGCTGGAAATCTGGACACTGTGGCTGATTATCAAGACCACATGAAGAACCCTCTGAAAGTTTGCTACAAGTCTATCATTGAAAGCAATCAGCTGATCTATACCATGGCAACAGTGATTCTTGAGATGCTTGGCTATAAGATGAACAATAGCCACAATGAGCAGCACCCTCCATGGAAAAGAAAATTAGCTGCAAAGATCATGGAGTGCCTCAGAAGTACAACAAACTGTCCATACATGAGGCTTTAGAAGCTCAGCCAACAAGACAGGCTACGGATACAGACTGCGATATAACCATGGAATGGAACAAACACTAGCCACCTCCTCTACATGGATGACATTAAGCTGTATACCAGGAATGAATAGACTGCGATTCATTGAACCACACCACTAGGATCTACATCAACAACATCAGAATGTCGTTCAGACTGGAGAAGTGTAGTCATATGGTAACAAAGAGAGGGAAGGTAGAACTGAGGGAATTGCACTACCAGAAGATAACATTGCAGATATTGAGGACAGCTACAAATACCTTGGAATCCCACAGGCAAATGAAACCATGAAGCTGCAACTGCCAAATACGTACCAAGAGCAAGGCAAGTCCTGAAGAGTCAGCTGAATGGGAAGAACAAGATCCAGGCAATCAACACCTACGCCCTACCATTTGTTATACACCCTGCTGGGCTAATAAGCTGGCCAAAGCAGGAGATAGAAGCCACTGACATCAAGACAATAAAGCTCCTTACTATGCATGGAGGGCTTCACCCCAAGCACCCTGTATGCTAAGCGGAAGGAAGGAGGCCAAGGACTAGTGAGTGTCACAACCACTGTCCAGGATGAAATAACCATGATCTATGAATATCAAGAAGACGGCCACACCTAATCATGTGAATACCTCAAGCAGCAGGCATGAATGGCATGTCCCACCGGCAGATAGAAGAAGTGGCTGATCTAGAAAAATCTGATCAATGGCATGGACAAAGCTGGACTGAAAGACAGTTTATTGACAATCATGGCAGCATAGGAATAAGCTGTGAGCATAAGATCAATAGAGGCTGGGTCTACCACACCAGGGCAAGACCTCAGGTGCAGGCTGTGCAGAGATGCCCCTAAGACAGTCCAGCACAAAACAGCCGGGTGCAAGATGCTAGCAGGCAGGGCATACATGGAACACCGAGTCCCCTCGGTACTGAACAACCGCTTGCTAGTGCTAATAGCTGCGCCTGCTACCAAACAACTATATTTCATATTTTATCTTTTATAATTGATTAATATCGCTTTTGCAAGAGCTGGCCAAGAGGGCAACAGAATTTACAACAAATACACATAACAATAAAATAAGCAAAGAAACAGTGGTTTAATGCTTATCAGTACAGTCACTTCCACATTTGAGTTCTTGATGATTTAGTCCCTGCAGTTGACTGAAAAAAATTGTTGTGAAATCCATATGCCCCCATCCAAAAGCCAATTTAATGCATTATTATGTTGCAATATGTGTTTCATGTATTGAGGAAAAATTCCATAAACTCACTGGACTGAATCCACTTTCAAATTAATTATAATATTAAATGAAGTTTGCTTAATTAAGCTAAAAAAAGAGGCACCTTGACTCATTTTTTAAATCTAAATCTTATGGATGCAGTAGCCAAAATGAAAATGTTAGGCTCAAATTAAGGTCTAACAAATTGTATGCATTTTAATATCCATCTCCTTATTACCTGTAGATTGGCTTGGCCTGCAAAGGCTCCATCCTCAACGTAGCTGATTTCATTCTTGGTGAGGTTGAGGTCAGTCAAGTTGGTAAAGCGGTACATGGAACTGAAAAGCACAGCTTTCAGCTTGTTCTCATTCAGTCTCAAATCATGCACTGTGTTGTTGATGTGCTGGGGAATAGTCTCATATGGAGGCTGATTCTGGCTACATATAGCTAGCCACACATAGCCTTTGTCCCCCTCAATGAGCCAGCAGTCCCCATTGGCCATGTTAGGAAAATAAAATAAGAATAGGAGGGAGGGAAGAACAAGAAGGAGAGTGGAGGTGGAAGAAGCACCCTGCATTATTCCAATATAGAGTGATGAGAAAAAAGGAAAGCTTTAAACAGGAGAATGTAGAGGGAGATGGGAAAATTAGGTGTGTTTACAGGTGAAGGAAAGCAACAAAAGCTGCTAGGTCGGGTTTCCTAAGAGGAGATGGGTCTGGGTTGGGCACTGTAAAAGGGGTGAAACCTTCACGATACCAGTCTATGCATCATGGTGACTAGCAGGGGACCCATGTTATGTCATATTTTGTTGGATAGGAGTGTGAGGTGACACAGCTTGTCTTCAAGCTTCAAGCTCGTCTTCAGCTTTAGTTGTGATTGACTCAAAAGGATGAACCTTTGGAATAATCAGTGGGATCTGTGAATAAGAACAGAAAAGGAGAAACATTAGAAAAGGGGCATTAGTGGAGATGAATACAAAGCTAATTGCTTTTGTTTTATGTTGGCTTTTTTATTTTAAACAAAAGTTATTTGGAAGAGTTCCAGAGAGAAGAGATGCAAACAAAGACTGAAGGCTTCATTTATGGACTTTAAAAGACTGAACTGAATTCAAACTGCACCAAATTCCTATAAAACTGCATAATCTCAGAATACTGTATTTACTTGCAGGCGTCACAAAATCAATCAGCTTTCAGCTGGGCTTGTTCCATCAGATTTTTTTTTCTTCTGCTGTCTTTTCTTTTTTATATACAATATATACATGCTGCACTACCTCAAATGATGTTCTCTCTACAGAGGCCTACTGCCTCTGCACTTATCCCCCCCCAACTCCACCCCCATGAGGCTATGAGGTCATCAGGCTTTGGCTGATACCTGCACCATGTGAACCTGCCAATCTTTGCTTAGTCCCGAGGGGCCTGTTTTAAACATGAAGTGCAGCATTAATCATCCAAATGCTGACAGCACATTGTCTTCACAGACATTCCTTGTTATGACACTATCCTGCCAAAACCTAAGCTCTCTAACCCATCTGCATGTCATTTGAATAGCAGTCAAGCGTTTACATAAGGAGAGGATTAGCCGCCTGTTGCATCATGACAGACATTGTCCTCTTGCCGGCTCAGCAGCTGGGAAAAACATACTTACAATTACACACACATGTTCTCAGAGAAATGTGTAGCTGAGTACATGTCCACCCTGAAGCACATAGACGCCCTAATATAACAGCACGCACGTATGCACACAGGCACATCTGAAGACAAGCATGTCAGGACAGATTCTGTACAGCATAGTACAGTACAGTTTGTCTTTGTACGTCCCATGCTCCCTAAACTTCATCCCACATCCCCTCAGTTTTAATTTCTTTTGATTTCCATCACCATTCCATGAAAACAACAAAGAAATTCTCTTTCTGCTCCTCTGAGAAACAGGCCAAATTTATTTCTTGTGCTCTAAATTCTGCTTCTTTCTAAATCCGGCAAAGAATTGAACTCATTACAATTTATTCTGGTCCATGCTCCCCAGAGGTGTGAGCACAGAATCAGGTCCATCTTCTCTTTTAATCTCCTTATTACTGCAGAAAACTGTAACCCTGCAATTCTTTGCAAAATAGCACATTATCATGTATTCCAATGACCTCAGGCACCTGTTAGGTTTCTTGTTTCTCAGGTTTTTCGGTAGACACAAAGGAGATGTAAAACATGTACTGGATAATGTGGTCTCTATGATAGATAGTTATGAAGACAATATCTATATTATCTGTTCACAGATAAATAAAATTAGTTCTGAATACTGAAGTCGCCCTCTGGAGTGGTCAGCAATCTGGCTACATATGGAATTTAAACACAGAATTATTGATGAAGCAAGTCAAAGAACCACTTACTCAACGTTCTTGGGAACTATAGCACAATAAACATAACACAAAGAATGCCAATGTAAATAAACCTAAAAAAAAATGACATTAATCCCCCCTTTTCTGTTTGATGACATTAATCCCGATGGTGGCGCAGTGTTTAGCGCTGTCACGTCACAACTAGATGATCCTAAGTTTGGATAAGCTGGGATCTTGCTGTGTGGAGTTTGTATGTTCTCTCTGTGTCTGCATGGAGTTCTCTCCAGGCACTCTGACTTCCTCCCACAGTCCAAAGATACGCGTGTTAGGCTGAATAGTAATTTGAAATTGGCCACAGTTGTGAATGTGAGTCTGAATTGTAGTCTGTCTCTCTGCGTGAGCCCTGTGACACTCTGACAGGCAACCTGTTCAAAGTGTACCCCGCCTCCCACCCTGTGACAGCTGGAATAGGCTCCAACCCCCTGCGACCCTGAACTGGATAAAAGGAATAGAATGGATGGGTGGATTTTTTAATCCTTGAATGGGTCTTTACACCCACACCTGTAGATAATATTTGAATACCTTGTAAACAACATACTGCATTCTTCTTTTCATCTCTTTGCATTCTGCCTAATGGCCCAAATGTATTCTCTACTGAGCCCATCACCAAGCACGCATTGGGACACTCGCAACTGAGTGTCTTGCTCTTTCGTCTGAGGTTTATCCTCTCCACAGGAGATGTGATCTCATTTGGTGCTCCATATAATGAAACCCAGAGGGTTCATACAAGGGAGGCAGGAAACCCAGTATGTCTGCATGTGTGTGGTGTGGGATATGATTACATAATTAGGAATATGGGACATGCAGAACACCTGTCTCAAAGGGAAAATACATGACTCATATCCATACCACAGGATCCATTTGTAACTATGAAAATGTAGGACACAGGATTAAACTTTTTTCTGCCACTGTTGCACACTGCTGTTGTGCATTGTAAAATTTGCTTCCGCAACAATTATGAGAGCATAACTTTTAGATTTTGGTCGATATTAAACATGCATTTTAATATAGACCAAATGCAAATGAAGCTTCGTGGAGGTGAGGGCATGTGTTTGTTGTTTGATAAGCTATACACATTACACCACATGGTATTAATAGCACTGCAAACTGACAGGATCAGTTTCTTGCTTCTTTTCATAGAAACTATATTCGACCTGCATATGTACTTTTAGTAGGTCACAGTATCAGCAAAGTTCAAAGCTAGAAAACTAAAAAGTGAGCAGGTAGCTGTAAGCTTTTACCTCAAAAACATCTGGAAGCACAAGTACTGTTTTGTTTTAGTTTTTTGTTTTTTTCAAATGCCTCAGCTATAAATTGCCTAAATAAAAAGAATACTACATTCAGTTCTGCAAAATTAAACAAAGATCCAAAACCAAGCAAATCTAAGCACTATGTGAACTGGATCTTAAATGCTTTCAACTGTAACTAAAAGTTTCTAACACTATTAAAAATGACTAAATGTTGTCTTGCATGCTGTGTAATCCCCCTTAGTTGGGAGTTCTTCTTCATTTTCTGTGGAAACTTAATGCACTGGCTGAACTCTCAGAGGTATATTCATTGTTTCAAGTCAAAAACCTGAAGTTAGAGTAGCTCATGTTTAGAAATAGTCTGAAAACCAAAACTAAAAAAGCCTAAGTTCACCTTTAATTTAAAAAATGTTAAGTTTATAATATGTTTGAAACATTACAGTAAAAGTACCTTTAAACTGCATTTTCATACAACAGTTACAGAAACCAACTAGAGACTATGGTGCCTTGGGTTTAAACAAAGTAATGTATGTTCTTGGATCACAGCTACTGTATATGCTGAAATATTTGATGTTTATGCACAGCAAAAGCTATGTCATAAGGAAAGTTATAAATGTACCACAAATTGAATTTCATAGTCACATTTGTTCAAGGTAATAATTTAAGGCAAGAAAAAACGTGTCTAATGCTAATTTAGTATGAATAAATGAATGGAGGATGTAAAGTAGGGGTGATGGTTCACTGGCTCCATGTCACCCCTACTTGCACTTTTCACTCTTTGTTTTTGAGCTCAAATACACACCTGTAAGACAAACAGTTTAAACAGCTACCAAAGTAAGAACTGCCTCAGTGGCAGGTGTCACCGGGGCCAAATTTTGTTGTAATCACAGACAGACACGCATGCACATATGATAGGAAATGAATATGCTGTTGGCACACTGTTGTAGCTGATAACAAATGGAAGGATAGGCAAAGCTTTTATTCATTTGGTCTTTTGTTTAAACCTGCGTGATAGTCAAAATGTCCATTACACAAAACACAGAGGCCAGTAAGCCATTTCCCAAAAACTTAAGAATTAACTTCAACCTCACTTACAGGGAATTTCTTGCACGTACATTTATCTTTGAGACAATTTATTTAATACCTACTTTGCAAATCTTTGACACTTTGTAACAGACTCACTCAAACACATGCATATACAAACACTATCACATTTCATCAGCCCCCTTGCTCCAAGAACAGATCTGGGTAACTCAGTGCACAAGCTTATACTGACACTTGTGATTGCCATGGGAACACATTTGTGATTGACAGTGACAATTAAGTCTAATGTTAAGAAAATAGGACGTTGTTGGCCTTTGCATCAAATCAGTGTGTGTTCTGCCTCGTTAATCATAATGATGTAACTCTGCTCCCTGAATTCTAATGACACACAGTGAGCATTGACTGTGACAGGTGTTAGACTTGGAAAGCGTCCACATCTTGTCTGTGCTATCACCAACATTACTCGTGGACACAGGTTCCTGTCATTCCAAATGCAAATTTATTTTCTGGGACCCCTTGTGCTCCTGGCTGCATATGCTGCCGTTATTTTGGATTGTGCCACCTGTGTAAAATATGCACTTGTTGCATTGACGTTAAAACAAAGACATTTATCCATAACAAAGTGCTGGGCAAATCAGAACTCTGCCTTTCACTGTATTTGTGCTCACAATTTGTGTGTAATTAGCGCTCGAGTTACATAGTTAGCCCCTCATTGCACAATCAGGCAATGAACTTCTGACCTCTAGTTCCATTCTGAGAGTTACGAAGAGCGCTATGGATTTAACTGGGACTAAAAGTGAAATTGGGGCGATGGTGGCTATCACTGAGATGTCTTGTCAGGAGGATGATTCAAATAAGGTTTGACACTCACTGGAACAAAAATCTGTTGAAGTTGTAGCAGTTGCTGATTTGTGCCAATACTCTATGCTCTATTCATTTGGCAGGTACCAAATATTTGGGCACCCTGCATCTTATTTTCTAAGCCTTTTTGGCTGACTGTCTTTGGTTTATACTAACTATGATTATCTGTACCAAACACAGACATTCCCAGAGTGGTGTTTGATGAGATTACAACACACGCTGAAAAAACATAATCAGAATGTGATTTTTCTGTTACATGTTTTGATATTGATCCTGTTTGACCAAAACCTTTTTTTGAAGGAATGATGGGGTTGGCAGTTTTACTATTTTTATCATAATGCTAGAAACTACATTGGTTTGATTAATTCTGCCATGAGTCAGAAGACATTAAACAGACAGAAACTGAGTTAAAGTGAGCAAACCTTTCAATTCAAGTGGTGATTTTAAGCAAAGGGAAAATGCAAATGAACTGCACAGAATGGCCATGTGAACATTTTGTATTAATAATGTTAGCTAAACTGATCTGGTTTGGCCTTTGACTGCACTCTGCCTGATGTCATGACTTTTGCTTGATTTAGCAGATGACTCTATGTTTACAGCAGAATGCTGTCAATAACCTTTATGTAAACACACACACACACACACACACAAATATTTACACACTTTGACCTCTACTTTATTTAGGTAATCCCTGTTATTCAGAATCTCCACAACATCATCAAGCAGCTCAGTGCTTGATTTGTTGCTAAATTCCTTTTCAGCTCTTCAGGCACAGATTTAGTGTCAAGTGCCAAAAACAGCTGTACCTCAAACAGTCCCTTGAGTCTGGCTCCAAAAGCAAGTTAATTTCTGCTAATCTCCATGTAAAAATTCCCAACTTCACAGGATTTCATAACTTATTTTCCCTGCAAACTGTACAGAGGTGAGTATATTATTTATTTACGGCTTAGAGTTTGCATTATAGGGACATAGCTCCAATAAAAGGCTGATACCATCAGGTAGAGTTGTGTTGTTTGTGTGTTTTGGCACATCTGTAAAGCAATTTTCAAATTTGTACTTGCAAATAATATGACTTGCATTGTAGCATATGTGCTAACAGATGCTGCAGTTTTGGTGAGTGAAATATTCATTAGTCAGCACTAATTAGCAAGTATTTGTGTCTGTCACTCCATGCATTCACCTTTGTGTATGTATATATATATATATATATATATATATATATATATATATATATATATATATATATATATATATGTGTGTGTGTGTGTGTGTGTGTTTGTTTATTTGTTTTTTACATTTTAGAATGCACACTAAAAACTGTTGTTCAGGTTTGTAGATCTTTTTGTCTCTCAACACTTCTAATCCCCTTGTTTCTTCTTGTCTCCCAATTTAATTCAGTTTTTCTCTTTCTCACTTCTCCCTGTATCAACCTTCTTCTCTGATGTTATGTCTCCCTCTTGTCCAGGCCTGCTCCCTGGAGTACAGTCTGTGCAGTGTAGAAAGGTTGGTGCTGAGAGCAAAACTCTTTCCTCTCCACTTCACACGGGGCTTATGGATGAGACAAACACAACTACGGACGGAGAAGACTCCTCAGAGAGCTTCCCAGTGTGTATATGGAACAGCTGATTTCTCGGTGGTCATAAGAGGAACCTGCTAAAAGCAGCGGTACTACTTTGTTAAACACTGTTAAGCAAAATGCTGCTTGTTCACTCCAGACAGATACACATCTGTTATTCTTTTGCCCATACATACTAAGCTGCATGTATTGTTTAGATAATCTCCCCTTTATTCTCACACCTTGAGAAACTATTTGTTACTCATGTAGGACAGAAAACTGTAGAAAGATATAAATAAATTAAAAAGATGAGAAGGAAGAGGCAGAAAGAGGAGAGAGAAAAGACAGCTGAGACAGGACCTATGAGAAGCTGCGTTTGATCTGTGATTCCTCCACAGACTTCTCATTCACAGCCATAAAGAACAATGACAGTGTCATAGATGTTGAAACACCCACCACCTTAGACACCCCTTATTATGATTCAGGTGCAAAAAAACACCCCAACATTTGAGAGCAAGGCAGCAGTGCATGCACAAAGAGAGAAATGAAAGTGATAGCAGGGAAAGAGTGTTTCAAACTACCTCTCTCAGGTTTGATCTATAATTCATATTTTATCATTGTGTACTCCTTGAGATCTTTTGAACTTCTCTCTCACTCTCTTTTTTTTTTTTTTTAACGTGCCTCACTCTTCTCTGTCCTTTCTGACCTTCTCTCTGTTTTTGTGTCTTTATCTGTTTGCCAGTGTCTGATGTTTAGACCGTTGTCATCTGTGGCTTCTCATGCATGACATCATATCCATTTCTTGGATGCCTCAAAGGGAAGAAGAAGTGACGCAGTAGAGCATGACGGAGGGGCCCAAAGGTCGAGGGCTAAATGGAGCAGAGCACCTATGGCCTCCATCTGACCACTACATCAACACTACTAACATGCTTTCCTTTCTGTGTCCCAAATGACCGGACTGAAGGCCAGGGGACACGGTTCCATGGTGTCACTTTGGCCTGTAAGGTGATGGGGAGATCAGGGAATTTCTAGTAGTGGAATCAGGCTAGATACCACACAAAGTCTGGGTTAAATCTAGAGTTGAAATTGAAGCACACTGATGGAAACCTGTCAACATGGCAGGTGGCCCAGTGTTATGTTCTTTTTGTATAGTTCTGTTTTGTGTTTTGATTGTGGGTGTTTGGTTATGTTTGCTGCTGCCAAATTTGACCAACTTGACAGCAGCAAATTTGATCACTTTTCTTAAAGTGGCCAGAAATACACAGAAAGCGTGGAAAACACATACAGGGTTTCCTGTCATTGCTTTGAGTGCAAAGACTCGTTTGCAATAAGAAAGTTTTTTGTTCTAAGACTTAATTCATGTTGAATTAATATTGATGATCATAAAATGATTGTAGTTATGAGTATTTTTCATGACATAGCAGCAATTACAGTGTTGTAATGGTTATTTAATAAATGTAATAACTAAATTCCAGAATGCTCTTACCATTTTCATTTTCAATAAAATATATTTAAATCATTACTGCAGTTATGTTTTTATGCCTCAGGTAAAACAGGACATGGTATTGTATGATAATGTTTTTCTCCAAAAACAACTGTTGTAAAATTAAAAAAAAAAAAAAAAAAAAAAACGCTCCCTGCTCTCTAAAATATCAATTAACAGTTATTAATTCTTTTCCTAATGTCAGACAAGCTCTTTATACATTCTAAAGTGACATGTAGTTCAAATTTTGGTATAAATACTTATAATGAGGGAATTCTTGGTGCAGGTCAAAATGAATTAAAACCCTGTGAAGGTATGAAACACTATGTGGGGTTAAATATGAACAGATGGGTAGAAGGACCTGGCCATGGAAAAAAAAAAAGATAAAAATGGATAACATAAACTACAAAGAGGTGGGGATAACGCCATAATTCAGTGAAATTGCAGCCTAGGCAATAATGGCATGGTGCATAGGAAATGATAAAAATGTCCTCTTTAATATTTACCCATGCATGTGTTAGCAAAACTGGATTATAGTACATACGGGTCTATTAAAGGTTTTTGCCGGCTCTCTAGTTTCATAAATGTTATGGGAAAAAAATTGTAAACGCAACACTGAAGTGTGTCACCGAGAAACACCCACATATATGAAAATAAGTATCCCCTAATACACTATAATCCACTAGCAATCCACTGATAACAGAATATACCATCAGCTACTCTTTCTAGTCCTCCATTGTCTCAGAGGCTCCATTTGCCTTGTGTCTAAAATGTTCAGACATGAGGAGCCTGTGAGAAATATTCTGATATAAGGTCACAGAAATAGTCACAGGATCAAAATAAAGCATTCAGGATGTATCTGCAGCAGCCAAAGAAAAAAACTGTAACTAAAGCCACAATTTATTTCAGATGGAGTCCAACACGTACTGATTATCTGAAAACAACTTATCTAGTCCATAGAAACTCATCACTGCAATGTATGTGGTTTCACTGGATAGAGCCTATATAGATCCTTATACAGATAATTAATAGCTCAATCCAAACTGGTTTGAATTTCATGAAAAACATGTATCAATTACCTCCATGTGACTTTAGGATTAACTGATAAAGATGAAATTGAGTTGTTCTTTGATGAAGTGTTGAATCAACAAATCAGCTGGCTGGTAAAGTAGGTGTTACTTAAATTACAGCTCAGCATATCTGATGACAATGACTGTGCAGCGCACAAATAAAATAAAGCTCGAATCAGAAAGGATTAATTTCACTCAGGAAAGTTGGTTCATTTTAATACTGACTGTGTTAATGAGCAATTTTATTCCCGTACAAGCTCAGATTGCATGTGATATCCTGTTCCCCGGTATTAATTACATTTAAAAATTCCATCAGTGTGTTGGCTATTCCACGCTTTAAACAAAAAATGATCCACTGATTTGTCACCACCAGTGACAAGAGTGACAGTTACTGCATTACTTCTACACTAAAACCCATTTGCCAGTGGGTCATCCATGCTGTGTTTCCAGAGGAGTACGCTGACATTTTATTACCCAGCTTAAATATGAGAGCAGCATGTGTGATGTGAGGCAGGGATTAAAGTGGGATTTCATAGATGGGGAACCCTAAGTTCAGGTACAGCTGTGCTGTGTGGGGAACAGAATTACTCAGAAATAAGTCACATAGTTATTTGTTTTGTGAGCTTCAGTTGATTTTTCCTTGTTTATAGACTGCGATCAGCTGACCTGTGCTGCTACTTCAATATTCACTTCTCCTTGTGGATTTAGTCAACTGAATTCAACAAGATAAAAGTGCATGTTACAGGAGCTATGTGTCTGATTTCTAATCCACAGACACAATAAAACTACTATAAAAGGTAGAATTCAGTGAGTGAATCTAATCAGCATCATCACTTTAAAGATGCCCTTCATGTAACCTAGTAAGAGTAACATTGATATTAACAGTTCGACACAGTGTATCACTGTAAACTGTAAACCGTGATTGTTAAGCCTGCACTAAACTGCCCCCCCCCCCCCCACGGTTATTTACCCACTCCAAGTGGCACTGCTTTTAACCTCTTCAACTCTTCAACAACTGAAGTCAAACACAATGCGTTCCATTATTGCAAATAACACAAGCTGTAAGCTGTAACATTATGAGTGTAGAATTTAAACTTGAGACCATTTCACAAAATATGCATCTTAATCATTTTATTGTGTATTGACCAACATTTCTACGTCTCCTTGGGCCTCATCAGCGTCAAAAAGCATTCACCTCTGACTCAGCTGTTGCCAGGAAATTTGTATTGGGGCTAAAAGGAGAACAGTGTAATTTTATTTATTTCCCCCTCATAGTGGTAAAGAGGAGCAGGACAAGGAAAATCCATTTAGTTGTTGTCACTGAAATAGATTTAACACTTTTTAAAAGGTGTTACAACCATCTCCACCCCTGTCAGCCATTGTTTAGCTGGCTGTAGCAGCAAGGTAGTTCGAAATTAGTAATTGTCTCACAACTCTTTAAAAAAAAAAAACATTAAAATGTCTAATTTCAGCAGCATCAGTACAATCAAAATATACACTTGATCAAAAAAAGGTGCTTTCTTAGTTGGAAATCAGTGATTTTGCTGTAAAAACTGAATGGTTATTCACACAGCTTTGTAATTTCACATGCAAAGTCAGAGAGAAAGTTTTCATACATGAAACTCATTACATGATTCTCAGGTTAGCTCTTAATGGTGAAAGCGATGTTGTTACATTCAGGGTGTGATCTGATTTATCAGCCCTTCACAGCAGCTGCACCAACACTTGCAAAGCCAATAAACCGTGTGCATAATTTCTTCAGAGATGAACTTCGTAACGGCAGGAAGCTGCAGAGAGCAGCTCTGGTGCATAGCTGCAATTCAGCAAGTCAAAAGAAGGTGCAGCACGGCTCACCTTTGTGGGGAATTCTGATGTCAACGATAAGTAGGAATATTTCTAGGATTTTTTGTGACGCTTTCGTGATGCGCTGGATCTGCTTCATTTCTGTTTTATTTAGTTAATGATCGTTTTTACTCTGAAACAGCAGCGCTTAGTGACTTTAATGAAAAGCTGAAATGGAACAGGATCCAGATCATCCGCCCCAAGCACTCATCTCTGCTGTCACGGATCACGAGTGCTGAAATTGAAAGTCAGTTTCTGATTTTATTGTCGTTTGCACTGTAGACTGTTTCACGAAGCTGCACTAAAAAAATCAAGGGGGTGGGGGTAAATTTTTATATTATTATATCCCCTCGGGGGATAAAAAATAATTATGTAGAGGGAGCAACATGTAGAACAGAGGAGGGGAAGTCCCCCTAACCCCTCTGGCAAATCACACCCCGATTACATCTATCACAACTGTCCCAGGTCCCCCCGTATAGATCCAAAAATTTAAAAAATGAGGACGTTACATGTAAGATTTAAATTTCTAGTCAGTAAAAGAAATTTCACTTGCTAAGCAGTGCTTACCTTTGACAATAATAATCTCTCATCGTCCTCTACTGTCCCCTCTTTCTTAAATCTTTCTCCATCTTTCAGTGTCACACATTAACGCTTTCTTCTTTTTTTCTCTCTTCCTGGGAAATACAGCAACTGCACATTTAGCTTGCAGATAGATTTTGTAACAAACTGTGCAGAAACAGTTTGTGTGTTTGGTGATATTTGGTGAGATGTTTCAAAAGTTGAATTGGAAGTTATCTGGCACTCGTGCTCACTCCTCTTCTATAGATGCCGCAAGCTCAACTTTACATCTGCACCATGAATGCCTCACAGGGATGGGGAGGGAGAAGGGTTGTGTTGAAGGTGTAAGCAGGCCATAGGATGTTATTATCTTCTTATTACTGAGCAGGTATCTTCACTGGAATCAACTCCAGGCTACAGCACATGAAAAATTAATTCATTATTCCTTAACCCACCTATCAGATTTTATTACTCATTAACTGAAGGTGATGGAAAGCTGTTCCCAATGATTCTGGTCCACTTAAACCCCTGATGGAAGGGGTTAAAATGTACTTTAACTTCTATCCATGGCTACAGAATCTTGGGTCAGTAGTTGGATATTTTGCTAGACATGATTAAATGGCTCCAATTCTGAGGATAAAGTAGCTAAAACAGACGTTCAGCCTTCATTATTTTCTTTTTAATAGCATTAAAAAAAAAAACAGTGAATGCACATCAATCACAAAATGTGCCCGCTGCCAAGAGCTGCTTCTAATGTGTTTATTTTCTATAATGTCTCAGCTTTCTTTTACAAAATTCAGCCTTCATATGCCTACATTTTAGAGCTTCAGACCCTGTTTACACCTGGCATTAACATTCATCTTCTGTGAAATGATCATACGTGGACACCTCTAAATATAGGTGTGAAAACACTTTTGAGGACACATTGAGAACTAATTGCTCCTACCACATTCAGAAGTGGCCTGGTAACGTTCCTTTAGCAATGGGTAGGTAAATGTGCCTTGAACCAAAGTGTAGAACTGCTAACACAACTCTTCTTTGGTATAAGCAGAAGTACACAGTCATTAGTGTGCAGATGACACAACATTAAAGTGCAATATTAGTGACAATAGGCTAAATGGATTTGTGTGAATGGAGTATGCACTAAACGTGCTGTGTGATTTCCATCTAGGCCAAAGAGTTAGTACAAATGAAACTGCTTTCATATTTCTTGCAACTTGTGGAAGAATAGGCATGAAAAGCGCATTGTTCCCTCCAGCTGGTTGGCAATAACATGTTTAGTGTTTGCAAATACAAAGTGAAGGAAATGAGGTACGAGGTCTGATCTCAGTTGGTCATTCAAAACACATGCTGAGATGCAGGCTAAAGTCATCTGTGAGCTCACATAATTACACGGCCCTTAAGATGGCTGTTAATGCCAGGTAAGAACACAGCCTTATTCTACTAATTTTTATAGATTCATATTTGCTTGCATAATCCCCAAAAAAGGCACACCTGAAAAGTATTATAAGAAAATCACATGTGCATATGTGAAGGGCAGATCAGAGGTGAGGAACACATTACATTTGCCACGATCAACACATCTGTTATTCTATTGTCATTTGCACAAGCGCTGCTATGGCAACAATGTATGAATACTCAAAGTGCAAAAGTACATTGGCCTTTCGATCACAGAGGAGCACAAGAACCAGCGATATGCAAAACATGGTATAGCAGAGGCAGAAAGGCAAAGACTCAGATAAAGGAGCCAGACGGAGCTGTATAAAGTTCAAGTTCAAAAGGCTTTTATTAGAAGAGAGTGAGTAATAGAAATAATGAGAATCAAATAGAGACCACAGGAGAGACTTATTTATGTATAGAAAAACTGATAATAAACAGGGGCAAGGAGCGAGTGGAGAGAGATTTACAGGTTATGGTGTAAGAATGAATAGAATAAGAATTAGTGTGCATGGATGGGTGGATGGATGGAGTGAAGAAGACTACTTTTATCCCCACAAATCTAGGATGGCATTCTAGGAATCTAGGAAGTATTATTAAGCAATTAAATGATACTGCACTGTTTGCACATCAAATTGAGTCGATAGCTTACAGAGATGAGAATAAAGGGAAAATGTTTTATTGGAAACATGTGACAAGAACACCCCACTAGGATGCACTTCTCATATGGAGCAGTGCACAAAAAAACAGGTTCTTGCAGGTTTCTTCCTGTTTAAAGGTTTTAAGGGTCTTTCTCCCAGTAGTCACCAAGGAGGATCGTTGAATTTATTCTACATTATTGTATGGTCAGAACCTTATAATGTAACATAACTGGAACTTGCAATGCTGAAATTTATGGGCAACCCTGAAACCATAATTCAAAAAGAAACAACAGATGGCAAATGGAAGGTTTACTTTCAATGAAAAATAAAACTAGCTTTTTAATGTGTTTCCTTTTCTTTCTAATTTGTGTTGATTTAATCAGGTCTGTTGGCTGAAAATGTTGCACTTACCAATTCTGGAGTTTTGGAAAATTGGATGCCCTTAGCGAATACTGAAACTGGATGAATATATATATATACCAAGTGGTAAACTCTGGCGTCATATATGAAATAAGAGGCGCAAGCAAATTTTATTGTCATACTTTAGTCAGGGATAGGATTATCTGAAGGAACAGAACATATTCCCGCAAATGGTTAACAGTTATAGATAGAGTGGAAAAGGCTTCAGTCAGAAATAATCCATGCAACAACAAGGATTCTGCTGGGAACACTAATCTCCAAGAATAATAAGCACATTAGCTGCGGTAAGCAGAATTCAGACATAGCTGCAAACAGATAACTGATCTTGAAAAAGTCAACAATATTAGAAAAATCACAAGACAATAAAGCAAGAGAAAGTTAGGCTGATGGAGGTGCAGCTATGAGACAAACGAACAAGAGGAACAGACCCAAAAACCTAACCTAAAATGACTCCAAATTAAATTACAGTGCTTGGTTAATTACTATTTTATACATTGTCAAAACCACATCTTCCTGCTACTTGGCTATTGCTGCAACAGTAAGCAAGTCTACACAACAGTCTACAATGGTGTATTTATTAATGTGTAAATAAAATAGTATAATTTTGAGCCATGTTTAACAGAAAAGGGGACTTGGCATTGCCGTACAAGGCTGCACAAGTGTTATTTATGTATTTATTTATTTATTACTATTTTTAACTGCTATTTTCAGTCATTTATTTTTCAATACCACAGAAGTTAAATATCAATGGCTAATGGCATAGTGCAAGGGCAAAATTGCTGTACTGTAAATCATTGAATGAGTTTTAACCCTCCCTGAGGTTGCCTGAGGAACACTGAGAACACAAGGCAGTTATTTTCATCAAATATTGAATTTAACATTGCTATGAACAGCACTTTGCCCATTTTTCTCCATTAATCGCAGTCCTGACAGGCTCGGCAACCACATAAAGTTTGTGTACTTTTGGGTTTACAGAAAAAAAGAGAAAAAAAAATCATGCCCAATTTCTCACTTTTATTCTCCAGAGGAGCTGGATTCCTGACTGAAAACTTGAGAGATGCTGGTTTCAGGTCTGTATGGCAAATGCCATGGTACTCACTTACTCATACTCAGCGAGGGCAGTCATTAATGAGCAGAACTGGCCAATATGCAAGGATAATGGAAAGTTTAACAATTAACAATACAGGCTTTGAAGACCCCAGCTGTAATTTTTAACTTGCTGCTGATTATACCCACAAGTTCTTATTTTTCTTAATTTTCTTATTTAAACATTACAGTTTCCAGGTACTTCAATAATCTTTCATGTACTTCATTGATTTCTTTGTTTCTACACAAAATTCAAGCTGATAGGAAGGCAAACATGATTCAAATAAATTACAACCAAGTTATGCAGATGAGCATCTCTGAATGCACAACACGTCCAACCTTGAAGCAGATGGGTTCCAGCAGCAGAAGATTGCACTGGGTGCTGCCCCTGTCAGCTAAGAACAGGAAACTGAGGCTACAATTCATCACACTGGACAATAGAAAATTGGAAAAACATTGTCTGGTCTGATGAGCCTCAATTTCTGCTGTGACATGTGGATGGTGGGGTTTAGAATTTGGCCTAAACAACATGAAAGCATGGATCCATCCTGCCTTGTATCAGCTATTCAGGCTGGTATAATGACATGAGGGATATTTTCTTGACACACTTTGGACGTCTTAGTAGAAACTGAGCATTGTTTAAATGCCACCATTTACCTGAGCATTGTTTCTGACCATGTCCATCTCTTTATGAAAACGGTGTACCCATTTTCTGATGGCTGCTTCCAGCAGGATAAGGCTCTATGTCACGAAGCTCAAATCACCTCAAACTGGGTTCTTGAACATGACAGTGAGTTCACTGTCCTCAAATGGTCTCCACAGTCACCAGATCTCAATCCAATAGAGGACCTTTGGGATGTAGTGGCACATGAGATTCAAATCATGGCTGTATACCTGACAAATCTGCAGCCGTGTGTTGTAGATATCATCTCAATATGCATCAAAATCTCTGATGATGTTTCCAGCACCTTGCTGAATCTGTGCTACAAAGAATTAAGGCAGTTGTGAAGGGAAAAGGTACTAACAGGTAGGTACCCAGTGCTAGCAAGGTTCACCTAATAAAGTGGCAGTGGGTGTCAAAATGATATTAACTTACTGTAATACATGAGTCACTCAAACATGATATTTTTGGACTACTATTGAAAGAAAATCTGCCTTGTTAGAAAAGGGTTATCTAAATAAAGGTAATTTTTTTGTATTTTTGTTTTACCTCCTTTTTGCATAACTAATGAATACTTACATAGAACATTTTAAAATGTCTGTCATAGATAAAGCAAATAGTGTAGGCAACGACAATAATAAAGCCATTAAAAAAGTATTCCTGTATAAAAGATAATAAACCCCCTTAGTCATTTGTGTCACTTAAAATTTTGTGCCAAGAATAGGAATCAATCTTGTCAAATAATGCTCAACAGGGAGACAAATAAGCACATTTAACAAGCTGCCATTCTGTTCCTTCCAAAAGTTGCTCTGGATTCGATAAATATTGATAGTGTTATGGGACAGCCCTGTAATTGCACTTCACTCACAATATTACACACTTACAGCAGTCTAGATTTAAAATGCAAACAAATATTTTTAAACATTTATTTTACTGCTTTAACTTACCAGCCACTACTCTACCCAGTACTAGAGGTGAACAATGTATTATTCCCAGTGTATATCGATTCATTTTATCAGCAGTGAGTCAGCAGTGAATCCAGGCAATGAGTCATTGTTAATAATAATGGAGATGGCAATGACTGTCTCGGGGCCCCAGATGGATGACTTCTCATCCAGCCTGAGGAACAGCATTATATACAGACTGCAGCATGGTCAACTAAAATCCATGTTATAACACTGGTTAGAATAACTGAGGTGCATGTGACATTTATACCAGCCACAGCAGTGTAGCTAGTATGCTTTTCAACTCCTGAATCTGTGTGTGTGGCAGTTTTGAGGACTCTGACAGGTGCTTGTATGCCAATTAGTTAGGAAGTCTGCAACCAGATTATGATAGAGTCAAAACCATGTGAGTTACAGTCACTGACTGAATACTGAGCAAACAATGCTGGGAGGAGCATTTACTCCTCAGTGTCATATTCTGTTTAGGTCTTTAAACGTATTCTTTACTTTTCATATGTGACATATAAAAAATCTGAAAAGGAAACTTGTACGAATGCATGTGTAATAAAGCCAGAGATACACGTGTCCATGCCTGACATCGTGCCTCTCCACTAAATACTAACGGTAGCTTTGTAACACCAAAAGAGGGTTTTGCGCTGCAAAGACTGTTAATCTGTTAAGTGGAACCTTAATTTTACCTGATGAGGGCAAATTCACCCTGTTCATATTTTTGGCCAAATCTGGCCCCCAAACTCTGAGGTCAATGTAAAAAGTTGTATGTGTTTGTGTCTCCTCTACCATGCCGACTTCCCAGAGCAGATATGTTTTCCTGAAGTGGCCTTCCTCCTACATGTCATTACTGGAATGCGTGCTGAAGCACTTACATGGGTCACGTAGCAGGAATAAGCGGCAGCAATAATAATTTAGTTGGAGGGCTTGGAATAAATACCATAATGAGGCTATAGCTTTCAAAAATAGAGTAATTAATGTATGAAAGTCTATAAATAATGCATATATCTAAATGTCCTTATCCTGTCGATTCCTTTGTGTCAGCGATCAGGTGTGCTTTTCTCAAAGCAAACTGTTATATGCTTCACAGAGATTAAATTGGCAGTAATGCAAAGAAATGAGTGTGTATATGTATGTGGGTGTTTTTTTTTTGTTGTTTTTTTTTTACTGTGAGTACGCTTTTACAGTACACTTGGATCATTAAAGCATGTGCACTGCCACTAGGGAGCCACGCTTACAGTATAGGTGTCCATGTATGCACGTGCATTCTTATGTTCACAGATTGTGAACTAGCCTATATTCTCACACAAACCCAAATTGCAATTGTTGTGTTTGGCGGTGATGCTAACAAACCTTCTGCACTGCTAAACTAGGCCACTGCCTTGCTCCTGGCAAAAGAGAGATAGAGAGGAAGAGAAGAAGTAGACAGAATCAGATGGAGGAGAGAAAAACGAGGTAATGAAGAAATTACATAATACTGTTAAATACCATGGAGGTGCACTTCATGTCACTGTGAACCATAAATTGCTAGTATTATCACATCATGTCAGACAAAAAAAAAAAGCAGGTAGGCCAGAAAGAGTCGCTGTATAACGTATGACTTTGCTGAGAAGAAAACAATGAGATATGAGTGGTACTTTCTTTGTGCTTGTAAGCTGCTCAAAGTTAAAACTGTCGGCTCAGTGTCTAAGAATCTGAAATGTAATCATCTTAATTCTAAGATGCCTAAAAGGCTTTAATGCTCATCCACAGTATATTGTTTCATTTAGTAGTGCAGATTGAACTTAGTCTTCTTTATCATTTGAACCCTCGTACCAATTAAAAGTACGGTGCTCTCTGAGACTGCGGGGCTTACAAGCCTAGCAAAAAAAAATCTCTCACGACATATTCTCATACCAAAATTTTGGTTCCTGCTAAAATGTTAGAGCAGCACAGATGGTACGGGGAGATTGTCCATTATTGGCTTTGATGGTGCTTCAGTTCCTGTCAGCTCCTCCTGTCAGCCTTGTTGAAAATGAAGACAGCCGAGGGAGAACCTAACACTTATCTTAATATTTGCTTTGGTTACACTCCTGGAGCACCAAATTTCCAAATGTAGTATTACTAGGTATCACTGCATGATACCCAGTGGGGTGTTAATGACTCATGTTTGTTGGATGGTAGCAGGTTGTTTTTTTTTTTTCACTGCTGAATGATTAATGGTGGTGGTAGACGAATATGAATCAGCCCCATATAAAAAAGTGGCTTACAAAGGTTAAAACAAAGGTTAGACAAATGTTCACTAAAGAAAATAACTATATACTGCAGCAATGTCTACATATATAAAAAAGATGTCTGTGTGTGTTTAACAAATTTACTAGACCACCACCCAATGACCACCTCCCTTCTGCCCGATGACAGCGATACTGAGGTTGTAGAGCACTTCCGGAACTTAACTGGCACAATATCAGGAATAAATAAGCATTTTTATGGATGGTTTTGCATGTTAGAGCCCTGACTTCAGTTTAGGAGATGAGGCTTGAAGTGAGCAGGAAGAGGATGAGGTGGAGATGAGGAAGGAGGGAGAGCAGTGGAGGAAGAGGCAGTTCTGTTTTTATTTGCTTGATATAAAAACAATATCATTTTTAGTTTTAAACAAGTTTAGGGATTTCTAAAATATTTGTTTTTTGTGACAGGTTTGGGTATTTTAATTTTTTCAGTTTATTGGACACCAGTGCAAGACAAAAGGGTTTATTAATTGGAATGGAAGAGTGTGTGCAGTGGATCTCTTAATTTTGCAGATATGCCTGCTTGTCTGTCATCATTAAGTATGTATATTGATCAAATGTCGTTGATACCAATGTCATTATTGATTCTTCTTTAGTGATTTTACTTATCTGCGGGGAGGGGGGGGGGGGGGGGGGGGGGGTTGCAGCTAGCAGCAACATTAAAAACAACAATACACAACTATAATCTTACATATATAAACACACATGTCTTTGGACTGTGGGAGGAAGTTGGAGTACCTGGAGAGAGTACATGAGGCATGAGGAGAGCACACAAACTCCCCACAAGAAGACCCCACCTAGTGGATTCAAACCCAGCACCTTTTTGCTGGGGGGGTGACAGTGCTAACCGCTGTACCACCATGCAGCTGAGATGCCAACAGGTCGATCCCATAAGGAGCCTTTTTAAGGAGCCTTATTAACTGTCAACCGAGATTTCAAGCTATTTAAATTTCTGAAAGTTATGAAGCAGAGATATGAGAGATGCTGCAGGACATACAGAAAAAAAATGAAGCCATGGGAAAGGCGAGATACATGAGAACAGAGGAAGAGGGCTGATAGAGAGAACAAAGGGCACCAGATTTAAAATGAACTGTGGCCGATCATGTTATGAAACTCTCCCCAACCGGTTAAATCTCAGCGAATCACAGGGAATGTGTCACAGAGGAAGAGAGAGCCAAAGAATTACACTGTGCTTTAAAAACATGGACAGTGAAAAAGAACCTTCTGTTCTGGGGTCAAGAACATCAAGCAAGAGACTGAGATAATGAAAGAGAAATGGATAAAAGATAACATTAGAGAAAAAAAAAAGAGTTATAGAAGCAACAGACACCAGAGTAGAAAGAGTGGAGAGGTTATGACTTGATTATGTCAAAAGAAAGAGAGATAAGAGGAAGCTTTGCAGTTTTTTTCCCTCATCTTTTTACTTACAGCATAGACTAAATTCCTCTTTCATAATTTGAATCTTGGTTTACACAAACCGAGGGGGCAAAACAGACGAGGAAAAAGCTACAGAAAGCAAAAGTAACGGAAAACAAATGTTGACTGGGAAGGCTCAAGTAGAAAAGATAAAGGCACACACTAGATTCACCATCAAAGCTCCTTTTAACTGGCTTTTGTGTTCAACTAAAGGTGGGAGGATGTAATGTGAGAAATGAAACACAAACAACACCGAGAACGATTTTAATGCCTTCTGTCTAACACCAACCAGATCCGTGGTGTGGTCTTTAAGATGCACATAAAAGGATGCACACACATGCAAACACCCTCTACTGGGCACTTAATAGAATACATTCATTAACAACATTAAACTGTTACTCATGTCAGCAGGTAGCAATTTTAACCACGGTAACCACTGTCTCTTAATCATGGGAGACAGTAAAAGTCAGTCCAGTGTTGGTGGTCACAGGTGAAGATCAAGCACCCTCACAGGATGCAAATACAAGAAGAAGAAAAGTACTGCACTACCATATGCTGAAACTGTTATTGAGAGCCAAGCAGTGAAGTTTAATAGGCACCCATTTGTACTTTTTCTTTTACATCTTCTTTCTTCTTCTGCCAGGAGTCTATGGCAGCCCCTAGGAGTGTAAGGTCAAATTGATAAGAGATGGCTGCCTTATTATTTGGTGTCTGCATGTCTGGTACCATAGAGCCGTTAATGTGTTTAATAAATTAAGAGGTCCTTTCATGCCATTGACTTTTTAAATATATTCTTGATTTTCAAAAAAAAAAAAGAGGTAACGTTGGACTTCAAGCATCAAACCGAGCTCAAAGCACACTATGACATATTTTTTTTTCACATACTCAATAACCATGTAATACAATTATATAATTGGTACATTGGGCACCCCTTTGACATATTACCAATTTTACATTTCAAGCGAGGCATCTTTCCTAAACCCAGATGCCCTACTTGCTATTTCCCCTGCTGTCTCTCCTTATGTCCCTGAATCACAGTCCCCTACAGTGAAGTGCATTATCTCACACTAGGAGTTTTAACTAACTGTGTCTCCCTACAATTAGCATTTTTAAAGTGACAAGATTTGTCAACTGCAATTTCAGTGCTGGAAAGATTATAGGCATGGAAAGAGACCGCAATTAAATGTGTTTGAGACTCTGCATGCATCAGTGCTCTTTACGCACCTGTCCCCACCCCCCCATCCAGCATCCCACCCTTCCTGCCAAGGATCAACAAGCAGCAATGCTTCATTTACTCTCCCATGTTAACTGAGCATTTTTATGCATTCTATGCAGGCAACCCTAGTTCACCCAGAGAGTACTGGACAGTTTTAATCATGTCTTGATTCAGCACATGTCATGTCTGGTGGAAGAAAATGTCTGAATTTTTTTTCCTTCAGGCTCAGATTGAGAACACAAAGTGCCTAGCCCTGAGGTGTTTGCCATTTTTCGAAATCCCCTAACACAGATGCATCATATTGACACACCAGAAACTCTCACTACTCCCTACTTGCATATGTGATGTCACTTTTTGCTGCTAAGTTAATTAGAGGTAATTAAAATGAACCATATAATGAAGATTCTGTATCCTATATATTACTGATCCCAAGGAAGGAAATGAGTTTAAGGGAGGATGCTATATAATTGCTCATTTTACATACCATGATGATGTAAATTTCTCCATAGTTCTCTCCAAACAACTTTTTGGACTTTTAAACAAACCATTATCCAGTTGAAGGTTCCATTTGATAATGGCCATGAGTATTTGTACAAAACAGCAATGCTAAGGGTACAAGAAAATGTGCTTGGGATTTGCTGAAGTTAATTTTCTGGTTTTGTGCTGAAACGTGGAAACTTGACAGATCCTGCTTTGACTGTTGTACTTCAGCTTAAAGGTCTGATGGGTTTCTGCCTTCCTTGTCATTCACCTTGAATATTTTATGCTGAAACTGGTGACCTCCACTCAGTGTTTTCTCTTAATTATTAATGCTTGTGAAAACAAAAGTAGAGCTACTGAATCACATTTGGCTTTTCATAGCATCGTACACTCAGTATACTATAATTTTTATTTCTAAATACACAACCCTCATATACATGTTTCACAGATATGTCTTATATATATCTTAGATATACATCTGCTATGCACTTAGTTAACTTTTTCTATCTACATGGCAAATAAGCCAAAAAATAATAATATTAATCATGTAAGTTTGGGCTGTAATATTTATAGTGTTGAGGCTGTATACAGTCAGATAATGTGTGATTATTATATTTACAGTAAAATCTGCAGCAGGCAGAGACAGAGAGCGGCGCTCCCTTGTAGCACCGCTTGACAGGTTCACTGGCTGAGGCACCACCTGTTGCCGAGTTAAAAGGGCATGGTGACATAGGAGGGATGTTGACTGTCTGGAAGCACACCCCCAACATGCAAAACATATTCACACATGTAAAGCTCTGAGTGCTGTCATCATGCTCCACACAGGTCCACACAGGTCCACTAAGGTGAATAAGAGCTCCGAGTGTGGACGGTGGGAATAAAGAATACGAAACACACATTTACACACTGATAAATACATTTCCTTTTGCTATTTTTCTTTTTCATTCCATCTTAAAATTGAACAGCTTTGTTGTATTTGAGTGTTTGTGTTTGTTTTGCAGCTATTCTATTCCTCTCATAGCCCTTTGCACTACTTATCTGAGTTGGCACTAGTTTCTTTTTTTATTTACTTGACTGCCTTGAGACAATATTTTTTCAACTATTTAAACGGTAATGTAAAAAAGCAAGTTTTCACAGGACTCTCCTGTGAAACAGTAAGTACACCTTCACTGCTTTCGTAGGAATTGAGAGGCTAACAAGCAGCCAGGTGCTGCTAATCAAATGCACTTGATCAATTGATCATCAGTATTGATCGTCAGTGAGTGTGAGCACCGCTATAAAGCAGACATTTTGGCAGTTTCCCCAGCAGTGGACATTGTAGCACATACATCCCAAGGTCAGACTGTGCAATGGTCAGACAACCTGCATAAAGTCCAAGAGCTACATCTCAAACTCAGTTAGCATGTTAAATGTTAAAGTTCCTGAGAGCACAATTAGTAAAGACTGAACTGAATATGGTTTGTTTGGAAGGGTTGCCAGGAGAAAGCCTCTTCTCTCTAAAAAGAACATGACAGTGTGATTTAGGTTTGCAAAGTTGCATCTGAACAAACCACACAACTTTTCAAACAATGTCTTCTGGAGACACGAGGCCAAAGTGGAGATGTTTAGCCATAATGCACAAACCGTACAATGCAAGCACAAACACCTCATAACCACTGTCAGGACGGCGGTGGAGGGTGATGATTTGGGCCCGTTTTGCAGCCACAGGACCTGGGCATCTTGCAGTCACTGAGTCAATCATGAGATCCTCTGTATACCAAAGCACTCTAGAATCAAATTTGATTATCTGTCAGACAGCTAAAGCTGAATGAACTTTTCAGCCTATTATTTCTACATGAAGTAGCAGAATTTAGTTAATTACTTAATTGGAAACAAACTTGTAGAAATAGATGCACAATTTTGGTTTTGTTTTGTTTTTTCAACTGAAGTTGGAGTTCAGTTGCACTGCACACAGTGAGTGTCTTGGTCTAGCAGCCATTAGAAGCTCTGCAACAGCCTTAACACTCAGCTGCAGCTGGCAGTAGAAATTCCAGATTGTGGCTCATAGTAACTCAAGTGTTACAGTCAGTAACATGGCTGGTTAAGCTCTTCACTGCAGCAGGGTTTTTTTGTGCTCTATAAATGTTGTCTTTCTTGAAATTAACAAATTTTCACATAAAATTAATTACGTACTGTATTTGTGGACAATGCTGCCCTGCTGATTATTACCCTGTGTTTGACTCTGAAATATGGACTGTGACACTTAGTTTCCAGGGTGAAAAGAAGGTGGAGGCTGCAGCATGTGAGCATGTAAAGCCTGGTCTTGCCTGTTTGCTGTAATTATTCAGATGTCTCACTTTTCATGTAGAGAAATGTCACAAGAGCAGAGCTTTAATCAAGTCTAGCGTGGTACTGTAATTACAGCTCAAGCCTGACACATATTTGCATTACATCAAAATAAATATTGTGTGCACAGTTAAAAAAGAAAAAAGGAAAAAACAACTTCTCCACACATTGTGCATACAGAAATACATGCACACAGATACAACTGGAATTTAAATTAGAAGAGTATGCTTTGGGGATCAAACAGTAACACCAGATGTGAGTGGAGCTGAAAGAAAAAAAAAAATCATTCAGTTCACAAGATCAGATGAGATTCCAAACTGCCAAAAGAATGTGAGGCATAAATGAAAACTCTATGTGCAACAGAAGCATATACTTTAGTAGCAGCATGGCAATGTTAATTCTCCTGAGAGAGATAAGAAATGGATGCTTAGCAGATCTGTTCCATCCAAATTTGGCAAACACGCAAACATGTGTCTGCACGTACAGAAAAATGGACGGATTTTTACTGGAACATAAGTTTCCTTTCATCCAATTCAGGGTCACAGAGAGGGAAATGGGAGGATTTGAATCCAGAACCGTCTTGCTGTGAGGTAACAGCGCTAACCACAACACCACCGTGCCGCCTGGTTGTCTCTCATATTCCATTTCTTTTTTTTAACATATGAATTTCTGTAGCAGATGTAAAATGAGGCTAACCTAGTTCTCGTCCACAGTTAAAGAAAACACACTGTGCCCGATCACCGTGCACTCGGCTATGCGGGCACCAAGCGCTGAGTTAAGAGGTACAGATTCCTTTGATTCTCAATTTCTCTTTCTCACTCCATCATGTGTTTACTCACTCCTCCGTTCTAGCTGTCAAAGTGTACTTTCAATTTTCCTGTGACTTCCACACTTTTCATCGCTTCTCACATTATCTCCCTCTTCAGTCGTCACTAAAATAAAAGGGTGCTTACAGATTATTTTATTCCCTAAGGAAACAGTAGCAACCATATACTCAAATCACAAATATTCAGAGTTTATAAGAAGCTAATTATTCTGAGAGGTGCATTTGTATGATACACACAGTGGTGGACTACCTATTGGGAGCAGTGGCTTGAGGCTCTTGAGGTTGTTTTTAGCCTGCTGTGAATAGCCTATAACAACAAATGAGGAGACACTGATGGATATTTAAACAATCTCTCAGTAAATAAATGTTCAGAAAAAAGGTAGGGAAAGACAGAGGGAGAAACTAAAAAATGGAAGCTAGAAGCTGATCAATATAAGGTTTTTAAAATTGATACTAATATCGATATCTGGTGATTTAAAAATTTGATATATTGACCAATATTTTTTTCCTTTCAAGACTCATTAAACATAAACAGATATCCCAATCATTTGTTATGTGTAGCCATGTATGAGTCCTTACTAAGATAACATGTCAGTGCAGTTTAAAAATAATCATTTTTTTATTGTCAAGAACTTGTTGATTACTGTTATTTATTATTTAAATCTGCCCGAGTTTGCTGGTTGTTGTGTCCCAGCAGGTTTTGCCAGCAGGGCAGTTGCAGTGTACAAACTATGCAACTTTAACACTCATAACATGATTGAAGGGTGTTTCTCCCACCTCTTCTTTACTTTTTGAATTTTGATTTATTGGCTGTTACAAAAGCCGATACCGAAACACTGGCAAATATTTAATATCAGCGCTTTGTGAGTGAGGGACCAGGTCACTTTTATTCAATATATATAAAACATTTGCATAATATATATATAATATAATACCACATCTAAAGACAGTAAGTCAGCAAACAGATAAATAAATAAAACTGAAACAAAAATTTTCATCTTCTTTTCTTAAATTATGGGAGATTTTAAACCATATTTTACTTCAAATTTAACAATTTAACGATCAGTAAAAAGATTTAAAGGGCTGGTGTTTCTCTCCAGTTGTCTTTTATTTTTCAGAAGACTATCAGTCGTTCTTGGCAGTCTGAGAAAACGCAGGAGGGTGAAACAAAGTATAAGAGATGTAACTGTACAGTGTCCAAGTTGTGTACACCCACTCAATTAAAGTGGATGGAAGGCAGCTGAAGACCTGCCGTGCATCAGTAAGGTGATGAGGTTAGAAGTATACCGTAGGTGGGGAATAAGGTAGAATAGAAGCTCTGATGTACTGGATGAGAGAAAAAAAAATGAGAAGAAGGAAAAGGGAGAGAAAAAAAAACAGACAGCAAACAGGGTGAAATAGCCTCTGATACAGAGGGGAAAAAACTGCTAGAAGATAGAAAGAAAGTGAGAAAGAGATAAAGAGAGGAAGAAACATAGAGGGAACAGGAGTGACAGGGAGGGCAAGGTGATCTAGAAGAATGGTGGGGAAAGTAAACAGCTGTTTTTTTGGTTTGTTTGTTTTTCAAAGACACTCTAAGACAGATAACAGAAACAAGCCTCATTATAACTTCTATCGTCCCTGGGCTGCTTTAGAAAAATTCTAAGCCATCATTATTGGTTTTCCTTGCTTTCCCCTGTCTTTGCCAACCTCTCTCTCACCTTTCTGACAGCTCGGTGAAGGTAGGACTACATTCCAATAATTATGCTGGCTTTTTTCTTTCTTTGTCTTTGCTACCTGTCACCCTTCAGTAAACCACAGCAGGAGATCGGATTTTTAAAAAGCCCAAGTGGCTCTACCTATCTCTGAGTGGTAATCATGTCCAGCACTGGCTGATGGTGGAATGATTTTCACAGTAATTGGATGCAAGTAAACACACATCTACCAATCTTTTTTTGTCCTCATTCTGTTGTGGGCATCATTATTTCTTTATACGTGTACGTAGGCATATCCTCAACATATGGTGTGTGATCATACAGAAACAGAGGCTGGTTGGAAGAACAATGGCTTCGGTCGTTAGAACAATGGTTTCATACGCTGCTGGCTGCTACACAGCATTCTCACTTTTCTGTAAGCCAAGTGTGCCTCAGTTTCACACACATAAATAGAAATGAAAATCACAAGTTTCACAAAAGAGCACAGTAATGATTAGAAGCTCATTTGGAGGCATTAATGTGGTGCATTTTGAATCATTTCATATAACAAATACTGTATATGTGTGTCTATAGATGTTTTTGAGTTCTCCCTAAACATAAACAAGATTTAATTTTAAAAAGTTATTGTACAGAGACTGTTTTTCCTTTTTTTTAATCCAGTGCTTAAATATTTCAGAGTAAACGAGACCTAATATGGCATGAAGGTATAATTAAGGTGGAAAACTTGATGGCTTGATTGCTGCTTGGAGACGTTGTAATTTGTGTTACAAACTATAACCAACTCCCATTCATTACTATGCACAGCACTGGAAACATTGAAAGTCCGTCTGTGGGTTCGCAGAATGTGGTGTGAAGTGGTGTAAATCTGTCACGAATGTGACGAACTGAGTAATGAGTCCGAAACAAACATTCCCGAAGAGAAAAGTGAACATTTAGAGTAACACTCAGGTGTGTCAGTCAGTGCTTGCTCCATTACATTCCACTGTGTATTTTAAAAATAATTAGTGATGATGAAAGAATGTTAATGCATTTTAAGCAGTTTTCCTCTGTGAACAAAATTGACTCTGTTACTTATGAATATACACTTACCAGTCACTTTATTAGTTACACCTTTCTAGTACCTGGTTGCACTTCCTTTTTATTTCAGAAGTGCCTTCATTTTTTTTTTTTTTTTGGCACATATTCATATTCAAGGTGCTGGAAAGGTGCGCAGAGATTTTGGTCCATATTGACATGATAGCATCACTCAATTGCTACAGATTTGCAAATCTCCTATTTTACCACATCCCAAAAGTGCTCTATGTCATGATCCTGCGCCGGTGGCCCAGTGTTTTGAGTTCTAATTGTGAAGTTATGTTTTGTTCTATTTCCATTTCTAGTTTTGGTTATAATTTAGTACTGGGATCTTAGTTTCTTTGTTTTCTGTTTTGGTTTTTCGTGTTCTGGTTTTCCCTGTACTCCTGTGTGTTTAAGTCGTGACCCTCCTGTGTTTAGGTTCCCTTTGGTTTAGTTCTCCCTGTGTTTCTTAGTGTCTCTCCCTTGTCTCAGGTCTTGTTTAGTTGGTCATGTTCTCATTCCCTCTGTCAGTCTCTGTGTTAAGTTGGCATATATTTGGTTAGGTCACTTCCTGTTTTATTTTGACGATCTTGTGTTCATTGTGCTTTGTGTTTATTTTACTTCCCCTTGTCTTGTTAGTGTATTTCATTCACCTGTGTTGTCACCTGTTTCCCTTTTCCCTCATTATGTCTCAGTGTATTTAAGGTCTCTCTGTTGTTTAGTTCCTTGTCGCGTCTTCAGTCTTACGTCAGTTATTCTTTGGTTTTTCCTGCTGTGTGCATTTATATCATGCTCTACGTCCATGTTTATGGTTCAAGTTATGTTTTTGCTTAAATCTAAGTTGCTATTAAAAGCTAACAAGTTAAATTAAGCTCCTTGCTTCAAGTCCTGCATTGGGGTCCTCTGCCACGTTGGCCACAGCCCAAAACCTGACACTCTATTGAGATCTGGTGACAGTGGAGGCCATCTGAGGACAGTGAGCTCACTGTCATGTTCAAGAAGCCAGTTTGAGATGATTTGGGCTTTGTGACATGATGCTGGAAGCAGCCATAAGAAAATGGGTACACTGTAGTCATAAAGGGATGGACATGGTCAACAATAATATTCAGGTAGGCTGTGCCATTTAAACAAGGCTCAGTTGGTACTAGGGGGGCTGAAGTGTGCCAAAAAGCAATTACACCACTATCACCATGATTTTATGTTGTTTAGGCCTAATTCTGACCCTACCATTTGATTGTTGAGTCAGAAATTGAGACTGATTAGACCAGGCAACAATTTTCCAGTCTTCTATCATCCCACTTTGATGAGCCTGTGTGGACTGTAGCCTCCGTTTCGTGTCAGCAATACATAATGTTGAAGACCCATCAGTACAACATCTTTGACCAGATGTCATTCTGCCATGCTTCAACAAGTTACATAATAAAGACCTCCTTCTATACCATTCATATTATACTGGGCTATCAAAGTGAGAAAGCCCATAATTATATAATCATTATTTATATTTGTTCCTAAGTGAGAGCTTCAGGATTGATCTCGATTTAAAGTTCCCGTATGTGAGTTGGATTGTCTTTGAAGTAACCTTTACAGCTATCTGCTACCTCACACAGCATGTGCTAGGTGGCTAACAGACCACTCCTATTCTGGGCTACCTAGATAGTATAACCCTGACATGCTTCCCAGGTTTAAAATAACATGGGGCTAAGTCTCAGACGACACACTGTTCCTCATTTGCTGCTCTAGTTTCATCTTCTTAGCACTGTATGTGTGCACAGTGATAGGTGTTAGTGTGTGTGCATCTTAATTGAGACTTCGCCACACACAGATTATGACCCAGTAAAAACTTCCTGTGACTAAAAATGGCTGTATATCCAAACTTTTAGTGACACATTTGCTTACTTGAGTAGAAGGCTGCAGAACTGAGTGACACGCTTAGGAAATGAACTCAGAATCAGTAAGCTGTATCTTAGTTAAGTTATTCCTGGAAGTCACTGCTTTTTTTGGCAGTACTGAGCACATCAGTGCAACAGTCCTTCATGCTATTTTTTTAATAAGATTGTCATTCGAGGGGTGTGTTACTTTTTTATAAAGTTGTTTTAGTGCAAGCAGCAGACTCAGTTAGTGTTTATTTGTAGAAATCAACTGGATCAAAACAAAAGAAGAAAATCCCAGAATCTCCCAGTGCAAGACAAAAACAGAATGTAGCAACACGTCATTTCAGCTTCATATGCATATGATTCACAGTCACCTCAGCACCCTACCATACAAGAGAAACAACCTCAGCAATCAGACAATCCACTATAAGCAGCACTTGTCAACAGTGGGGAAGAAGATCACCCTTTTAATAAAGACATAATTAAGAGCCCTCTTGCACAACCAGGGTCAGGCAGGGCTTGACTTGTTCGCAGTCATCGTTATGCAAATTTCAACGCTACTATGACTGCTATTACTGATCCCAACAATCAGCATCCAGGGCCTCCTCTAATCAGCCTCCTAGCAAACTTAAGATAATCCTGAGAAGAAGGAGAAGAAGTCTATTAGAAGAAGATAGCAAAAGGCTTCCAGGTGGTCCCATTTAGTAATGTATGTAAGAAATTACAGTTAACAGTAACACTAGAGGTCAAGATGAGGTCTTGAAGACCAAGAAACCTTTCAGAGTGAACTTGCTTGCTCTCAACAAGCGGTGGCCTAAAAAGAAAAATCTGTGGATTGACCTCTAAAGAGCAGTGCATGGAAATAATTTCAAGAACCTAGTAAAAGCTGGTCTGAACCATCCTGTAACTACTCTGCAAAATCTTTTTATCCAGACAGTCAGTGTTCTGTATGAACAAGGAGTCATAGTGGATATAGTGTATATGATGATTCACTTATCTCCAAGGGCACACCTACATCCATCCCACCACCTCCCTCTTACACTGACAGGAGTGAACATTAAAGATTGCATGGACCTAACAATATCATAGCACTCATAAAATATACATGATGCACAGTAAAAAACACACTCACACATTCACACACACACACATGCTGTACTCTTTGCTAAGATGTATCCGACTGTGAAACAAATGCATTCAAAGAAAACCCCAAGCTGGTTATGGATGGATAAAATCTCCATGGGATGGTTCTCTGGATGATATGAATGATATTTTCTTTGATGATATTTCTCTTTCTTCCTCTGCCTCAAACTCTCACTGTCATTTATCATACCCCTTTTTGCTGTTGTTTAGCAGTTGCTACTGGATAAAGTTTTTTCAAGCATACTGATCTGATTATAGTTGCTTCAAGATAGGTCAGCTTATGCAACATGTATGGCTCACTGCATATGGAGGATGTCTCTTCCTCATTCTCTCCTACTGTCTCTTCCCACTCTCTTGGTTTGGTGGTCATACCCCTGGGAAATCTTAAGTCTAAACTGTATTTTGATATTTTGCAAGTACTATATTGTACAAAGGAAATTCTTACACAGAAGTTTTGTATCCATCCATCCATCCATCCATCCATCCATCCATCCATCCATCCATCCATCCATCCATCCATCCATCCATCCATCCATCCATCACATACTTTTTAAATATTACAAATGACCCAATTGGTGACTGTGCTCATCTGTTAGAAAGTAAATTCCTGCTTCCTTGGTTATGAGTAGTTTTATGAGAATTTTATGGATGCACTTCTAAGAACACAATCACAAGTTCTTAGAAGTGCATCCATAAATTTTACATTAAAAAATAAAAATTATACAATGGTATACAACCAAAAGCCATCTTTCTCTTATTCTGCAGAGATTAGGAACATTTTTCCTCGTCTGGTAGAGTGCAGCACCATAATGTGAATGTCAACATAGATTAGCATAAATGAAATAATGCTCATGTAAACTCATTCTCTCCTCTCAGATAAATACTTAAAGCCTTGCCCTTCCTTTCTCAAACTTAAATGCTCTCCATTTGGATGCCATAGAAAAAGACAGTGCTACAAGCCATGGTGTCTATTCAAGTCTTATCTTCTCCCCTGCTCTGTTTGTCTCCTATTAGATCATTCGGGTGCCCCGCCCACCCTCAGAAATTTATTTTCTCTTCTTCTATGATTGAGAGTATCCGGCAATATGTGAACATTTGTGACTGATACAGTGGGCACTGTTGCAGTAGTAGAGTTTACCTCGTATGTTCTCAAAGGGCAGTTTTGTGCATGCACACCCCTGAGTTTTGTGAGTGAAGTGAGCGAGCTGCACATGATGCGCTGTAACACTCCAGATTGTTGGCATGGCTAGTGCTAGGTTCAGACAACACATCTATGAGCAGAAAAGCTGAAGACAGTCAGTATGAACATTTGAAGGTATTTTAGGAATCAGTCTGTACAGCCCCTCAGAAGGTCAGTCCCGCTGGCAACTAATTAAAAGTCAAAACAGGTTTAAACACCTGGGCAGTGTTAAAGAGCTGATCAACAAGCTGATGATAACAAGAAATCATTACCAAAGAGTAAGACAATGACCCTGTAAAAGTTCTTACAAAGCCGCATTATATTTTGAAAGCAGGATGAACACTGTCTGGCTCTACTTTATAAAACATCAACTTTCACAGGAAATGTGTGGCTCAAAAAAGAAATGTGCTGATCTATGGGTGCGTTCCTGGTGAAAATCAAAAAATGATTAACAGACAAAACAGCAGCTAAAATAAGAGTTAACAGATTTAACAGTTATTGCAAGGAAAAAGAAAATAGATATGCAAGTGGTTAAAGACCATCACTGTATAAAACTATCCCGAGTATCCATTTATGAACATGGAATGTGGGAAAAGTTTCAGTCAGGTTTTAGAATGCGTCACAGCACAAAGACGGCTCTTTTAAGAGTTTTTAACGATCTGCTTTTAACTGTGGACTCTGGTAGTCCTGCAGTTTTAGTACTTCTAGACCTGTCAGCTGCCTTTGACACTGTGGACCACGAGATCCTTCTATCCCGCCTAGAACATGAAATTGGCATTAAAGGCACGGTTCTGACTTGGTTCAGATCTTATCTTACTGATAGAAGTTTCTCTGTCCATCTAGGAAACTGTTTTTCTACCACAGCAAAGCTTTCTTGTGGAGTGCCTCAGAGGTCCATTCTGGGCCCAATTCTTTTCTCATTGTATATGTTGCCTCTAGGGTCGATTTTTAGGAAACATAATATTTGTTTCCACTGTTTTGCTGACGACATCCAGGTGTATATGCCCATCAAACTGAACAGCAGAGATCCATGGGAACCCCTGCTGAACTGTCTAAGTGACATCAAGTCCTGGATGAGAAACAATTTCCTAAATCTTAATGAAAGCAAAACCGAGGTCATATGCTTTGGTAAATTTGACCCCTCAAGCTACTCCTCTGGCACTCCGAGTCATTTGGCTCCTCACTGTCGTGATGCTGTGAAAAATCTGGGTGTCATTTTAGATAGTAGTTTTAAAATGGAGAAGCAAGTAAGTGCTGTTACCAAAATCAGTTTTTACCAACTCAGAGTTATTGCCAAGGTAAAACCTTATCTCCCGCAGCAGGACCTGGAAAAAGTTATTCATGCTTTTATTACTTCCCGCCTGGACTACTGTAATTCTCTGTACTTTGGCATAGATCAATCATCTGTGCGCCGCCTGCAGGTAGTCCAGAATGCGGCAGCTCGTCTTTTAACCGGTTTAAAAAAGCATGAACACATTACCCCAGTCCTGTCATCCCTTCACTGGCTCCCTGTCCGTTTTAGAATCGATTTTAAGATTTTATTGCTTACTTTTAAAGCCTTAAACGGACTGGCACCTTTGTATCTGTCTGAGCTGCTTCACTGTCACACCCCTGTAAGAGCTCTGAGGTCATCGAACCAGCTGCTCTTACAGAGGCCTAAAACTAGACTAAAACAGAGAGGTGATCGAGCTTTTGCAGCAGCAGCACCAAAGCTATGGAACGATCTACCTCTCCATATCCGCACAGCTCAGACGATACACACATTTAAATCTCTATTAAAAACACATTTCTTTTCCTTGGCATTTGGCTGCAGTGCTACCTCCTTTTAGATGATTGTTTTATGGTATTTTATGGTACTTGTTTTAAACGTTTTAATTTTTAATTTTCTTATGTTATTTATTGTTCTTAATGTTTTTATTTATTTATTTTTATTTTATTATTTTATTTATTTATTTATATATTTTTATTTTTATTTAGTATAGTCCTTGGGGTTACAGATCTTGTACAGCACTTTGGTCAACGTCGTTGTTTTAAATGTGCTTTATAAATAAACTTGACTTGACTTGACTTGACTTTATACTCAATGTACAGAAAAATAGACTATTACTATTATTACACAGATGCAGACACACACTAACAAAAAATGTTCAAAATTCAAATTGCAATTACAGCAATAATTGCAATTTCTATTTGGTTCTTTTTCCTGTCACTGGCACTCTTACAAGCACAAGGTACTGATAATTACTTTCAAGGCTTCAGCTTCATTAGCTCGCAGACCTGGCACGCAGATTAACACTTCAAAGAGCTGAGAGAAAGAACGAAGGAGGACGTTGGCAGCCATAAAATTATGAGGTACTGTTAAAAAGTTGAGCCTTTGCAAGAGAGAGCTAGAAAGAGACACAGACTTATTTCGGGAAAGGCGGTGACATAATGTGGTATGAGACATGTGTATGTGAATTTTCTTTTTTTCACTTTTTCAAGTTTAACCCTTCTCTTTAATTTGGTGTGTATTAGATTGTGTGGCTACGCATGTGTGTGCACGCGTGCACCTGTGTTTACCGTCTGTTCTGTTTTTGAATCCACTGATGCAAGTATAAGTGCATTACATGAGGGGATGAAATAACACAGAAATATCCATAAATGCACAGACCCAGCAGGAAATGACTGAGAAAGACACGAAGCAAACAACTCATGAGGAATATTGATCATTATTTACACTTTTCTCTGCGTGGCAGTTATACTGAAATCATACAGAAAACTGCATCAAAAGGAGGAAAGGCCAATGGAGCAAACTAAATTGAGTTGTATGATTAAAAGTTAGGCGCAGCACACTGGCACACTGCTGCACTGACTGCTGCACTACAGTACCACTCATAAACAGAGTAGGAAAAGCAGGAATACAGTGAAGGGACTATAAATCCTAACAAATTTACTTGAAATGCATCTGTTATGCATTTCTTTGTTTTACATCATATGGATAATGAAATTTGGCTGTTCATATCATCGTTTCAAATAATGAGGTAAATGTATGCAGTATTAAGCTCTCAGAACCAAGTGCTCAGGACACTTTTTTTTTTCTTTTTTGTGCTGACAAATGTCCTTATATGGTGATCCGCTATAGTACTAGCACACTGGGAAATAAAGTATGTTCTGCTTTGTAAGTATATGTAAAAGTTCTTACGTAACAGTCTATTTAAGTTCTATTATAATCATTGAAATAACCAAAGGTGCAGAGAGACACCATAACATAATTTGGCGGCAGCAGAGTAACATTTACATAATTACATTTCCTGAAAGCAGATGTTTTCCACTTGCGTCAGCTTCTTAGCACATTTTCCACACATACCATTATACAATTTCCATGTGCACAAACTCTGTCCACTGTTATATCCCACAGTAACAAGGTAAGGAGTGTAATATTTACTAAAATGAGATGTCCAGAAGTAATCTTTGTTGGGCCGTGTGTTTGAGCTATACATCCCTGAAGGAGAGAAATAATCACAAAAGTGATGAGCTGATGTTTCCTCACTGAGAACATTTGCTCGACTGAATTATTTCAAAGATATACACAATTCCATGACATGCATTTGCATTTGTACACATGTACGTACACGTACACTGGCATAGGCAAGACCTCAGCCATGAGCGGGACTTTGCTCACACAAACACACACTCTGCAAAACTTTCCAACCAATATGCACATTTTCTGAATGTGTAGAACATCTTAGTAACATCAAACATCATAAGCAAATATCTGCTTGATTTATCAAGATATCGTTTAATTGCAAAAGTGCTCTGACGTTTTTGGAGATGTCCATTCCTGCTGCTCTAACAGCCAGCTCACCTCACCAGCTGTCAGCTGACCGGGCATTCGAGGCTCACCATACCTGGAGAGAACGCCTGACTCCCAGCACATCATTTTCAAAGCCCCCGCTGGCTTTTGCCCATCAGTGGAAATTAAACAGAGATATAATTCACTTAGATGACCTCTAACGGTTGATGTTTGAGTGTTTCATTTGTTCCTGAGCAAATCGGTTTTGGCTGAGATTAAAGTTAAGCTTCATAACTGGATAGTTGTATTAACTTTAATGTCTAACTGGAGAGCTGTCAGTACATCTGGAAATGAATCATTCACTCATCTTTATTCCTTGATGTAAAAATGCACTGTGCTTCTTTTAACAACTTATTTTGAATTAAAACTAACATTAAAATATTTTAATCCAGGGAGGAACGTGAGAGTCTTTTCACCAGGAGCAGAAACATCTGGAGCAGCATGTTGATGCTGTTTGTGGAGATCGTGAAGACCAATGTCAAGCCTCATCCAGAAATGATCCAATTATATGTTTTTAACATCATTCAGCATGACAGGTTTGTTGGTGGGTCAGTGATGGTCTAGGAAGACATATCCATAGAGGGATGCACAGACCTCTACAGGCTAGGCAACGGCACCCTGACTGTCTTTAGGTATCTTGATGAAACCCTTGGACCCAGAACCTACGCCAGTGCAGTGGGTCCTGGATTACTCCTGGTGCACAACAATGCCCGGCTTCATGTGACAAGAGTATGGAGGCAGTTCCTGGAGGATGAAGGAACTGATACCATTGACTGGCCCGACGCTTGCCTGAATCCAATAGAACACCTCTGGGACATTAAGTTTCAGTTCAGCTGACCCTGCCAAGTTGCACCTCAGACTGTCCAGGAGCTCAGTGATGCCCTGGTCCAGATCTAAAGAAAGGGAACCCCTCAGGACACCATCCATCGTCTCATTAGGAGCATGCCCAGATGTTGTCAGGCATGCATACAAGCACATGGAGGCCATTCAAAGTACTGAGTATCATTTCGAGTTGCTGCAATGAAATTTCAGCAAACCGAACTAACCTGCTGCATATTTTTTTTACTTGGATTTTAGGGGTGTCTTTGAATTCAGCGCTCTGTAGGTTAACAATTTTCATTTTCATCAAATGATGTAGAATCCTTTCGTTCTCAACACATTACCCAGTCCATAATACTATCGATATCCAGCATTATTTTTTTTCCAAAAAAAAGGAACACTTTGTATTTTCAAAGTGTTCCCTTAATTTTTTTGAGCAGTGTATTTTGTCAGAGGTTTTTAAAAATCGAGAAGTTACTGTCAGCTGCTACCTTGTCACAGGGGTCACCACAGCAGATACCGCCGCATGTTTTACGCCAAATGCTTTTCGTGATACAACCCCAAAGGGGATTTGTGTCTCCGGCTGGAGACACAAACCAGTGACCTTTTACAGGCAGAGCAAATACGCTACCCACTACACTATGGAGGGATATGTCTGAATTAAAAAATAATTATTTTTCATATTACTTTTTCTTTAAAGTGACCAGATTCATAAACTAATTTCCCATATTCATTCATTAGTTTCCTCAGGAACATCAGTCAATTGACATCTTGCTCTACAGTACATGCATGCAGGTCAATGCACAATACCAGCAGAGGCAGATAAACACGTGGATCACTTTCATCACAGTGTGTTTCAGCGCAGGCCATGTATGTAAGCATGTTTTCAGGGCCTTGGGAGTTAATGCATAATACGTGTACACTTTCTGATCTCAGACACTGAGTGAGTTTGCAATCAAAAACGAATTAAACAGTGCCGGGTTTGAGTCACAGTAATACCTAAAATGTGCTTTTACAATCCTTGTGGCGATTAAATCTAAAGTAATCACTGCAGTAACAAATCCTTTCTTTTATTTAAGGACAATTTCCACAAGCCAAATGATGGGAAAAGCAGAATTACCAAAGTGCTGGTGCACAAAAGTTGAAAAAGCTCAGAACTCATCAGTTAAACTTGTCACATACTCGATGAGATTCAAACTGTGAGGTAATTTAATGCTTCATTCCTTCAGCCCTTCACTGGCAGCACCCATCTACGTGGACAAGACTCCAGACAGCGCTGACACACACACACACACACACAAAATGTCTTTCCATTTATCAGTTTCAAACTGCTCCACACTCACACATACACAATAATACATTCACACATGGCTTAGTTTTCCCACACGCACATAGCCAGACACAAACATACACAAAGTCTCAGGCTGCCACCCAATCGATAATCCCATTACAGCTGAAAAGGCTCTTTTATTTGTTCTGATTGAGTTTAGGGGGAGGAAGAGGCATGGCTCATAATTAAAGCAGGATTTGCTAGACTGATGGTTAAATGGGGTGAAAGTGGAATTTAAGCAGACAATTGCTGTTGTACACGTGAAAACAGTATGATAAAATATCTCTTCCACAAAGACACAGGGCTTAAATTTGTGGTCCATCCTACTTCACATGAACAGTGCATGTTTGCTCCTTCTGAAAGTGGCAAAGGTGTCGGTCTGAACAGATGAACGCCACGCCCCTCTCAGTGAAAATGAGGACTTGAACAGGAGTCACTATGTTGTAATCATCCCCAGGCAGAGTCTACACAAATGTTCTTGGCCACAGTCCGTCATATAAGCCGTGAAATGCATGCAGAGCTTACACATTTGTTCACAAATATGTGTGCAGGTGTGAACATGCCAAACTCCTGCTTATAAGGATAGAAACACATTAGAAACACAGAAAAATAAAGCAAATGCTCCACAAAACACATCATATGTGATCTAACTCTTAGAGAAATATGGTATGGTGTGCCCTTGTGCATCCTCTGCCGTTGGCTATAACAACGCCTTCATTAATGGCATTCACAGTGCTGCCAATCACAAAATGGTATAACTGCCTATGGAGTAAACAATAAAACACTGAAATCAGGACAACAATATCAGCAAAAGTTAACATATTTCAGGGACTTAAGTCACTTTCATAGTCAACATACTTGTCAAAGAATCATTACATTGCAAGTACAAAATTAGTCTTGTGCTGTAAGATAAACAGCAGAAGCCACAAATGTTAAATTTGTACAAAGAGCTTGAATGACTTTACCGCTGTATTCCAAGTGCAAAGTTCCTTGTGATCATTAGATGGAGCTCAACTTGAACTCATTATTCTGGGAATCATTATTCTAAAATCAGTGGGAACAATCAAATGTTACTGTGAGACTGCGATAGGGTCTGCGTCATTGTCTGTGTCCCCCCCCCCCCCCCCCCCCCCCCCCCCCCCCTTATGCAACTATAACATAAAAGCCAGCAATTCAATGGTATGGTCATAGTTTTTCACATGTCTGTGCAGGCAAAAACCTGAAATGTTAGTGATTTAGGTCTTGGACTTGCAGGCATAATGTCTTCCTCACTTTCACCAAGTAGGTCAGTAACTGAATTAGGCCTTGATCTTTTTGATTAGCACTTCCCCTTTAAATAGATGTTTATATGCAAAAGGGAGCATGTTTCATCCTACAAGCTAATTAGGTCATTAAATATACAAGAAAGGCAACAATGCATACCACTGTGTCCTGGGCAGCGCTATCAATTAAGTTCACACCCACTGTTGTTGGTTTGTTAAAATACACAATGAATTTAATGAAGTAATGGCAAGTATACAACTGTTTTTTTTTTTCTCTTTTTTTGTGGTGGTGGTGTTGGAGGGGAGGGGGGGCTTTCTGGAGATTAGCATCCTGTAATTTTTGAAACAAAAATGTTAGGGGTTGGCTTTGGGTCTTCCTTTTTTTAATGACTGAGCTCTTTTGTTATACAGATTTCAAATTTTCAACTTTATGTGATTGATTTTTGATTGATTTGCACTTTTTGGCAGTCCCTGAATCCATCGTTGTTTTTTAAATAAGGAAGAAATACCTGCTGCTGTGAATCAAGTGCTTCCCTGTGATGAGACAGCACTTCTAGCTCCACTAGAGAGGCTTGAGCTCATAGTGACTGGTGGTGCGTATAAAGACACTGCAGTCATGCTGAGTGCGAGTGTATGCTGAAATCTATGTGGATGACACACAGTCTTTGTTTGAAACCAATGTCTGGCATTGAGTTGCAGGGGTCATCATTTGCAAATTCCACTGCGCAAAAAAAGGGAATAAAAACACACACAGTAAGAGCTCTGCTGTTTTTGTAGTAGCTATCTTATTCCACTAATAATTCTAGGTAATGCTAGTCAGTTGTTACTAACAATAAGAAGGATCATTTGTCAGGAACATCTTTTGGGACACAGTAGCACCATTCACCTCCTGAACAAAGCACCACTTTGGGGCCTCTGAGACATTAAAATTTAGGCTAAATAGATATTTAATGAATGAAATGAATGTAGCAAATGAACTGTTGGTGGAAACAACAAAAATATTGCTATAAAAAAAGTCCAAAATCTTTATGCTACTGAAGACCAGATTTACTAAGCGGGGCAGTGATGCACCAATCGCAGCAATGTGCCAATGGTAGTGACAAGTTCTGCAGGAATCTACTAACAATGTGATCATTTCTAAACAATAACGACCGGCACTCTACCAAGACCAATGCAAATTAGCAATTCAAAAATAAGCAGCAGACATGTGTGTCACGGTACTTATGCCCAAGGACACCTTGCGGGTATCTATGTGACACCTGTCCAACAGAATGGCAGCATTTGACGCACTGGGAGGAGAACAGGTTGGGGCACTGTCACATTAATTTGATGATGCAAGTTCTGCCAGAGCACAGGGACGCCAAAGAGGTCCAATGTCGTTTGAGTTGGTATGCCATACAGTCAGAACATGTTATTTAAAGCAATCACCTAATGGGGGGCAAAGAATGCAACATTCCCCTGAATTACTAATCCCTTCCCATAAAGCTTACTTAGAAGTGAAGTGATTCATAGATCCAGAATATGAACTGACAGGTAGAGAGCCAAAGAAGGTCTGACTTAGATAAGGTGTTTAGACTAAACTACTGATGTTTGTATTTCTTTACCTTAATCCCCTTTTTAAAAATTAGGCTATAGGAGTTACCTTTTTTACTTTGGAGCTGGTCCTCTATTTTAATTAAATAATTAGAAAATGTAAAAAATAATAAAAAAGTAGGCCTCTGTCTCCTTAAAAAGCCTTTTGGAAATACTTCAACATCAAGGCACAGATTGACTACCCCTAAATAAACACAGAGGTCATGCAAAGAAAGTTAGAAGGAGAACAAAAGCCTTGAGGCATTCATTTTTAGCACTGATTATGCAACTGTTGACAAACACTATCGGACTGGTAAAAGTCCCAATAAAGACACAGAAGCCACTCCAACTTTAGCAAGTATAATTTAATACTTATGTGGCCCACACATATATTGCTATGATTAGATTTTATCTTGCTTTGCTTTATGGATCCAACCTCTCATTTTAATGTTAAACCCGCTACATATGATGAGGCCATAGCTCTGAGAGGGACTGGCAGGTTCACAGCTGGAACTACAAACCTCCCCCTCTCTATCACACAGCACTTCATTTCATATAAAAGTCAAGATCATAAATCACTGCTGTTTAACATGAATCTATCATAGCCATTAACAATAGTCAAAATTTCATATAGCAATGAATAGAGAAAAGGAAGAAATACTGAGTTGTCAAAGTTCTAGCAACACTAGTAGTGCATAAAACAACTTTAACATGAGACCGAAGCTTTTTAGTTTATGGATGACCCCGATGAACGCAAATGACCGGAACACCTTGTTCTAGCAATAAAGTGTTTCTGGAGTTTGGACCTCTCACATGAACTCAGACCTTAAACGCAATAAAATATATGAACAGCTTTCTCTGCAAAAAGGCATCTTACCACAATGTGCCTCATCCTCCTTTTCATTCAAACTGATTTTCTCTCAGCCTTCCTCCTGCAGGACCAATCACTGTTTATACAATAAGAAAATTTCATACAATATCTCTGCTCTCCATGCTCTGTCTTCCATTATTTAGCTCTGATTAGTTGTAGGTCTCTCCAATTGAGGTTGCATCAGACAGTCACAAATGAACCAGAACTGAACAGTTTATCTGCATATCTCCTTAGAAGTAAGCGTATCCCTCCCCTAATTCCCCACTGCTCAAGAGAAATAACATTTTGGCAAAAACAACCCAGAAGTATGACCGCAGACTGAAGCTGTTCCAGAAATGGTTGAAAGAACAAACAGCCCAGTTCTGTCTGATTTCCAGGAGTCTGAGCTCAGTTCACTTGCAACGTCTTAAAGCTTAGAAGAAAGTACACGACATCCATGTGCACACTTTCAATAGTTGTCGCCTCTCATAATTACACATGTAGAAACATTACTTGATTTGATTTTTTGTTTCCAAAATCTCAGTTCTTTTAACAATGATGTGTAACCTCTCTCTCTTTTTTTTTTTTTCTGCACCGCTATTGTCACAAGCACTGTGTCTCTTCCTGACAATAGTAATTAACTTAATGACATATGAGCACCATAAAATGGTGCTGAAACATCACTTCAAGAATACAAAGGTGGACGAACTGAGCAGTGTTACGCTACATTACATCTGTCTTAGAGTCGCATGAATTTCACTAGCATTAACAATCAGTAAGGGGTGATCGGAAAAGAAATAATTACAACAATTACTTCTTTGACTTTATCTATGCCTGACACACACACACACACACACACACACACACACACACACACACACACACACACACACACACACACACACACACACACACACACAGTACACTCACATATGCATGTGCAGAATATAATAACTGTGGTAAGTGAAGCACTGCCAACATTAATTACAGTGTTGCCAGCAAAATAAGTGCAATAAAAGCGGAAAAAGATGGCATAATATATGCTTGTTAAGACACAAAGGAATGCTTTCACCCTAGTGCCAAGTTGTACACCACATGCACACACACACACACACAGACACGCATACGTGCACACAAACACACAAGCAAACGTACATACAGTAACTGGGTAGAAGCTTGTGACAGGTTGGTTTTATTCCTCAAGATTTTAGTGTGTGTGTTACACAATGTAGGTATGTATTCATATAGATGTGATAAGTGCAAAGTTAATCCCATCTTTATAATGACTTTCTCGACTAAAATCAGAGTTTGAGAAATGAGAAAAGTGGCAGATTGCATCACGTACCTGTCTTCTCTCACACCTCACGTGTTTATTGCAACACAAAGGTGCTCTTTCCCTTTCTTGATGTGCATTTATGATGATCTTCCTGTGCGCTTTGCTCTTCGTCCTACAGATCCTCAGTGGTTCTGCCAGGATTATACTAGAGAAGACTCTTGATCGGGAGCTGCATTAAAAAAAAAAACAAAAAAAACAAATAAAACCACGACTTAAACACCACTAACAGCATTTTACAATCAAAAGGAAAAAACCTCTCAATGCAAAAATTCTTTGTTGTTGCCATTTTTAATTCATGCTCCTTAACAGGTCAATTAAAACCAGTGTACATTGCCATTACTTCATTAAATTCATTGTGCATTGTCATTATTTTATTAAATTTACTAATGAGGTTTATTATTACCATTTATTAATTTGTTCATTATGGTTGGCAAAATTGAATGCTGATATGAATAGCAATACACTGCTCAGGATTAAATAGATGAAAACAGCATTAAGGAGAAATACTTTCCAGTAAAATATATCCATTTTTAAAAGGGAAGAAGAATGGAAAATAACAGTAAACAATGCATCGCTCAGCACTGACGGATTTCAAAAGAAATTTTGAAAGGAAGGGATTAGCAATGCTGATGATCAGACTTGATGTGCAACTCAAGAGAGACAGAAAGAATAAGGCCATCTCTCTATCCACCTATTTTCTGCCAAGTATCTGGGTGTGGGGTCAACAGTCTGAGACTCACAGACCTTCCTCTCCTTGACCACCTCCTACAGCACTTCTGAGGGGGATACCAAGGTGTTCCCAAGCCAGCTGAGACATGTAATCTCTTTAGTGTGTCCTGGTTCTGCCCTGGGGCCTCAACCCAGTAGGAAATGCCTGAAACACCTCACCCAAGAGGCGCCCAGATGGCATCCTGAATTGAGCGAATGCCTGAACCAACCATCTCAACCAGGTCAGCTGTATCCATGATCTAATATTTTTAGTCATTACCTATGGTCACAAGCTTTAGGTAGTGGGAATGTAGACTGACCAGTAAACACTGAAAACTGTCCCATTGAAAGCTGGAGGTCATTGCTTGATTTGCTAGAAAAACCTCCCACACTCCTTCAAATATCCTTGAGAGGATAGCGAACTGGTCCAGCGTTCCATGACCAGGGCAAAAACTGCTGTCACACCCCTCAGGTCTCATTGTCATTGCCCACATGAGAAGTGACGTCCTCCAGTAGGACAATGGCAAGAAGGCTGGGTGATGTTCATTTGGCACATAGGCACAAACAACAGACAAGACCAGTTCCCTAACCCAAAGGTGCACAGAAAACAAAACCTCTCTCATCATCCACGGAAAACCCCAAACATAAAGACACAGAGCCAGGGGGAAATGAGTATACCTGCCTCTGCGTGGCACCTCTCACCGAAGACAGTTATGGAGTGCAGCAGAGTCCCTCTCCAGGAGACTGATTCCAAAACCTATGCTGTGTGTTGAAGTGAGCCAGACTACATGTAGTCAGAGAGGTGACATTCCATCTACCAGTAGTCAGTTTTGGCAGCCAGATTGGTTCACGAGAGCCTCCACCCCTGACAGCTGCTCAATCCACAATGCACCAAACCCCTATGGCCCCTCCTGAATTTGGTGGACCCAAAGGAAGACTAGCGTATGTGGTTCTTTCAGGCTGGGCACAGCCAGGCCCCATGGGCTAAGCCCTGGCCGTCAGGTGCCAGCCCTCTTGCAGTCTTGAGTCTGGCCCCTCACCCAGGACTAATTTGCCTTGGGAGACCTTACCAGGGGCAAAAAGCCATGAAAAACTAGTAGCTCCTGGGATCATTCAAGCACACAAACTCTTCCACCATGACACCATGAGAAAAGAGGACAGCAGAGGAAGAGTCTATGTGACTGCTTTATATGTTGCTTTTTCTCTCTCTCATTCTCTCAGTATTTGTTGTTCTCTCCCTCTTTCTCTCCTACTGAACTTTGCTCACTATTTCAGCTGCTGTGGTTTACTCAAATTAAAATCACCAGGGCAGACAACCAGGGTGACAATAATGATGACAATAATAGCTGATGGGTACAAGGTGGCAGATGGCTCCATCTGTAAGTATTACTATATATAACGAGATGCTACCTATCTTCTGTTTCAGTCACAGTGTAGGACACCTGTCACAACATACCTCCAGTCATCAATACACAACACATTCTTCATCTATGAACAATTTGTGCAAATAACTGTCAGAGAAACTGACACACTTCTTCCCTTCTCTTTTTCTCTCAGGCCTCTCTCTTTGCTCTGTGCCTTTCTTTCTCTCTCTCGCTCTCTCTCGCTCTCTCCCCCTTCGGCACTGTCACCCTTTCCCTGACAAACACAAGCACAGACATTGACACAGACAGTCTAAATCAGTCAGGAAGAGTCTGTGCTAACTGCCCCAAAGTGAGCAGAGCATGGCATTTCATTTTTAACAATAATACTCAGCTGATCCTTCTCCTCCTTTTCAACTTCAATGGAGAAATATCACCACATTAGACATCAACATTACTGTGCATAGTAAGTAGGGATGTGCATGAGATGAGGCAAGAGTACATGCCTCATGAAAATGCATGCACACTGAGGACAACACATCCTATTAGCTCTCACTCAGAGCAAGACATACTTCCAAGGGACATGAGCACAGTCACGGAGCAACAAACACATAAACACACAAACAGCCAAGATTTTGACATTAACAACTGGTGCAAATTTCTAAAGAGCTGGTGAGGACTGCCTGAGGGCAAAACCTGATAATTATTAAAGGGTTACTAATAAGGAATTCCTAAACTATCGAAGACTTTACAGAAGATAATGGAATAGACTGGGGGGGGTGCTACATTAATTAAGCTGCTTAGTGATACAGACTTTCAAACTTAGTCATAATTCATTGTTAGTTACTGTTTTGGGGTGCACACTACTGAGTCAATTCAATTTCCCCGTTACTTTTCATCATCTGAGCTTTACTTACCCCACTTTTACCCCTTGAAGTAACAGAAAGCATCAACAAATGAAAGTAAATTCTGAATTTATAATTAGTTCCATAATAACAAACTAGTAAACACAAAAAGAGTAACAAATATCGTGAAAACAAGTGATGACCCTTCTGTTTCACTGATTATTTTTTTAAGAAAATATCTCCCCCACTGTTCAGTAACAGAGTATAAGTTATCAGATTGTCTGTCACTAAGTAACATTTTTGTGAGAAGTGTTATTAATTTAATGTGTTTTGTTAATGTGTAAAAAAAAAGGTTATTTTATAGTGTTTTTCTGCTCTACTTGAACACTTTGTCTCACATGACACGTCTCGTTCACCCATTCATACAAGCACTTCCTACATCTAACTGTTTTCTATCTAACATTCACACACACAATCACACCCCGATGAATGCATCGGGGTCAACTCAGGGTTCAGTATCTTACCCAAGGATACTTTGGCATGCAGACTGAAGCAGTCAGGGATCGAAGCACCAACCTTCCGATTGACATGCTCTACCTCCTGAGCCACAGCCACTGAAGCACTACTGAAATCTTAATGCTTGTTTGAGGTGTAGTATAGTTAACAAAAGTACTGTCTCTCAAAAATGCTATATAATTTTCAGAAATGTTGATTAGGTTTTATGTTGGTTCTTTTTCATGTTTTTTTTTTTTTTCCATTAACAGGCCACTTTTCTGCTTTCATGTCAAATATTTCCTAAATGTACCAAACATTTCAATTTTGTAAACTCCAAATTTACTCCAAATGCCCTTCAGTGAAACTTTCAGGTTTCTGTGCAAGTTATCAAAGACTAATGGCCATATATTGCTGAAACTCTGAGACATGTTTATAGAGGCAGCAATTGGTAGACATTCACTGTAAAGTTTTTTTTATTTTTTCAGAGAATAAAACTTCTAAATGGCGCTTTCATTGAGCAGCCTTCTGTGTTGCAGTCTGTAAAAACTAGATTTTAACTATAATGGCAAAGCCTGAAGAAAAGTAAACATAATCAAAGCAAAACTCTATACTGTACTTTATAGAGCCCACCTTTATTGTTTCCATAGGAATTAAGAGGGTAAGTACCAGCCAGGTGCTGCTAATCAAATGAATTTGTCAATTGATCATCAGCAAATGTTTATAAGTCTATTTCCAAATAATTTTAATCATCGTTTCACAATGAGAAAGAACACTTACAACTGGAAAAGATTCAAGACAGTTGCCAGTCTTGGAGTGGAGATCCCAACAAATTCACCCCAAGGTGAGCGTGCAGTGGTCAGAGAAACTGCAAAAACTCCAAGGGTTACATCTCAGACTGTACAGGCTTCAGTTCGCATGTTAAAGTTCATGATAGAAAAAAAAAAAAAAAAAAAAAGAGTCAACAAATATAGCTTTTCGGAAGGGCTGCCAGGAAAAAGCCTGATATGACAGAGTAGCTTAAGTTTGCAAATTTGCATCTGAGCAAACCACAAGATTTCTGGAACAAAACCCTTTTGACAGACAAGACCAAAGTGAAGCTGTCTGGCCATAATGCATAATGCCATGTTTGGAGAAACCCAAACACAGCGTATTGGCACAATCATCTGCCTGGAGTCTGCTTCTTCATCAGCAACGTCCTTGCTTGTTTTCTAAGTAGTTTCAATGCCATTCTCAATAATGGATTGAAGACACTTTTTTTTTTTGACAAATATTGTATATGTATGTAACATTCCCCACTCACCCTGTGGGCAATCTTTATCCTCCTCCAAGCTTGGGTCCTCTACCCCGGGGGCTGGGAGCTTGAGGGTGCTGCGCAGTATCTTAGCTGTTCCCAGGACGGCACTCTTCTGGACAGAGATCTCAGACGTTGTTCCTGGAATCTGCTGGAGCCATTCCTCCAGTGTGGGGGTCACTGCCCCGAGTGTACTCATTACCACGGGGACCACCTTCACCTTGCACATCCTCTCTAGCTCTTCTTCCAGCCCTTGGTATTTCTCGAGCTTCTCGTGTTCTCTTCTTGATGTTACTATGAGTTGGTATTGCTACACCTATCAATACAGCTTTCGTCCTCTGCTTGCCTACCGCGTCTATGCCCAGTTGGTTAGCCATCACCAGTTTGTGCATCTGTATCTGGAAGTCCCACAGGATCTTATCGGTCATTCTCATGCACCCATGAGGGCATATCCCTTTTTGAAGTCAGGGCTTACAGGCCAAACTTGGCACAGATGTTCCTGTATACTATGCTGGCCACTTGGTTATGGTGTTCCATGTATGCCCTGCCTGCTAGCATCTTGCACTCTGCTGTTATGTGCTGGATTGTCTCAGGGGTATCTCTGCACAGCCTGCACCTGGGGTCTTGCCTTATGTGGTAGACCCCAGCCTCTATTGATCTTAGTGCTTAGAGGTTGTTCTGTGCTGCCATGATTAGTCAAGTCAAAGTTTATTTCTATAGCACATTTAAACAACCTCAGTTGACCAAAGGCTGTACAGGTTATACAAAATAAATACTATCCATAAGTCACTTAATCAATAATAATATATACTAATAAATCAAATAAAACCAAGTAAATAAAAGTGCCTTTGTGCTCTCTTTCAGTCCAGCTTTGTCCAGCCATTGGTAGGATTTTTCTATATCAGCCACTTCTTCTATCTGCCAGTGGTACATGCTGTGCAGTGGTCTGTCCTTCCATGATGGTTTTTGTTCTTTCTCCTTTTCTTTTTCTGCTTTCTGCTGCCTGAGGTAGTCACTAAGCACACGATCATCTGTTGTCATCTTTCTGATGTACTCACGGATCTTTGTCGTTTCATTCAGGATAGTAGTTCTGACACTCACTAGTCCTTTGCATCCTTCCTACTGGTTAGCAGAAAGTCTCAGGGTGGTGGATGGTGGTGAAACCCTCCATGCATGGTAAGGAGCTTTTCTGTCTTGATGTCAGTGGCTTCTATCTCCTCCTTTGACCAGCTTATTATCCCACCAGGGTATCTGACAACTGGCAGGGTGTAGGTGTTGATTGCCTGGATCTTGTTCTTCCCATTCAGTTGACTCCTCAGGTCTTGCCTCACACACACACACACACACACATATATATACACACACACACACACCCCAAAGCTGGGATGTGTCCCAATCAATGGACAAAGCATTTTTATTCAGTACAACTTGCACAGCTGTTGTCGGTATTTGACTTTTCCTCCATTGTGTTTCCACGTCACACACTGGATGGGGCAGTCACATAACAATCCACACAGTATATAGAGGGGGGAGTATTAACAGAATTAAAAAAACAAAACAAAAAAAGAACCTGACATTTCTGATTAACTGCCCAGCCCTAATACATAAAATACATTAATGTGCCACAAAGTTCAATCATTTATACCAGTTCAGTCAGAAAGCGACAGGGCCAGAAAGAGACTTGGAGCTATTTGGCTATGATTACTGCAGAGTTGACTCTTTTTCTTACATACGAGTGTCTCTTCTCGTCAGTCTTTCTCTCGTTCTCCCACCCATAATCACATCAAAGAGAAGCAGCTGCTGACACACTGAGAAGGTTGGAAATGAATCCATCCAAAACACACATGCAAACTAAACCATATTCATAGCTGTGTGCAGTCAGCATTTTTATAGCTCCCACAGCCTCTCATGGGTCCATGGGTGGGTTACACAAATGGGTTACAGAATCTCCTGTTTGTGGGAGGCTATTCCTCTGTGTTTGCCCATGTGTTATTCAATTCTTTGCATTTACAGCAATTAATTGGTGAACAGACAAAAGGTATAACACAAAAGGAGGGGAGGGGAGAGGACTCATTAGGTTTCAGGTAGTCAGAAGAGGGGGAAAAGGAGTGTTAGGAGGCTAGGAAGAACAAGACACAATGGCAGAGAATGGTGGGGAGAAGAAGAGTCGTGATCAAAGATATATTAAATGTGGTTGGAATGACTGGCTAATGGAAAGAGGAAAGGGGAGGTTGAGTGCAGTTACAGCGTATGACATACAGGATATCTTCAACTTGTTGTGTCAAGACCATTTGAAATTATTCTGTGTAAGAGATGCAATCAAACCATCATTTATTTATGGTTGTCAAAGGAAATGTGACTGACTCATCTAATGCCGAATATTTAATTTCCTTACCCTTAAACACTCCTGGGATGCTTTCATGTAATGTTTTAGGTCATTATCCTTCTGTACTGTGAAACCCTTTCCAATCAAGCTATTGTATTAGGATGAATCTGAAAAGAGAGTAACCTTATAAATTTCTGAATGTATCCTGTTTTTTCTGTCTCCTTTCAAATCATCAATAAATACAAAACAATAATTATAATATAAATATAAGTATTTTCTTCCATCTTTCTGTTATGGCACGTACATCTGCTTATCCACAGGTTGGTTCATCTTTGAGGTCTTCTACCTGGATGCTGTGAAGCGATTTTTCTCCAGTGAGCACTTCATCTGTGAGCATTCAGGCCTCTTGTTCACCAATGCTTTCATTCACAGAATGTACAAACTGGCCACTTCTAATCTTCCTGATTTCTCTATGATGGATTGGTTGAGTTTTGTAGTCTAAAGATGACCTGATTCACTTGCATTAAGCGCTCCTTTGACATCATTTTGGGGATTCACAGAAACTGATTTTAAATGCAACACTTGGAAACATCTCCAGACCTCTTAACCACTTCAATTAATTAAGAAATATCAAAAGAATAGCCCACATCTCTCCATGAAATAGCTTTTGAGTGAATTGGTCTATTACATTTGAGCCCCTGTCGATAAGGCACTGTGTCTACAAATGGCTATAATCCATCAACAGTAAATGTACTATTTTATTTGTCCACCAATGTGAATTAATGCTAAAAGTCTGGTCTTTAATTACTCTTTAAATGCATCTTGATTGTTTCATTTAAAATCTGTTGTGTACTTGTTTTGCTTCTGCAAGTGTGAAATTTGTGTCAAGGTCAAAAAAAACTTCTGGAACTTCAAACTATGTGGTACAAATTTCACCCAGCTCAAACTCAAGCTACAGCGCTGAATCCTTTTTTAACGGAATCTTCTGGTGTAACTTGCTTGTCACTGTTACATAAGTAACTGTTACACTGTTACATCTTCTCCAAAGACTTCCAGTAAAGTTTCATCCATAAAATCTTCAAAGGCTTTAGTGTTGGATTTGTCTTTGACAACATGTCACCGATCTTCTGAGTGAGCCATTACTGTAAATAAGTTTGTCTAATTTCAGACAAATCATTCAGGGAACAAGAGAAAGTGTTGACCTCTCTATCTGCATCTTAGCAATAAAGACATCTCCTAATTAACTTGGTACAGTCTTGATGATGTGAGATATGCCAACTTATGATCTATGTAATTTTTTGGTAGTTGCAAGCAATGAAAGATGATAGTTATGCTTGAAATTCATCCAAGCACTTTGCTGCATTTAAATTTATAATACAATCACCAAGCAAATAATTCAGAATAAAATATTTTTACGCAGAAACAAATGCTGTATGAGGAAGCTGTACTTTGGACAATTCAATACAAAATTTGATTTAGCAGATATCCAATTATCACCCCTCATCCCTCATGACTTTTGTAGGGACAGACAGAACTATATATCTGAAAAATGTATTGTAAGCTCCCTGTTACTGCATGCCACAGTGACATCTGAATTCAAGGCTATATGACCACACTAGGTTTCCTACATGCTTATTTAAAAAAGGGCACATGCAATTATAAATTAGATTAGAAGCACAAAATCTATCTTTCAGTTCCTTTGATTTATAACAGTTCTTTCATTGTCTTTGTTTGCATTCACCTGAAATCTGTCAGCTCATTAAGTGTTTTAAAACATAGTCATGTATTAATTCCTGTGAACTAAAGGAATCAAAAATGCTACTTAAATCTGTGAATTAGCAAATCCTTTAACATTTACACCCCTTTTGGCAAAAAGAATGCCAAACAATTATATGGTTCATTGAACCCTTACTGCAGTCAGGTAATACCAGGTTGGACCCCCCCCCCCCCCCCCCCCCCCCCCTTTGCCTTCATAACTGCTTTAGTTGTTTGTGATATTAAATTCAACAAAGTGCTACCCTGAGATTTTAGTCCATAGACATGAGTATTATACAGTTAGTGATTTGTCTTTTGCACATCTATAATGCGAATCTCCAAAATACCCCAAAGGTGCTCTATTGGCTTGAGATCTGGTGACTGTGGAGCCCTTTTGAGTACAGTGGACTCACTGTCATGTTCAAGAAACCGGTTTGAGATGATTTGAGCTTTGTGACATGGCACAATATCCTGCTGGAATCAGTCTGTAGAAGACTGTAGTCATTAAAGGACTTGGTCAGCAACAATGCTCATGTAGGCTGTGGTGTTTAAGCAATGCCCAAAGAGCCCCAAAGTGTGCCACAAAAACAGTATACTAGCACCACCAGCATGAACCACTGATAAAGAGTAGGATGTTTACACCAAATTCTGACCACACCATCCAAATGTTGCACAACAAATCAACTCATCACACCAGGCAATGTTTGTTTTCAATCTTCCGTCCAATCTTGGGGGGCCTGTTCAAATTGTAGCCTCAGTTTCCTGTTCTTAGCTGCCAGGAGTGGCATCCAGTGTGGTCGTCTACTGCTTTAGCATATGCTTGAAGGTTCAATATGCTGTGTGATCAGAGATGCTCTTCTGTATACCTTGATTACTAAGTGGTTATTTGAGCTGATGTTGCCTACCTATCAGTTTACAGTAGTCTGTCCATACTTCTCTGACCTCTGGCAGCAACAAGGCATTTTTGCCCAGAGAGCTGCCACTCATTTCATATTTTGTCTTTTTCAGACCATTCTCTGCAAACCCAAGAGATCCCAGAAGCTCAGCAGTTTCTGAAATACTCAGACCATACTGTTTGGCACCACATTCAAAGTCACTTAAATCACCTTTCTTCCTCATTCTGATGCTCAGTTTGAACGTCAAGCTTGTCTTGGCCACGTCTACATGCCTAAATGCATTAAGTTTCTGCTGTGCGATTGGCTAATTAAATATTTCTGCTAACAAGCCAATGGACAGGTATAGTTAATGAGGTGGCCAGTGATTCAGTGTACTGTATGTGGTATCAAAGTTTTTACCAGTATTTAAGTCTTCTGGTGTTTGCGGGTAATAAACACCCTGCAAGGTGAGGAACTGAGGCTGTAAACAGACTGAGTACAGCATGTGCATGAATGAACAACCAATGTTACAAATTTAGGGGGAGGCAGGTGAGCTAAATGAGCTGAAGGTGTGAAGGAGGCCACATCTGGTAAATGTGCCACAAATGGTTAGATAATGATGTAAGAGTTAAGCACAAGTTTCGGCCTTATTGTTTCAGGAATAATAATTTCATAATGTACATACTTTCTAATATATAGTTAAAAAGAGGGGGTGGAATAAAATGTGCATGAGGGCTGAACAGTATTTTCATTGTAAGAATGAAAGTAAATTCAATTTAATCATAATTATAAGTTGGCAGTAAAAGGCTGGTAAATTAACTGTGTTCCTATTACTTCTTCCCTCACTACACCACAGAGTAAAATGACGGCGAATGAGGAAAGCCAAACTGAGTTTCGAACAAACACTGTCTATCCTCATGGCCCACCCATCTGTGTTTTTGTCTCTGTCTTTCCTTCAAGGCACATGTGTCCTTAGTACTGCTAGGCAAAATCTGCCACAGAGGCTTCTAAGTGCAGGGCTTCAGGCAGACGAGACAGAGAAAAATGAGAGAAGGAGAGACAGAGCGGTGTAGGGAGGACAAGGAGTGATGTACGGTGACAAGATTAAATAAAACCTCGATATCAGAAAACACTATATTTCTTTCTTCACATGCCAAATGCAGACTCAGTATTTTGTCTGCCTATTTTAGTGCGTTGGATATTTTTGCATCAATACTTTTTAAAAATTTTTTATCTTGAGACAACCTTTTAACTACTGTATACTGTATGTCATCCATGTCTATAAGCAGCATGTGTGTATGTGTATGTGCATACCGTATACAGTATGTTTCATTGTAGCGGGCTAAGACTGCTGATTTGAAATACTTGTGGCATAATTCCAATTACTGTAAAAAAAAACCCCATAAATTTAAATTAAATTAAACCATTCATTTACAGCAATGCACCATCAAACCTGTCTAGTTGTGGAAGAATGACTACACTCTCCTAAGCCAGCTAGCCTGCTACCCTGCTGCCTTTTCCTATTTCTGCTCCCGAGCCAACCAACTGCCAATCGGCTATACCCCAGTCTCAAGCCTGGTAGACATAAATTTCCTGCATATATCCAATGTTAGACAATTCCCAAGAGGTTCCTTTCTGGGAAACCAAGTAAACTCACAACTCGGCCAGAAAAAGCTTGTTTGCTTGTTGTTTGCCCTTAAAGCAGACAGCTTCCTGTTAACCAGGCAACAACTTGCTAGGCCTCAGTCTGTCACTGCCCTGTCCTTCACATATTCTTCCTGCCCGAACCTTTTCACACTAAAAACATTAAACATATACACAGCTCCACTGCTTTACTCTTGCAGCAGCAGAGGGCACTCTTACTGATAAGAAACTGCATAAAAATAGCTACAGAAGTACACTGAAGAAATTTATAGCAAATTTTAGAATTAAAAAAAAAAAAAAAAACACCTTTTGTTTTCGGCATTGGAAGTTTTTTCTTACCTAATAAATACTTGTCTTTAAATAACATTTAATATAAAACATAAAAAATCTAACATTTTTTCCTTTAAGAAATAAACATAAAAAAAATGTGCTGATTATTAGTATAAAGCATTTAAAAAAAAAAAAGAATTAGCAGAATCGTTTTTCATAAAATCGTGAAGATGTGTAATATGTCTCTTTATTAAAGAGACTATTAAACTAAAGCAGTAACACGATGTCAGCACATTTTTGTACCTGCATAGGATAAATCAGGTTTTCAGCACAGATCAAGCAGTGGTGCAGCCAACCAGAAATGTGTTACTCTATTTATTTTGTGTAGATTACTTTTTTGGAGTATTAGCATCACCTAAGATGTGCCACATGATTGCCAAAGACAGGTCAAAGTGCGCCTGACAGAAAGATGTGTTAACAGCAGTTCTGCTGTAGAAACTGGAATTCTTCCTCTGCTGTGTTAGACTGCAAGTCTGTTCATCACTGATGTGTTACGCGTTGAAAATCAAGCTTTGGCTGGATAGTTGGTGTGGCCATATACTCATCTTTACTCCAGGTCTGAGTTCTGTGTATCATATTCCTTCCCCAGTGCTTGGAGTGATCTGATATTGTGTTTGCAGCAGAGGACAGTTGTTTCTGGCCTTGTTTTTTTGGGTTTTTTTTTTAGACAATAAGTAAAATCAAACAATGTAGAAAAACACTAACAAGAGGAGCCTATCGAGAATTTATAGAGCTCATCTTTGAAAAACAAATATGTTCAGCACAACAGTGTATTCAGATCATACTTCTGATTGCAAAAGCTGCCAGACAAGACAGGCTTTAAAAAATAAATCAAACAATGCAATGTAATGTGTATATCTGTACCCCTGAGTTATGTCCTCGCTCCTGTGCAAACTGAAGTTTGGCAATTGCAAAAGCCACATTTGATGGCTCTTACAAAAGAAAAAAAGCTAACTGAAAAATGATAAAAGTAACAACATAACTGATCAGTTAGTAGCTGTAATGTTGCTCCTAACAGCTTCCCAATTTGCTCTTCTAGCTGTTTACCTTACTTATAGTTGCGTTTGCAGGATTATAGAAGAGTATGAGGTAAGACAGGTAAGAATTATTGACACAAATGCAGAAAAGGTATCATGAAAACATCCTTCTCAGATCAGACACAGCCTATGAATCATCTAAACAAAAGAAACTGCAGCTTAGTAGAAATAATTTCTCTGTCACTGATGCAAACTGGGTCATTTCAATGGAAAGAATACAGTCATATTTTATTAATCATAAAAAAATTGTTATGAGTTTAATTTAAGGAAGGTGGTTGCAACGAGTGTGAGCGATGCAATTTTATATCACTGGATATGTTGGCCGGTTGTGATATATATTATGTAGTATAATACTAAAAGAAAAGGTGTTCAGGCATATACACTGACTCACTCATTCCTTCAGGCAAGTCTCACAAACTACAGGAACTGGAGACAACAGATATGTACTCATTGTCATCATCAGCTCAAGCAGCTCAAGCGGATTGTTATGTGAATAGAAACAGGAACACTTAGATTTGAAAAGAAAAAAAAAAAAGAATTATTTGTGTCTCAGATCTTTGTCATCCAAACCGTGAGAGTTCGCCTACTGCTTCATAACTTTTGTTATGTGAGCTGTTTACAAAAAGTTAAGTTACTTAGACAAAAATTTAAAAAAAAAACATATGCTATGACTGCGCCATGCACATAAACCATGGTGCAGTACAGTGTCACATAGACAACACACACACACACACACACTCATTTAAGCTTTTGTTGCCTGACTGGTGGATTAAGGGTGAGCATTTGTGAAATGATTTAAAACCCCAGGAGAGCAAAGAGGAGTGTAGATACTGTGCATGCATATGCATTGTGTTTATGTGGTGTGCATTTGGCTTAGGTTTGTGCACATTTCACAGCCTATGTCTGCTTGTATTTGGAGACTGCAGTGAGTCTGTGTGTTCTGTGGCTACGTACCAGTTAAAGAAAAAATAAGCAGTGTGAGACACTGGAAAATGAAAAAGAAGAACAAATGAACTTGCCTTGGCATGTTTTAACTGAGGATGTACTGCAATCAATATTATTATTGACTAAGGGAAGGGTAGTGTTTGACTATCGATTACTTCCCGCTGAAAGCTTCTTTTTGCATTTTAGTCCACAGCTCAAGACTCTCAGCCAGAAAACCTGACTATAACTCAAAAAGCACCTTAACCTGAGTCTTTTTATGAATGAAGGTACACACAGATACACACACTGCTATTTATTCAGTCAGCTCAGTGAAAGCAGCCACAAGTACCTGCAAGTCTTTGCAGGCTGCAGGTTGGGGGGTGGGGTCTAATCTCTAATCCCCTGGAATGATTTAGAGTTGGTCTTCCCAGAATCATTAGAGTGATTTGTCCAAACAAATCTTTTCATGTTTCAGGATTTTTTTTACTGTGAATTTGGAAATTTTCCCCAGCTTCAGACTCATCCTGAAGTTCTCTTCCCAGTGCTTCTTCTATGTATCACTTGGAACCCGGATACCTGGAAATGATGTTCTGACCTAATACAGCGGCACATTCGTGATTTCAACATGAAGCAGCAAAAAATTCCCTTCATGTCAGTGATTATCACTAGTGACAACTACCAGAGACAGATCAGCTTCTGCTGGAGATTTCTTCCTGTTAAAAGCTCATTTTTCCTTCCCGCCGTTGCAAAGTGCTTGTTCATATGGGGTCATTTGATTGTTGGGCTGTACTGTAGGGTCTTTACCTTACAGCATAAAGCACTTTGAGGTGACTGTTTTTGTGATTTGGCACTATATAAATAAACCTGAAGTGAACTGAATTGAATTGAATAAGCAAACTAAAAGGAACAGATCAAACCTAAGGAAAGTGCATTAAGTTAAGAGCAAGCCCAAGTGCATTCTTATCTTTTTTTTTTTCTATGACATTTACAAGGTTTTGCACTGTTAATTCATCCTCTATGCACAGACTGCCAGTGCTGAGTTCTACTGCAACTCACTGAGCCATCTGAAAGAGAGAACATCTGTCAAAAACTTCCTGAAGTGTCTGCTAACAGTGTTTTTTCAATAAAAACAAAGTATTTCCCCCCAAAAAGAAATACTACCTATTTTGCTGCTTTCAATGTCTTCCCCAAAATGAACTTCATTTTGAAAGGTTGCCATTTTGACACAGTGGAGGAGCTCTGTACACATTGCAAATGGAAATCTTTACAAGAAGAGCAGCGATTCAAAACTCAGCAGAATTTCTGGGAACAGTTTATAGTTGCACAAGGACACTACTTTAAAAGGGACATCAGCCAAATTTAAATCATATAGGGTTTTTGCTTGAAAGATATAGTCTTTGAACTTCATTGTTCTGCTGGCATGAATGACATGAAGCTTGGCAAATGTTCCTCTTGGTGGTTTCTCCAAATCTTCTTGACATTTCAAGATCATGTAGGTTGAATACTGAACATCTATTTTCAGGTCTTTCCAGAGATGCTCTACTGCATCCACAGGAGACTGTGAAGTCATTTCTGTGTGTTTTTAGTGGGCTCGTCCTCTCTGCAGTGTAGTTCTGGTGCGAAGGAGATACTCCTGAAATTCTCGTCCGATGCTTCTGTACATCATCTTTTATCTTAAGTCTAAGACCCATCCTAGTTTTCAAACATCATCATGACAACTATCACCCCACTTTCCGCATCCAATTATGGTGTTTGTCTTAGACATTACTTCATTTCTTGTTAATACATGGGCCTTTTAGGTACTTTCCACTTAGGATTGTTTTCAGCATTCACTTGTCCCTAGGCAACAGTTTCAAGTTCCTCATTTTACCCTCAGCTCAGTGATTTCACTATTTCCTTAATACGTTGCTTCAAATCATCTCCGTGTTGCACACACACTTATCATTTGATTCTACATCATATAAATCATCCTTTAACAATTCTATAAATCTGAATTATGATTGTCCACACAGTACCAGGTATAGGCTAGTGGGTAATCAAGATCTCAACTCACTTGACATATCCTTCAGATTTTTGTCCTGTTGAAATGTTTCCTACCACCTTGAGATGGTGGTAGGATACATAATGTTCATTTACGCTTTTCTGCATCCGTTTTTTCCCTCCATCCTGACCATTCATCAAGTCCCTGTCATAGAAACTGTCAACCACCAGTTGCTAGAGAAAAATGTGCATTCCCCAGCTGGGTGGCATGTGGTCGCTGAAGGTTGCTGGCTGTCAGTGGGTGAAATCAGCTACAAAGTGGTTACTGCATCAAAAACTTCCTTGTAATTGCTTTGATTGCTACTAGACTGCTGAATTCTCCCATAGTTTTCGTAGAGTTTGCATATAAGATGCCAACTTGTCTGCAAACACTCATCAACCACTCACCAAGTGGTAGTGAAACATCAAAAAGTGCAACTGTTGCATGCAACCTTTGGACCTCTTAATGAAAGAGAGCTGCCTCTCTCACTCTGTGTGTTCCAGGTCTCCCACACCTGATTGCCACAGCTGAACAGACTCGTTTGTTCTGCTCGTTTGCGAAACTGCTTATCTAACTGCTCCAGCAGCAAGCGCTCCGTGCCATTCGGCCACTGCACTCTGTGATGCGTGGTTCCAGGATTCAGCGTAAAGTCAAAATCTTGGAAGGTGAACTGTAGCAGACTTGTGGCATCAGTCCTGCTCTGTTCTGCTGTGTTTACGCTTGCCTGTATGTTAGTGGAAGCTTGGCAGGGAACCCCTGCCAAGCTTATAGGCTTTCTCCTATTTTGTGGCCAGCCAGGGGGCCTAGGCACTGCATTTTCTTTGTTTTAACATATAGCTTAGTATTTCTTTCTGAGTGGAGATCTGTTTGTTGTTTTGGCCTTGGAGACCCTGATGTCTATATTTGATAATTATATATAATTACTTTACTTTTCCTTACTTTAAAACTGTACTTACCACAGTTTCACTAATGCCTGGCAGTTAGTTGGCAAATGGTGCAAAACTAAAGACAACCTTCTAATGACTAAAGCAATTGAAAGGTTTTTAGTGTAGCACTGTGATCAATTTCACTTAGCAACCGCCAGCAAACACTCACCAGCTGGTTGTCAGGGAGTAAGTTTTTGGCTGGCAGAGGGTCTCTAACTGATCCCTAGGCCCATGGGACTGAGACCTTATGCAGATGTGGACTCCAATCAATTTACAGAAGCAACACAAGCATACACAGGATTCCAGGTTTCAAAAACTTGTTTTTTTCCTTCTGTCTATAAACTGATTAATCCATTCTACAGTAAGATGAGTCTCAGTCATAAGAAAATATGGAAAACTTGAAAGTGTCTTAAAACTTTCCAAATCCACTGCATATGTATTGATTTGTCACTGCTTTCCTTTTTCAGTCAAATCAGCCAGCAATGACACGAGGACTGCAGGGCTGTGTTTGCTACAACAAAATACAACTTCATAGAGTAGGCAAGCACGTTAAAGCCCTCATTTCTTGAAAATTGCTTAACAGCAAGAATGCTGAACTTCTGCTGTGATCATCAACATTAAATAATTGCCACTGTAATAACTTGAAGTTTAAAATGTTGCCTTGTGCTGTGCAGCATTTTGTCTGCTCGTTTTGTTTTCAGTACCAAAATCCAAAAAGTACCAAGAAGGGGGGGGGACAATACATTTTACACACTGGGTTCTAGACCAACTTGGTGGCCAAGACATAGCAACATTCAGCTTCTGAAGGCAAAAATCCCACTAATTAGAATACAAACAGATGCTTCAGTAGAACATAACGAATACTCATCCAACTAAACTGGGCCTAGGCGTGTATACACATGCACACACACACACACACAAGCAGGGTGACTAGAGATGCTGTCTCTCTCTCTGTGAAACTGCAGTTGCAGAACGGGTGACAGAACTAAAATATTTATACCCAGATCTTAGCAGTCAGTACTAACAGAGGAGGGGGGGAGGGGGAGATGGATAAAGACAAGGAAAGAGGGAGATATTCAAGAGAGGCAGGCTACAAGAAAAGGGGCTATGGAAAGTGTCGGTGTCTGTGAGTAAGAGGAAAAGCAGAGTGATAACAACAGAGAGAGAGAGAGAGAGAGATGAGTGTGCAGCACAGATGCCAAATGAATCTAGGGCAGTTCAGAAAAACAAGGCATTATTCCAAAATCCACTTGCTATGTGTGTGCAAGTATGTGCACGTAACTGTATTTCTATATTTGTGTGCGAGTGTGTGTGTGTGTGTGTGTGTGTAATGTACAAGAAAATATGCTAAGCATCCATTTAAAGTGAAAGTAGCATGCCAGAGGTTAAATATCCAGCAGAAATACCACAACTTTCTCTTGCGATTAATCTTTGCGCTTTTATTCATCACCTTTGTAACAATTGCACTCCTCTACACATCCCTCCCACTCTTCTTTCTGCCTCTCTTTCACATACACACACATGCACACACACACACACAAACATCCACAGCGGGCAGCAAGTTTTTTTTTTTTGTTGTTTTTTTTTTTTTTTCCCTTCATCAAACTCAAACGCTGAGGGATTTTCTATATATGAGCAAGGGTGTGGGTTAAAAGGGGTGGGGGGTTGGCACGAACCAAAGATGATGGCAGATGGTGTCCTTACTTAACACACATACAGTACACACACACACCAAACACTAAGCAGATACAGTACATCCTCATACTGGCGAAAAAATGAGCACATACATAACATTCAGGGCTCATACCCATCTCCTCTTGGCTGCCAGCAGCTCAGTTCTTTATTTTCTGAAGTTTTTTGTTAAGGTCAGACAGTGATTTTGACTGACAATTAACTAGGTAAACAATGTCATATTGTGTGCAGTAAACATATGAGTATGTCCATTCTGTAAAACTCTGAAAATACTGCACTTATGATTCACATCAGTAACAGCTGCATACTGCATGAGTCACATCAAACGCCTTCGTCCTCTGGAGATTATTAAATCTAGAAAGCCTCCAAACACACCATAAAGCTCAAACTAGTTAAATTAATTTCAATTCATTTTTAAAATACTGGTTGATATCAGCCCCTTATTGAGGTTATTCAGAGGTAAAACTAAAAGATTACCACCTTTCTTTATATAAACAGATTTGGAACCTTGACTCTCACATGATGACATTTTTCCTTTCTCCATATATGCTGGCGATACACACAGGTGGGGCAGACAATTGCAGTCAGACAACTCACATTTGGAGTGCTTATATAAGGCAGAGAATAGAGTTTGGCATCCAAGCTCTGACCTCATCACTCCTGATAGAAAACATTTGTGCAGAGGTATTGGGGAATGATGAGTAAAAATACCTCCAGTCAGTCTGCAGGTCTGCAGGTGGGTGACGTGGTGGTTGGAGCTGAGTAGGCTGAGCTGCGCTGGCAGAGCACAGGGAAAGATGGGAAAATTTGCAGCTTGAATAGTTTGCCAGCTTGCATTTGGTGCATGATGTCGAGAGGAAGGTTTGTCGTGTATGTGAGCAACAGTGCAGCTCTGCTGACTGCTTGAACTTTGCCCCATTGAAGACACTGTAAGACTGAAGAAAGATTTTTCTCACAATGTAGCCAATTCGGCATGAAGTTGTGCATGTGCAGTATATAAGTGTGTACATATGTGTGTGTGTGTGTGTGTGTGGGCCAGAGTTTGTATGCATTGTGTCTGTGCAAATGTGGATGATTAGCTCTTTGTTTCTTTCTTCCTGACCTGGAGGGAGGCACGACTGTCCATGCACACACCAAAGTGCTCGTGCACACGTTCCTTGAGTTTGTCACCAACACCTTCCATCACACAAACACGCACCACTGCACCCTCCTCTTTGTGCGCGACAGCCATTCTCTGTCAAAATCATTTTGTCAGTGTCAGGTCATATTGCACCACTTTGTCACTCCAATTACAGTCATAAAGCACCAAGTTGCAAATCTATTAATGTAAGAGCTGAAATACAATGTCACTGGAAGATTGGCCTTGAAATAAAGGCTCCTGTGGGTTACCGAACAGATTTGGAGTTCAGCCCTTACTTAAAAGTGCTTGTCAATTCCCGCAATTTAAAGCCCACTGGCTTTCCATGGATCTGCATATGGCTATGAAAGTAATAAGAAAAGAAGTCTATGCCTCTAGCTGATTCAGCTAAAATGACTTGAGCATTGTTTTTAAAGTCAGACTGAAGCTGAGTTCAGGTAGTGCATAATGGGTCTGTGCCACTCTGGGACTTTAGTGACAAGGATTTCTGCAGATTTTCCATCACCTCTTTCCTGAATTTATGGTTAGCTTGACAGTTATGAGATGTGCTTGAAACCTTGTGGTTGTGAGTTCCTGTCATTCAGCGAGTTAGGAGGTGCTGAAGAGCTGGTTCACCAACTTCTCATTCCTCCCTGTTCTTTCTCTTTATTCTTGTACCTATTTCTCACACCCTAACGTTCTTGTTTCCATTCTTTACCTGTTACATGCATTCCTTCCTTCATTTCTCCTACTCCCTAGCACCATTCTGTCTAAGCCATCTGCATTCCTTTCACGTCTCATCCTCCAATACAGGAAAACACAGATTTCCCCCTAACAACACATTCCCACCCCGCTCAAGTACAGCTAATGAAACTGGTTCTAAATCTCTCAAATCTGTCACTGGTGTTGCATTTCTGAAACCCTGTCACAAATTCACTGTCTACCATGTGTCTCAGTTTCTTGCCCAAGGGGACCTCCCACAGGTTCTTGGCACTGAAGGAGTGACAGTTGTTGTGAAACATGACTGTTGTATTGATTGCACGTAGCACTGCAACAGCTGGTAGGCTGAAAAGGGAGCACAGTGTGTTATGGCTAAGAATGTGATGTGGAGGAGTGAGCAAGTGTGAATGTTTCCCTGGGGTTATCCCTCTCAGGATCTTTGCATAATCTTTTCTGGTGGACCCAGAATTTGATTTGGAGGGGCGTGGTTGGGAAAGGGGAGGCAAGGAGAAGTGACTCCGGTTGGGAGAGCTAAAGATCTGAGAGTGGCAATTGTGGGCCAGTGAGTTGAGAGTCCTAATTTCCAGAAATATAAACTTTGGGCCAGACGATTATGAGCACACAGTATGCTGCAACATAGTAAATAACCCTGCATTTAGGATGGCACGATACTGACATTTGCATTTTTTTTAATATAAAAGTGTGCAGAGGTTTATATTTTCAAAGTATAGCAGACTTAAGAAAGTCTCTATTATGTCTTCACACACAGAGCAAGAATGAATGGGAAAGAAAAAGTAATTACAATAATATTATTATAGTGGTTTATCAGTTATAAAGCTGGCTAAAGACACCATCAGAGTAGGGAATAAAAAATATATAGTGCTGTGCAAAAGTCTTGAGACATCACTTATTTCTTTCTATTTTGCCTCCAAGAAGCCAGGCTTTCTCGCAATTTTTTAAATGGTCTTGAGCAATAGTTCTCCAGCCTTTCTGAAAGTCTTTCAAAGTTTGGGCCCTTGTAAGCCGCTTAACACTGACCTATGAATCATTCAAGCATAGAAAAGACCCCCTAACTCAAAGGATGAACTACTGTTGAACCAATTTTAAATGGTATCTGTAGGCACTTTGCTACTAACAGTCTGTTGCAAAAATGCATAATTTGTTCTCATTTCTTTAGTTGACTCTACAAAAATGCAAAGACAACAGTTTGACAAGCATAAATTAGAATTCCCAAAGAGCTATTAGTCAAAAACTCAGCATGGTGTGCAGTGTGTCCTTTAAAAATATTAAAGAAACTGGACAAGTAGTGGAGAAAAGAAGAAAAGGACAGCCTAAAAAACTATCTACAGCAGATGAACAGTACCTAAAAATCAAGAAAAAATCTTGTCAATATTGATGGAATTATGTACACAGAAAAAAAAACAAGAGTTTGATCCACCGTGCACTACCATCTGGAAAGCGTCTAATTGGAAACATCTTCATTTTTCAGCATGATCCCAAACACACTGCCAATGCAGTAAAAGCATACCTGGATAGAAAAACACACAATGGAACACTGTCAGTCATGGACTGGCCTCCCCAGAGCACAGACCTCAACATTACTGAAGCAGCATGAGATCATCTTGACAGAGAATGGAACAAAAGTCAGCCAACATCCACAGAAGAGTTTTGAATGTCCTTTGAGAAGCTGGGAGAACTATTCCTGAAGACAAGAAAGCTGCCTCAGAGAGTTCAGACTGTGCTGAACAATAAATGTGGTCACACCCAATATTGACTTTCAAGCTCTTTAGAATTGTACAAACTCAGTTTTTGCCTTACATACTGTATTTCCAATTATGCTCGCACATGTCTCAAATTGGTGCACTTATTTCTTAACAAAAATAAATCTATTTTTACAAATGTAACAAACAATTTAAAAAAAATCCTTTACAGCATCTATGAAACTAATAATGTGCATAGGAGCCTTCAAGCCTGCATTTTAAATGTTGCATTTGTGTAGCACTGCTATTTCTAAGGCTGAGTTTGTATCTCCATCGTGGAATCTACAGTTGCAAAATGGAAACATCTCAACAAAGTCAGCAGTGAGATGTATCAGTAGTGATTTAGTAACAAAGCAGCTAAGCAGCAGTCACGCTCTCAGCCATCTGTGGTCATATTCCAGCAGGGACCAGAAACACACATTATATATGTCTGTCACATATGTACAACATTTTTCATGTATTCTTTAATCTCCACATTTGCGTGAAATATCACAGAGACCATATGGAAAATAAAGAGAAGAATGTCCTTTTCCTCTGATGGCAAATACTGTGTTTTATATGTAGACCTTACAAAACCTCTATGTCTTGTCTCATGCTGTGATTTATTCATAAAATTACACCCTTTTCTAATTTTGACAGAAAACTTGATATTTGCTTCAACCGCATACCCTTCCTATAATCATGTAAAGTCTTTTCCATTATCGGTAAGTAAACTTTACGTATTTGAGTAAGTTTCAAATTGCTGTATTTTGCTGGCATCCTGTCATTTACAAAACAGCCTTTAAAATCTCACTCATTCATCTTCTTCACCAAACCATCATCTGTTTGACCTGGAGCCTAAGGCAAGGAGACTAAATCAGGCCAGCTGAGCTCTAACTGTCTTGGTCTCTAAGTGCGCGGAGGTCAACAACATAAAATAGCCCTAATGGCTCAAGTCATTAACTTTTCAATAACTACTGAAGCTCCCACCCATCTGGCTCCAGTCCAGTCCTCCACTCGACTGTGCCGTTTTATGCACAGTAAACTCCACAGTGTCTGTTTATAGTGTTTTCATTCATAAAAACAGAAATAAAACTGAACTCCAGGTTTTTGCTAGCGTAACACTGGTCAGCTCTTGAGATCTAACCTAGCAGGCAGCGCCGCAGACTTCTTGAATTGTAACACAGTTCAATAGCACCCTGATGAAGTGAAGATTATATCTCAGCAAGGCAAAGGATTTGGTTGGTAGGTGGTCATTTTTTAGGTCTCCCAGGCCCGCCTCCCCTACTGATTTTCTCTCCCCCTTCTTTCTTGGTGCACCAGTGATCTATGATTGCAATTGATTGGAGACCGCTCATCATTCCTCCAGGGGAAACATCGGGAATCATGGGACAAATGAATACAGCAGATGGAGAGAAAATTAAGAAATGTGTGGAAACCAAATTGGTACCGATAAAGAAAGAAGTAATGTTAGACATACTGTCTAGTTTGACATACAACTCTTATGCATTTCTTATTTATTCAAGTGGGTGTGGCCAGGATAAAACATGGATGGTAAAGGCTCTCAACTTAGTGAAAGCTAAATTACTGCATCATGTAAGAAGGAACCCACCTACTTATGAAACTGACAGGTGATAAATTAAAGGAAACAATCACGAGAACAAAAGTGTAGAAGAATTCTGGATTCTGATATATGATATGATATATATTCCCAATTTTTTTAATTTATTTATTTTTTTTGCTTTGGTGCTTTGGTGTGACCATCACCATTAGGTTATTTGTTAATTGAGCGCAATTAATTATCAATTAGGAGCAATGAAAGCTGTAGCCAATGATTCACAATATTTCCATACACATCAAACCATTCAGTGATCCCCTGCGCCCTATGGATGGCAGCACTATAATCTTCCACTGGATGAAGGAAATCAGGAAGTCAGAACAACCATCCACAAATTTGCAGTGACACATACAAGTGGACAAATGGAACAAAACCATATCAGCCAAATATCCCCCTGTGCATAACAGAGTCACTGGGATTTCCTCACTGTGTTTCACGTGTTTCTTTAAATTTGTTACCTGTCATTTTAAGGAGAACCCAATGGAGCCATCTCAAGAACTACTCTCATTTGAAATTGCCACCTACAGGTATTCCCTTATTAATCACTTAAGTGAACACAAAAGTGCTTGCTTTTTTATATTATGTGTTTATATTATGCATGCAGATCATTTTCACACACACACACACACACGCACGCACACACGCACACACACACACACACACACACACACACACACACACACACACACACACACACACACACACACACATCACAACCTAGACCCAGTCTTCACAGCATGTGGAATTCAGATCTCACCAAAGCCCACCTTTGTGCTTGGTCAGCAATTCACCTGACCATCAGCTGAAGAAGTGCACTCTGTCCACTGTCCCCCACGCTTTTTGGACAACCATGAGGCTTTCACTGTCTCCAGACACTGTTAATTAATATAACCAAGTTAATGATTACCAAAAAAAAGCAGTGTTGTTCATATTTGCTACGCGTTATCTCGTGTCTGGCCGTCCAAAACGTGTGGGCGAAAGAATCTGTGCGGTCCATCGGTCAGTAGTCGGACACTGTTGCTGCTGCTGGCAGACTCCATCTCTCTCTCTCGCGCGCGCGCTCTCTCAATCACTAACTCACACACGCACGAGCACAGTGAAACTAAATGTGGCTTAAACCAAAGCTCAGACTGCAGGTAGATGAAAAAAGAGGTGTCTGTAGCGCAACAGAGTAGTTGGTCCATCCACCCTCCAAAAAAAAACAAAAAAAAAAAACACACAAGCTAGAGCACACGCGCGCGCGCGCAGCCAGTTTTATGCCCTGCGCGATTCCCTCCCTCGACACTAAATCCCTTCGCGCACATCTGTCCATGGCGCGTACTCTGCCCGGCCATCCTATCTCCGCAGAATCCAGCATAAATACCAGCCAAGCTTCATGTGACACTCTAAATCTATTGCCACAGATTTTAATCACTTCTAAAGCCAGTCGCGCAGGAATACCTCCTTTTGAAAGACAAGAACTGTAGAAAGAAAAGAAAAAAAAAACGAAGAAAATGTGCGCTAATACCCACAAATGAAATTCTGCTCTTTGCATGTACATATTTCTAATCACAAGTTTGGTGCGAATCGCGGATAATTCAAGCCGTAAACAGGAAAACGTGGTTTCATGACCTCGTAAAATCAGCCATATGGGGTTCTGATGCACCAAGAGGAGTCAGCCTAGCAGAGCGTTGGAGTCTGTGGTGCAGGTGCGTCCTCGCTTTGCCGTCGCGTGTATCCATTGCATATATTTTATCATATCAGGACGCCTAAAATTTAATTTTTATTTAAATCTTAAGAAGAAAAGGAGCATTTTTGTACAATACCTTCACTTGTTTCTCCTCCAAATCATGCGTCGAGGGAGCAAAGAGGGAGCTTTTTTTTCCCATCCAACGTCGCAGGCTGAGCACCACGGCGGGAGTGGATAACTGAGAGAGAGAGAGAGAGAGAGAGGGAGCGAGAGAAGGAGAGAGAGAGAGAGAGGGAGGTAGGATGCATAGCCTAGCCTAGACCTCTGCGTAGAGTAATATAGTCCAACTGCAGTGGGCATCTGCCTCTACAACTGGCTTCATTTTCAGAGGAGTATAAGCTACCTGCGGATTGGGCCACCACTTACGCCTTTTAATTGCTGTTGTGTTATAAACACCAAAATGGTGTGTGGTATATAATATTCATAAATCTTTAAGTCATCATACCTAGAATTATTCAGCCTTAATGCCATAAGTCTATATACACACAGGAGGCTGATAGAAACATGCAGTCATTGTGCATCAGCAATTCCTTTCACCCCTTAAAGACTGTGGACAAGCAATCTGACTGCCCTTGTAAAGCTTGTTTGGAACCTACAGTAAAGAATGAACTGATGCAAAGAAAAGTCACGGAAGAGCAGGACTCTATAATAAGTACAGGTCTTGACAGATGTTAGTTATTTATAGCCATGCTAAAAGCAACATCTGAACCCGGGCACAATGCAGTCATTTGTGGTATTTTGTGGTGAGGCACTAGCACAGAAAAATACCACAAATGTATATATATATATATATATATATATATATATATATATATATATATATATATATATATATATATATATATATATATATATATATATATATATATTTGCATTGGTGTCCCAAGCATGTTTTAAAGTGGGCCTCCTTGCATTCAAATGACAGCCCACATTTTTGACAGTTCCTCCTTCTCCTTTTTAAAATTTATTTTCTCCATTTTACCCACAAACATATTTGATGCTCTGAGATGGAGTAGGATGGAAGGGTGAATTTTCCCAGCAGTTTGTGAATCAAGCTACTATAGGAAAATCCAGAGGTACAAGAAGGCCCTGAGGATGTTCTGTATGTGTGGATGATTCTGCCTTTTACGAGAAGGGATATGTTGAAGGTGTAATCATACTCAATTAACACTCTTCCCGTCCTCATTTCACACTTGCATTTTTTATTTTTTATTATCACAAAAGCGAGGACACACATACACACATGTATACCTCAGCTTATTAACTCACATTTTCTCAATCTCTGTCAGCAGAGGACTATTAGCTCCAGAGACTGCTGTGGATCTGAGACTCTTATTAATATTTCCTCATATCAGTGGCTCCACTGTTGAGCAGTAATAACAATGGCTTGTTAGCATGATGCTTAACAAATTTAGTATCTATTGCTGCTACTGGGATTTTCTGCATTCATATGCAATGACCTCTTTAATACTTATGCTTACACACACACACACACACACACACACACACACACACACACACACACACACACACACACACACACACACACACACACACACACACACACACACACACACACACAGCAGACTATGTTCTCTAAGCTACTTAATTTGCTCAGTTCTGCTCTGCTAATTTACCAAGACTTTCAGCTGGCTGAATGAAATGAGTAGATAAGAACAGAAAAATAAGAACAGAAGTCAAAGAGTGTTTCCTGACTTACCTTCTTATTCCAGGTTAATAAGGGGGTTTTGCCTTTATCTACACATATCAAGAGCCTCAATCAAATTAGGTGAGGTGTGGACAAGAATCGAACTGCAAGAAAACTAAGATCTAGCACATGATTGATAAAAAAGTGGACTAATATTATTGACAGAAAAAGTTAAATCCATCAGGCTTATTTGGATGGCCCAATTAGCCATTGAAAGTTAACATGAAGCTAAAAAGATGGGTCATATCTCAAAAGCATAATTTTGTCAGTCTAGAAAATGTTGAGCTTCAGGCTAGTGCTTTTGCTCTCACAGGACCCCAAAGTTGCTGGCCTGCGTGCTTGTGTTTCTAACTAACCTCAACCAGCTGTCTAGTCATAAATAATTCTTTCCAAACTTCACTCTCACATACACAATCACTTTGATGTGTGGAAACGCTTTCCTGGCAGCCAAACAATCAATGACTCCCTTTTAGTTTTATTTATTGAATTACTGTCAGGAATTTTAATTCCTGATACTTCTTGTGATCGAAACAAATGGGGATGTCGTTATATCACCAATAAGGTTCTGGGACTATGATGCTGGCTGCTCCAGTAATGAATCTAATATCAGCCGAAATCTTTCCAGCTGGGCACTTGCTTTATTTATGTGCGTGTATGAGTTTCTTCCGCTATCCACTGGTGTTGCCTTGATCTATGCAGGCTTTTATTTCTGCAAGCCAGTGTCTGATTTACTTTGATTCCATTATCAAAAATCTACATATCTACATATTTACATGGCCAACTTTGAAATATTGTCAGCAAGCATTAGATTCAGTTCAACAGTTTAAGCACATATTCTTATTTTTTTAAACCGCTGTGCTAAATAGAGAAACATCCCTTTCATATAGTTATCTGGAGCTTTTTTTTTTTGCCTTCAATATGGTAATGTTTAACACTGTAATTTATCCATGGCTTTGTCTGTAATTGTGCTTGCTAAATGATAAATGCCTTGTGCACTTACCTACTCCTGAATGGAATAATTTTATTGGCATTAAGGGCAGTTCTGATGTGAATGTAATCATATCCCAGGTTTTTGTGCTGATGAGGTGACTCATTGTGCATACATCATAGTGTTTTCACACATTACATCAGCTTCTCTAAATAGGCAATCAAGATCATTAGACCTGTGAAAGAGATTGCCCTTCATTTTATGTCGTTATAGCATATCTGTGCTAATGTGCTTACACAATGTAGGATTCACCAGCCTACAGCTCCCACTATAGAAATCATGAAACAGAAATACAAAATTGGGCCAGTATGTCACACCATAATACATCTGCAGTTGGTGTCATCTCACTTAGCCTTTGCACCTGTGTCCTCATTCTCAAGTTAAAGGGGCTGCTGTAAAGCCCAATGCAAGTTATAGTCTTTTGACTTTTCTATAAGGTGCACCCTAAAAGCAGCAAATTATATAATTTGTAAAAATTCATTTAAAAAAAAGTATGTCTCTATGTATTCAGCAAACCTAACTAAAGAATCAAATAAGTCTGTAGAAGTAACCAGGGTTGGGTTTCTTTTCTTTTGATACTCTGCGTAGGTGCTTCAGTATTTCCCTCACAAAAGGACTGAATGGATACCTGCTGGAGCCTTGTCATTCATTCACATACAAAGGTCAACATTTCAAAGCCAGTCCTATAAATAAGGTAATTCCAAGATTCATGAGATGATAGATATAATTACAGGTATTCAATGAATGCTCTAAGAATAGTGTATGCACACAAGACAATGCAGGAGGCATTGACGCATGAGGTTTTATCAGCTATACAAATATATTCTGAAAGTTGTCTGGACTGTAAAAGTATTAGCCAGCTTCTATGTGCTTTATGAGACATTTAAAACTATGGTAAAACACATTTAGAAAAATGTGAAATTCAGATTTTTCTGAAACTTGTAACAGCAAGAGAATTCAAACATGCAGCTCATCAGGGTTAGGGTTGCACTCGTTACTTGGCAAGAGTCTTTGCCCGGAAGATCAGTCTAAGGAATCAGGCCAGAACAGAACAAAAGACAAGCAAACCATGTAATACAAGGATAATGCTGGGACTGTTACAACTGTGTAAAGATTAACTTGCAGAGCGAAGGGAAGACACAGACTAAATGCACAGTGGAAGGAGGCAATACAAGAAACAAGTGATAAAAATCAGGAGATGGCAGGTAATACTTTTTTTAAAGAAATGCAAAGGAAAACATAAACATGATAAATGCATTGTCTGAGAATGATTATGAAATATAACATGACTATATGATGAACTATACCTGTAGTTGCTCTGCCAGGGGCACCTCTGTTTTAGAGGGCAGTTGAGAGGGCACCTCTGTCTAAATACTTGCTTTGTTATTTTTGTTCATTTTTACCAGTAGATTTTATTATTTAACCCTCATCATACTGACAGAGATTCGTGCAAACCCCAGAGGTATATTTTTTGTTTTTTCTTTAAATCATTCCAATATTTTTATGACTTTCTCAGTCAGTTTGTTCAATTCTGCCTATATAGTTTTAATAAAGGGAACTATTTATTCGGTTAATGTTTGCCATAGGGCCTAAATTAAAGTATCAAACAGTGCCTAAGGGGTGGGGGCACTCTGTCAATCACTTTAAAGATGAAAGCTCCCATTGCTGTATTCATCAGCTGATAACTGGAAGTTATCAAAACATTGGAAACAGATATACCTGCATGCCCTGGTTAAGCAACACATGAAAAGGAGAGCTGATGCTGCTACATTGTCTCCACCTGCTGATACGACTGTCCATCGCTTGACTGGAAAACCTGCTTGAAAAACCTTTGCTCCTCCTTTCACGTGCCAGCATGCCCTGAGCATAGCATAAGGCAAATGCTGTGCTGTAAGTGCCTGCGGTGTGTGTTTAGCTTTAGTTGTTTCCAGTCCCCATACAGCCACAGGGAGCGTTTATTGCACATTGCCAGCAATAAGTCAAACTTCCCAGTGGCTGCTGGTTCCCATCAGGGCTGCTCTTTTTCATTGATTCTGTTAATAATATTTCTAGGTGCAGCCAAGGATGGAGGTTGGAGGGTATTGGGTTGGGTGGTCTCAGGATCTGGTCTTTGCTTTTCTCAGATGATGTGGTTCTGCTGAGCTCCAGCTTGCACTAGGGCAGTTTACAGCTGAGTGTGAAGTGGTTGAGATGAGAATTGGTACCTCCAAGTCTGAAGCCATGGTTCTCAAAAAAGCATGGTTGTGAATGAGGTTCTGTCCCAATTGCAGGTGTACAAGTATCTTGGGGTCTTGTTAGCAAGTAAAAGGTGAATGGTGTGGGAGACTGACAGATTGGTGTGGCATCTGCAGTGATGTAGATGCTGTACTGGTTTGTTGTGGTAAAGAGAGAGCTGAGCATTAAAGTGAAGCTGTCAATTTACAGATCGATCTGGGTACCCTCACATACGGTCATAGTCTGGACAGTCATCAAAAGAGTGAGATACAAGTGGCAGAAATGAACTTCCTCTGAAGGGTGTGAAGAGCTCTTCCACAGAAGCCAGTCAAAGTGATCAGGATGCCTCCTGGGCGACTCCTATGTGAAGTGTTTCACGCATGTGAAGGAGACCCTGGGGCAAAGCCAGGATATGCCGGAGTGATTACATCTCTAGGCTGCCTGGTTGTGTGTTTTTTTTCTATTGGGGTCACAATAACCCAGAATACTGTCATCATGTAATTAAATAATGTTTACCTGAAATCTAAAAAAAGCTAAATGATACCAGAGTCAAAGGATGGTAAATATGTATAATGTAGTTAATCATGTAATAATGTAATCTTTAGATTACATTATTACATAACTAATAACACTTTGAGAGGAAATAAGTTTTGCTATGATAATTATTTTGTTATTATACGTGTTTCTTACAGTAAATTACTTTTGGGGTCCTCAGAGACCCCAGTCGGTAGTCCATGTTTGCTAAAAATGTTGGTAAGATGAGGGTTAAATAATCTTACCTTTATGGAATGCCTTCTTTAGAATAAACATTATTTCTTTTTACATTTCCTTATCTAACGCAAGTGCTGTTTGCTTGGGTCTACTTTGTCTTCCATTTATGTTCATACAATAATGGAATAAACATAAGAGAGCTGCAGTCGGCTGCAGCTAGAAATCTTTGTCCCCCTTAGTCATGTTCCCATTATACTAGATTAAAGAGGCTTAAATGCCATTCAAATGTCTGTTAAATAAAACATGCAGCAGGAAAAGTTTAACGCTGTCACATTAGCCGTCTCAGTTTGAACCCCTGGTCCTGCCACCTTTCTGGCACTTATGACCTTTGGCTGATGCCTACATGCTTTGACAAATTCTGACACATACCCAGCAGTTCAGATTGCAGGATTGTTTACCAGACGTGGTATCTCAGCTGACTGGCCTCACGACTCGAGAGCTGCAAGTGTGTTTCCATGGTAACCATGTATAGTATTGAGAAGAGGAGCAAAGAGAGTGAAAGAGAAAGAGAGAGAGTGAGACAATGAAGCAAACCCTGGGAGCACTAATGTCTTATTATTATTTTCCTTATTTTGTCCTTTATTCCAGCTGTGGGTTAAACATGATGCAGAATTCTTGTTTGCAGCATTTTTTTTTCAATTTTTGAAACTGGCTTGACAGTATATGAGCTTGCCTGTGTTTTCAGTCCATTAGTATTATTGCCTTTTGCAGCTCCAGCACAGCAAAGATAAAAACATTAAAAAAAACAAAAACATAGGCTATTATTTTAGTCTTAAAAACATTTGCAGTAGCAGAAGTAGGTGGAGCTCCAGCAGTAACTGGAACCTAAAATAAAAGCTTTCAGAATGAGGGCCTAAAAACTGCATGAAACATGACATACTGAGTTTTAAATGTCAGAGAAATTCAGAAAAAGTACAAATTAGAAGAGCTGTCTAATGTCACGGTAATGAATGTTGAAACAGCAAAGTGGATTTGCAAAATCTACAACTTTATCTTAAATTTGTGACATTTTTTTGTGCTGCCTTCTCATAAAACTTTGTAAAGCATAGCAGTTTGCCATTATGCTATAATTTGCAGCGACTGATTAGGCCACAAACTGAATGTGAATTCTCCTAGGATGATCTCTCTGTTGCAGTATTTTTAGTAACATTAAAAAAAAAAAAAAATCTATTTGTATTTCTCAGTTGTGGTGCAGGCTTGTGAAAAACAGCCATAATTAATATTAAATGAATTCAGTGTTTATCACAGAGAAATGTTTATGCGCAGGGAAGAGGGGTTTAGAGTGTGAATGCTGGCTGTGTCATCAGTGGCCTCATGCCTGGACAGAGATGAGGGCAGCATCACTAGATTCAAATGGGATCCAATCAGCAGTCAAGCAGACAGAACGCAGAGTTCCAGCTGATCCTGACAGACACTATGCATCATTAAACAGGAATCAGAAACAGGCATTTGAATGCATAAATTTTCAATGATATTTTCACAGGAGACCATGCAAACACAATCACTTTGTTGAATAACAGAAGGCAAAATAAATCTTTGTTTTATACAAATTCATGTGCATTCTGTGTCCCAAATATTATGTTTATTCAAGGCCTTTGTGCGAATATATAAATATTTGTGGATAGTTTAAAAGAAATAAAATTTCAGTAGAGAACTGAGAAAAGTGCTGCTGATGTAACAGGCCTAAAACCTAAACTTTAAACTTTGTGTTCATGGTTGTAAAATAGGACAGCTCACCTTCAGTTTCCCAACTGTAGTGCTTATCTTGTGGATGGTGAAGAGGCAGCACAAAATACTACACGATTGGTTTTCCAGTTTTAGTGTAATGCAGGTTAACACTTAATACCAGCAGACAGTCATAGCCATTAAAATAGGAACACACACACACACACACACATATACACACACACACACATATTAACAGATAGTGACATGATTACAGATGGTAACATCTAGTGGCAGTTGGGAAAACTTCACCAGTCAGTGTTTCTCATACTCAATATTGTCACCTTCCTAAAATATGGCCTATAAATCATCATATTTTCAATATTTGTTTCAGATTTTAGTTTTTTCTGAAAAACCTGAAAAAAAGAGGATGTCAATATGTGACTTTCAGTAACTGGTGAGGTCCTTTAGAGGTAATTGCACTGGTAGCAACAGTGCCATTAACAATATTAACCACTTCATATCAAGCACTAGCAGCCTGTTAATGGTTAATGTTAGGGTTAAGTTACCATCCACTCTGTTTTAGTTGAGACAGTCAAGAAATATAAGGTAGACTTTTGAAACTCCATGATTTGAATGACAAATGGTGTTCAAATGACACAGATACTTGCAAATATATGCAAAGGCTCTTTGCATGTACACAGATTTTTTTTCCCACCTTGAATTCTGTTTATATGGACATAAGTTCTGTTGTCATCATGACATGGACTACTAGAAATAATAATTTAACAGAATATACATTGCAAATACAATTTTACCTGGAGATAAAGATGCGCTTTAGAAAAAAATATTGGATTTCATTTTGAACTCAGTATGATTTAAATTCGAGTTAATCTGTGTCAGTAAGCACATAAGCTGCACTGTTGTTTTGTGATTAAACACTGCAGCCTTGAGGATGACATTTGTATTACATATGGATGGAAGTAAAATTAAAGATATCTGTGTACTGTAAAATTCTTAGGCTACAAGTGAAGGTTATAGTCAGATATGAGGGCTCTAAGATGGCAAGTTACTGATCGTAGATTAAATGCTAAACATTGTAATTAACCACAATCTGCACTGCACAAAATATCACTGATTTGTTTTCATCGTTCATGAGAACAGGCAAAAAAGCAACAAATACTGTCATCTAGATGTGAATCCCAAATAATTCATCCACCATCTGGTAATATGGATCTAATACTATGAATTAATAAGACTTTTACCTAAAGAAAGAAAAGAAAAGAAAAATAATATGCACCAAGCATTTGATACCTTGCTTATTAATGGATTTATCCATTCCCTCCTTTTTTTCTCTGTCTTTTCTATCTCTTCATCCACATTTAATAATTTGTTTGAGCTGTGTGAGGGACTTTCTGAAATAATGTGCAAGGTAAACGATGATGTAAATCGCTAGGTATGCTTGGCTGTACACATCTCTCCAATTTGTCTTGTAAAGTTTCAGCCACGTCAAAGTGTCTCAGCTGCCATGCAAATAAAATCCAAATGGTAAGACAAAGAATAAACTGAGAGTCAAATGTTTTTATTTGTAGAAGGTTTTGCTTTTTCAAGACTGACCGTCTGAGGGTGTGAGTACTAAAGTGTTTGTGAAAGGTCCCAGGCCCAAGCAAATTAGGTACAGAGATGGTGTGTTTAGTCACTGCGTGTTACATCAGAGAGCGAGAAAATCAGTACAGCTGTCAAACTTATGATATTCTACTGCTACATCAGCTATATATCAACTGTATACAGCATAACAAGCCTAACTGATGGTGTTAATATGATGTGAACTGTTGTAACATAGCACTGCACAGCTACTAAAACCTAAACAAACCTAGAGATAACTGCTTGTTAAAGAGCAATAATTTAGCAATCACTGTATTCAGGTTTACATAAATAGATATTATTTCTCTGACAGTTAAACTGGCAACTAAAACCCTAAGAGACACACAGGGATATACTCAATATGTAGCTACCTGTGCTAACCTTCTACAGTCAATAAAATGGACTTTACAAAAAGCACAAATAATAACTTCATACAAATGGCTTTGTCTGCTTTAGATCTCCTCCCTTCATTCCGATTAGTCTTCCTTTTTCCCATCTTCGCTGGGGTTAGCATGCTTGTCGAAGTCTTCAGTGACTGAAGGCACGTCTTGCTCCTGAAATACATTATTAGCAGAATCAGCTGGCCTACCAATGTTGTTTGAAGGGATGCACTAAGCAAGAAAATGACAGGACTTAATACTTCTAAGAATGCTTGAGATAATGCTGTATTTTTCAGAAGGCTTACCCCGGATGCGTCTTTTCCAAAAGAGCATGTCAGCCATTTCACGTATTCGTCTCGCACCTGGTAAAGACAGTTTAATTACAGTTTAATTGTTTTGTTCTATACTGAAAGAGTTAATGCAAATCACAGCTTTACAGCAATAACCGTTGTCTTAAAATTTGTACAGTTCAGTAAGGAGAAAACCTAATGTTCACTTCATAGTGTTAGCATTAGCCTAGTGTACAGGTAAAAAAAAAAAAAAAGTACAGCTTGAGCTAAAGTCTACCTCCTTGTTTAGCAGGCAGTGTACGACGAAAAGGAAGGTCCCCTGCTGGGAGTTGAGCATGATGAAGAGGACCTGGAAGAAAAGGTTTGTCTGGTACAGCCCCAGAATCCATGTACAGCCCAGTATGACAAACTGTGCCAGGATTTTGAAAACAATCAACCTGAAAAACAAAGCGTATGGCATCTTTAAGACCAACTGTGTTTACAGTCAGCTGAGTTGACAAAATGTATTTAATTACAGGTGCCGTTTTTTCTGTGCATCATCCTATTTCAGTTTATTTTTCCAAGCCCACCAGTCACCTTAACCTTAAACTCATTCCCACGATAAAGAAGTGTAAGTTAGGAATTGTGTATCTGTGTAATCCATCCAACACAGCATTATGAAAGTTTACATGTAAATAGCACTTCAATTGTCACCTTGCTCAAAACAGTACAGGACCCTCCTGAGAGAGAATCTACATTCACAATAATCTTGAATCCTCATACCTGGTGTCTTTGGATTGAGAAACATCACTCTTCATGTTTGCCAACGTGGGTCTTAGACTCCACAGAGTAGCACAGAACAATAACCAGTTCAGCTAAAAAAAAGAAAAAGCTGTCAGTAATATTTTACAATGAAATAAATTACAGATTAGAGAAGCCTGCCACTAGGTATGCATTATACTAGGGCTCTGAGGAAACATTGTAATTATGGAGAAAAAAAGAATAAAATGTCTTAATATGTCTTTAGAATAATGACAATACTGTCTTTAGTATTCATTAGTACATGTGCAAGCTTTTATATATTATATATATATATATATATATATGTGTGTGTGTGTGTGTGTGTGTGCACATTTGTGAGTAAATTCATGTAAACAATCTTACTAAATCTTTTCATTTTCTACAAGGATTTATCATCTTTGGCGCTGACCCACGTATCCTTTAGATAATGTGTAAGGGTGACCTTCTACCGTTACATCACATTTAGCTGTTAACCCAGCATGGTATGGCAGTGCTTTAAAAATATCATATTATCACATATGCAATGCTACATTAAATGGGCCGAATCAATTGTTATTTTTGTTAAAAAAAAAAACAAAAAACCTGTAGGTCAAAAGGCTAACAAACTACTGTTTGTCTTCAAATGTGACATATACACATAAGCATTTTAAATACACAACACACAGTTGCAAATAAGCAGTACTCACTCCTAGAATAGCAACAACAGGTCCTGTTAAAGCCCAGTTGAAATTGCGTTTTGTAGTGAGCCAGCATCTGCAAAAGAATCAAGTACATAAGCAATTTGTTAAACTTGCCTTAAAAACAATATTAGTCATACAGGAAAATATGAAAACAGGTATGTGTTACGCACACATTTGCCGCAGTAGCACCATATCCATCAGAATAAATCAGTGCAGAAACACCCACTATTACAAATGGAACACCATAGCCAACAAGATAGAGAAGTGGTTTGGGGAGGCCATCTCGTCGGATAACTTGCACCTTGGAGAGCCTTCGTACCAACAAGTGGAGCTGCAGTGCCTCCAGCAGCATCCACACAAAACTGGCAACAATTAAGAAGTGGAGAAGCCCTGCCATGACAGTGCACGCCAGCTGTAGAGACAAATAAATGAATTAGCAATTCTAATGAATTGCTTCCTCGCTTTAATTGAAATCAATGGATCAACTGGAACACAAGAGAATTCTTAAGACAGTTCTTGTAGTTTAGTCACATTTTATACACATGCCCGGACCCAAAAAGGATTTTGTACCTTTTGATCAGTGTATTTGTCATTCCACAAAAGAAGGAGCTGAGAGAAAGCCAGGGTGAGACAGAGGTGAAGACGGGCTGTGTTGTTAATTTTGGGGTTCCAGCTGCACAGAAGGAAGGTAAGGATGGCCAAACCAAGAAAGAAGAGTCCAATAATCACACATATCCTGTTCAGCCACTCTAAAAAATGGTCCTGTGGTGCAGGCTGAAAATGAGACATGCATAGATTGTGATTAAAATGATTTTGGCTATACATTTTTCTTAGTATAATACTACAAGTAATTGGATTCCTTTATGACTACCTTTGGAACAAATCCCTGACAGTCCTTTGGATCCCAGATATCTACACTTACCAGACTTTCAGAACTTTCCAATTTTCACCAGAACTTCTTTAAATGCTTCCATTATGAGTTAGAGTGTAGATTAATAGAAAAAGTGGTCTATTTATGATTTTAAAAAATATCTACAACACAATGAAGTGAACAAAAGAAAAACTAAGTCTGTGCATGCATAGCTCGAAATCAGTTTGGATTTTAAGTTTTTTGTTTTTTTACTTTAACAACACATTTTTAATATGTGCATAAAAAAAAAAACATATACCTCCCCAATCTGCATGATGAGGGCGAATGTAGAAAGGTGAGAACAGCTGCAGATTGTGTAGTTTTCATGAGCGAATGCAACCCAACATCCTTCTTCTGACCAGCTCATATCCGTTCCCCCATCTCCACTGCTTTTCCAGTACACACAACTGACTGTTCCTGTTTCTGGTATTTGCTGAAAAAGCAAAGAAGTACACATTGGCGAGAAACTTTAAAAGTCTGTCTCCTTTCCGACAAATATGTGTACAATTGAGATGCTACAGCTGCACCTTCCTATGGTAGATGGTAAAATTGACAGGCTCTGTGAGGTTGGTGTTGTTCACTGGTATTACGGCTGTGATAACATCCGAACACATCTCTGTCTGTTTGTCTGATTTGAAATATTGATGACTGAGAAGACTCTCCATCCCATTCAGTGTCATAAAGGCAGCTGTTGCAGAACCTATGAGTGTTCCCATCATAAAAGAAATAAAAAATCATGAATTGAACAAATAAATAAGAATAAAAAGTTCTGATTTACAATCTTATTTTATTTGATAAAATACTCTCACCATTGTTGGCTTGAGCTATAGCCTGCAAGTTGAAGTCCATGATATTTCCATTAGCAGAGAGGGAGGTATTCCAGTTATCCCTACTCCCTGGACCAATGGCCACTAGTTGCAACTCTTGGCAAATAAAGAATAATAATGAAGAATATCAGTTTATTTCACATTAACTGTAATTTCTAATGTAGCAAATTTACACAATAGTAGAAGTTAACGCACCCACTGTTGAAGTGCGCACTTGTTTTGTGGTTTGGTTTTCGGTAGCTGGAGTCATTGCAGTGACGATATGCTCTGAGAGGCCAAGAATCACACTGCCGGTCTCTCCATCTCCTTCACTACTCACCTTGCTTGTTACGGCTCGCGGTCCAACACCTGATACATCCTGCAAAAATGTAAGTCATCATAATCAATAAATAAACAAGAAAATGAAAATACAGATGCGAAATAGGGTGAAAATGTTTTCTTCTACTGGACATTAAGTACCATAGAGGCAGCAAAGCTGTTGGCCACAGTCTGCAAAGACATCAAGAAGAACAGAGGGATTTGGGTTAGAGAAAATGTAATTGTACTGTCACACAGCATATCATTTTTGGTTTGGAACCATGTCTGCATATAAAACAAACAAACACTCTGGCATCACTTTTTAACTACATACGGCCTCTGGTAGGAAGGCATCTGTATGGTTCAATAGGTCATCTTGCATATTGCTGAGGAAAGCTCTTTCTTTGGTCTGACCCTGTGTTGAATGTGCAGTATTAGTATTCATTGAGCACAAAGCACTGTCTGGTAATTGCCACATTTTCACCGCCCGGTCTTACCTCTTTGACTGGGATTTTATTTAGAGTAGTTTCAAGACCTGTCGGTAAATTAAAAATATGATTGCCAGCTGCCCTCTAAATAAATACATGAAATCAATTCAAAATTATCTTCAAAAACTCACTTTGACAGTACGTGACGCCCAGTTTCCACTCAATGATTCCTGTTGAGGGGAAAAATCCATCGGGGCAGGAACAATAGAAAGTGCCCGGTACATTAGTACAAATAGTTAGCGCACCACATATGCCGGGTGTCTCAGTACACTCATCTATATCTGTAGAGAGAGAAAACAGACACACACAGGCACACACGCACACAAAAGGCAATCTGTTTCTATGCATCATTTGATCAAAATCCTACATCTGAGTTTAGCAGAACTGCAGTGTCAGAACACCAGGCAAGAGTACGCACCTCTGCATGGGTTATCATAGCTGGCTATAAAGTCTGGGTTGTTGATCCGATAACCAGGGAAGCATGTACAGAAGTAAGATCCAATTGAATTTGAGCAGTTGCAATTTGGTCCACAGATGTCCACGCATGTACTACACACCGGTTCTGTACATTCATCAATATCTATAGAAGTACATAAATTGAAAATCAAAATCCACCAAAGAAGCCAGACACACTTTTCAGAGAAACCAAAAGCTTTTTTAAAAGACCTCCTATTAATCCATCTTTATATATTCTTCCCCCCAGCTGTGCTTTTCTTTGTTTCGACCTTTTTACTTTGCATTTAAGGGGGAACTCTATTTTGTTTTGTCTACACTGGAGGTTGGAAAAATGGATAGATGGTTTAAGCCAAGCCATCTTATTACCAGCACTTTATTGAACACATTAATTAATAATGACATTCATGCCCATCAGGTACTAAATCAGTAATCTAATGGCACTGTGATTTAATTGCTTTACTTTCTTTACTAAGAAGAACTTTTTCCATTGTCAGGACTATACTAAATACATCTGTGAAATAGCAGCTTTTATCTGGAGAAATTAAAATAGCGAGAGACTTCAAATGGAAATAAAACTGTAAATACCAATACAGATGTTGGTCGCATTGGGTGCTTGAGTTCGATTAGTTGGTGCAAAGCCCAGCTGACATGAACAGGAGTAATTTCCGGGTAAGTTGGTGCAGATAGAATAGGGACCACATATTGTTGTGTTTAAACACTCATTAACATCTGAAAAATAGACAGTTACAGTTAGTTAGGTACTTTCTTATTTGTTGATTGTTCCACACCATTTTACATGTAGTACTGGTTATACCACCCATTCACACAAATTCATACAGGCCTTTATTGTTACACATGCAGATTCTCTTTCCACACTCAAAAATTAAACATTTGGGGGATGTTTTTGAAGAACCACCAACATTACAATTATTGAATGAAACCGTTTACCTGCTGAACCACAATCAACAGTCCAATGTAGTTCACTACACAGAATATAGTAAAAGTGTAATACAGACCTTGGCAAACAGTGGGTGCACTATAATCAGCATCAAAGCCACGATCGCACTTGCACGCAAAGCTTCCTATGTTGTTCTGGCAGGTCCCATATTTCCCACAGATACCATCAAGACATTCATCAATGTCTACACAAAGAACAATTAATAAAAAAATTAACTACAGTTGTTTGTTTGTTTGTTTGCTTGTTTGTTTGTTTTTTAATTGGTACCTTCACAGCCATTGGTCACTGTAGCTAATAATGCTGAACCGTTTACACCGAATCCTTCCACACAGATACAGCTGTATGATCCAATTGTATTGGAGCAGTCGGTGTTAGAACCACAAATTTTGGGAGTCCTCTTGCACTCATCAATGTCTGATGAGATAATACACAATCATCAAACTGCAAACTTTAAAAATAGATCAGGCTAATTGATGTACTTTTTGGTTGTGAGTGCAATTTTACATTAGATGTTTGTCTAAACTAATCACTGTATAAATTTCAGTCACTGGGCTAAACACTATAGGCATGCATTGTTTTAATAATCTTCAAAATTATATCCACTCATAATATCAAAACAAAATTTTTGTTTTTAATATCCTGTTCTTACCAACACAGCCGTATGACCCTGAAATAGGCAGGTAGCCAGGAGGCATTTCATATCCAACCTCACAAATGCATCCCCCAGTTGATGTGCACGTAGCCAATGGTCCACAAGAGCCTGCTTTACACTCAGAGTGATCTAAACAGACAAAATCATTATACATTATGACATTATGATTATTATTTTAAAAAAACAAAAAAAAAACGCCAAATTGTTTTGGTTGTTTCTTGCTTGTATTCTTGTTATTATTAAAAATGTGGTGGATATTAGTTTCCTTCCAGACATGTAGACACCCCAGTTTCAATAAACATATGTGTAAAAACCTTCATTATGCATGTTTTGTTGAGAAACTTGACCTAAGTGACAGAGACCAAAACTAAATTAACATTTATATTGTATATTTTAAAATTTTTGTTATTTTCTAAGTACACGCTATGGTTTCAGATAGTTTTCATCCTACTACATTTTATTTTTATTTATTCACAAATTTATTCACAAATTTATTCACAAATTCACAAATGAATTGTTGTTGCACATCCTTGGGAATATAGAAATTAATAATAAGTAAGGATTAAATGTAGATTGATATATTTCAAATGTTTATTTCTTTTAATTTTGATGATTATAACTGACAACTAATAAAAACTACAAATTCAGTATCTCAGGAAATTAGAATATTGTGAAAAGGTTCAATATTGAAGACACCTGGTGCCACACTGTAATCAGCTAATTAACTCCAAACACCTGCAAAGGCCTTTATATGGTTTCTCAGCCTACAGTAGCAGTCAAACATTTGGACACCCTTTCCTATTTATATAAATGGGTGAGTGTGTCCAAAATTTTGACTGGTACTGTATGTCAAATATATCTCCCATGAATGATATCAAGCCATTTAAAGCCAGAAGGAGCCTTCCTGTTATGAAACAGAAGCTCCAAGTGATGTTTATGTATCCTTTATTTATCCTGGTAATAAAGGTAACTGAGATTCTAAATGTTTTTTTCAAGAGAGATATGGCCAAGAGGGCAGCAGAAATTGTGCCAAATATCATGTGGAAAATGGATGCATGCATGGATAATGTAACAGTTTTCTAAAGATATTCTAAGTGGCAAAAAAAATGCATTGATTATAATGTAGAACACAGAGTAGGTACAATTGTACCAAGTTGTGAAGATACTTGCAAAACAGGTCATTTCTTTATTACCTCCCCCAGGGAGATTATGTTTTTGGGAGCATTTGCATGCATGTGTGTCATTCTGTTTGTAAATACGATAGCTTGAAAAGCTTTGAATTAATTCTGATAAAACTTTGTAGGGGTTTAGAGTGGGGTCATGTTAACAATCCATTCAAATTTAGCTAACATCGACCAAGGTCCTAAAGGTCAATTTAATGAAGTGTGGTGTGTATTGTCAACATATAGAAAGTACTGTATAAGAAGCACTCCAAGATTGAAAACCCAAGGTAGCTCACTCTCTGGGCAGTATTTCCGATACTTTTAAGGGAATAGTATTAGATTTTGTAAGCATTCATTTTCCTTTAAATGTACTTTAAGAAGTTTGTAATGCAGTAAAAATAAGTGCAAAGTACATGCTTTTGTTAATTACCTGTTGAAATTTTATATACTTGACATCATTTTGAGTATAATTATTTTTAGAGGTCAGAGGTCAAATTGATATTTAGAATCCACATATACCAGTATCATTTCTTAAATATTAAATGGACTAGTTCTTATATAACGTTTTTCTACTCTAGCTGAGCACTCAAAGTGCTTTATACAACACTTTTGCATTTACCCATTTGCACCTATTTATACAAGCACTTTCTTCTACAAGTTAAGTGCTTACTGTCTGACATCCACAAACATTCATACTCCCATGGCTGCATCGGAGAGCAACTTGGGGTTCAGTATCTTGCCCAGGGAAACTTTGGCATGCAGCTTAGAGGAGTCAGGATTAGCAGACTCTACCTCCTGAGCCAAAGCCACCCCAAATGTTTCCAAAGGCAGTAGAATTTTAAGCATAGTTTTCAGCATTGCTTATTCCTGGTTCTTACTTAGCCAACTGCGAGTCACAAATGTCATATGGACCCCATTAAGATTTACTGAGACCTGGTACTCTGGTATGTTTTCTAGAACTTGTTCTTCCAGGGGATTTGTACTACTGCCAGGAGGCTGAGTCACAGTAGGCAGCTTTCAGTCACGACATAATAAAATTAAAAAATCTTTATAATTTCTACAGAGGCTCAATTCAGGTCTACACACGGGTCACTAGTTGATCATTTCTGCTTACACTGATATATTTACGCTTCTGCCAAGTATCTATCATTCCATTACTAATAGCATCAAGTCCACAGGTCCAGTATGATAGTTATTATTATTTGCAAAAACCCACACTACAAGAACTGGGATTTATAATAAATATTTTTTTAAAAAACATATAGATATTAATAATTACTGTATGTGTGACAATGTTTGTGCAAAATTGTTTTGAGATTGGCTAACCCAATCTCAAAAAAGGAGGAGATAGGGTACATACAGACATGCATAAGATACAATCATTAAAGTAAGATTATTATTGCTATTTTTTATTATCATTATTATTATTATTTGAAAAATATTTCCCAATCACAATTTTAATTTAATTTATATTAACAACATGAGATCTGCTAATTGTATTTTTTTTCTTAGTTCTAAATAATTAATATAAATTCTGTAAAATGTGAATGTAAAAACATCATGGCAGTTTCACACAAACTAATCCCTTTTTTCAAAGGGAAATTTTACAAAAAGCATTAGATAAAATGGTCACTACTTACAAGTTACATATATCATGTTGACAGCTGGGAGAAGAGCCAGCGGTTTATACACGTAGAATCCGCCTGGACAGAGGGCCACACTCACTGGAAAAGTTAATGAATTACACCCTTTTGCAGTCCCATTTGTCGGGGTCAGAGACTCATTGGTTGGTAAGGAAAATGCAACATAAATGGGGACGTGTGTACCACCAGTTTGAACTGATACACAGGATGTAACAACTCTGTCTCCACCGATCCCTGTGAAGCGCAACCAGTTGCCAAGAAATTGTGTATCATTTTTAGAATAGCCAGTAAAAGAGGTAGCTGAAAAGTTTCGGTTGCGCCATGGTTCATCTATGGTAGTGTATCCATCACAAGAGCCTGCAAGTAACAAGCAAGCATTGGTTTTCATGGCAGTTATATTAGATATTGTTAGATGCTTTGTTGCATTGATTCTTATAATTTAAGAGAAAATCTTACGTACCAGGAGGAAAATCACAGAAGACAGGGGCAACAAGTAAACCTATCAAAAAGAATAATACTGATGAATAAGTGGCTTTCAGTACATTAAAATTATTATTCTTAACAGCTAAAACTAGAAATTAATATAACATTTACTTGAATTCATACATATATTTATGAAATTACTACTAAAAGTAATCAGTGATCAAAATTGTTTATAATTTGCTATTATTTGATTGAGTTTTATCTACTGATTCAAATCTAGAATCTAAAATTATCTTTGTTCCATCTTAATACCCTGGCTTTCAGATTAAAATTAGCACTGCCATAAATTCAAAATAAACTGCAAAGGAACCTGTCACTACAGTGAGTTAAAAAAGTTTTTACAAATTCACTTACCCAGGAAAAGTGAAAAGATACCGTTCATTGTGACATGTCAAGTCTACAGATCAGTTCTGACTGTTGAAGTTCACATTGTAAAACTTGAACACTCAGATATTGCTTTTAAAAGCACTATGTAAATGCAAAAAACTATGCAAATTCACTGACTTGTGTTTATAATGTTAAGGACAGCGCAGCATCTACGTGTGGCTTGAACAATTTTTATGTGTTATATCTTTGACTTTGTGAAACATTTATTCTTTTCTTCTTTTCCCAGATCTTAAGGGCAATGGACAAAGTCCTAATGAAAAATCACAATACTACGACTGCTACAATCTGGTCTAAATTAGTCCAGAGCATAAGGATTTTTAAAACACTGCTCCAAATTTATGAAACCTTGATTTTGCTTGTTAAATTAAAGAAGGGCAGTCACAGATTGGTCCATTCAATGTATTCTTCAAAGTTATTTCAAACAAATTTGAATCAAAGATTAATATTCTCTGCTGCAGTCTGGAAAAAGCAAGAAAATCTCTGTTTGTATTTTTACCTAACAGCATAAACTTTTCACATATTTGGTATGTGTTTTATCAGCCTTCTCTCAGATGCACTTTAATACAGTGCTTTTGAAATGGCCGAAATATATTTATAAAAAAAATAGTGAAATGTTTCTTTCTCTCTCTCTTTTTGCAATTTCACTAATGCAAGTTTTAAGCCGTTGGTTAAATAGACTCCCTCCTACTTTGAGACTAACCCTTTTCAGTTGGCTGGAAAAAGCTGGATTGACAGACAGCACAGAGGCACTAATCATGGCAGCACAGAAACAAGCTCTACGCACAAGATTGATAGAGGCTGGGGTCTACCACACCAAGCAAGACTCCAGGTGCAGGCAGTGCAGAGATGCCCCTGAGACAATCCAAGACCGCTACATATATATATATATATATATATATATATATATATATATATATATATATATATATATATATATATATATATATTAGCACTGCTGCCTCACAGTTAGAATACCATTTGGAAGGCCTGGGTTCGATTCCACCTTGGCCCAGGTCTCTCCCTCTCTCTGTGTGGAGTTTGCATGTTCTCCCCGTGCTTGCGTGGGTTTCCTCCGGGTACTCCGGTTTCCTCCCACATTCCAAAGACATGCACTTACTGGGGTTAGGTTAATTGGCTAATCTAAATTGCCCATAGGTGTGAATGAGGGCATGAATGTGAGTGTGAAAGGTCGTCTGTCCCTCTGTGTTGGCCCTGCAACTGGCTGGCGACCTGTTCAGGGTGTACCCTGCCTCTCGCCCTATGACAGCTGGGATAGGCTCCAGCCCCCCCGCGACCCTTAACAGGATGTGCGGAAGCGAATGGATGGATATATATATATATATATACACACACACACACACACACACACACACACACACACACACACACACACACACACACACACACATATACTGGGCCCAGACATGATTCACACCTACTGGCTAAAAAAGTTGATTATACTCCATCTGAAAGGACCCTGAGAAGACATCAGTCCCATCCAACTACCGGCACAATAACCTGTCCCTGCACAATATACAAACTTCTGGCAGGTATTATAGCAGCTAAGATGAACAGGCACATGGTTAAATACATGAGCGGGGCCCAGAAAGGAATTGACAGAGATACCAGAGGAGCAAAATCACAAGCTGCTAGTAAATAAATTAGTCGCTGTAAGACAAGACTGACCAGTCTGTGCACTGACTGATTTCAAGAAAGCTTATGCCATACACATGATCCTGGAATGCCCAGAACTATACAAGATCAACAGGACCCTAAGAGCCTTCATCAAGAACTCAGTGGGAATGTGGAAAACAACACTAGAGGCCAGCTTCTATCCAACTGTACAAGTCGCCATCAAGTGCGGAACTTACCAAGGAGATGCTCTGTCCTCACTGCTGAAGGAGGCCTGAACCCCCTCAGCCAGATCATCAACAAGACTGGCTACGGATACTGGATCTACAATAGGATCTACAGCAGTGATATCAGGATGTCATTTTGACTGGAGAAGTGTAGTCAGATGGTAAAAAAGAGAGGGAAGGTAGTCAGAAATGAAGGGATTGCAGTACCAGAAGGCAGCATTGTAGACATTGAGGACAGCTACAAGTAACTTGGAATCCTACAGGCAAATGGGAACCATGAAGTAGCTGCTAGGGAAGCTGCAACCGCCAAGTACCTGGAGAGAGTAAGGCAAGTCCTGAGGAGTCAGCTGAATGAGGAGAATGAGATCTAGGCAATCAACTCCTATGCCCTGCTGGTCATCGGATGCCTGCTGGGATAATAAGCTGGCCAAAGGAGGAGAAAGAAGCCACTGACATCAGGACAAGGAGGGTTTCACCCCAAATCCAGCAAAGCTGAGACTGTACTCTAAGTGAAAGGAAGGAGGCCAAGGACCACTGAGTGTCAGAACCACTATCCTAGATGAAACAATAAAGATCTATAAGTACATCAGGAAGATGGTCACAACTGATCATGTGTTTAGTGAATACCTCAGGCAGCAGAAACCTGAGAAAGAAGAGGAGCAAGAACAGGAACCATACTGGAAGGATAGGCCCCTGCACAGGATATACTACTGACAGATAGAGCAAGTGGCGGATATGGAAAAATCCTACCAATGCCTGGAAAAATTTGGCCTGGAAGACAGCACAGAGGCACTAATCATGGCAGCATAGGAACAAGCTTTAAGCACAAGATAGACAGCGGCTGGGGTCCACCACACCACGGAAAGACCCCAGGTGCAGGCTGTGCAGAGATGGCCCTCTGCAGGAAGTAAGATGCTAGCAGACAGTGCATGTAGGCCTGGCCTGGCCTGGACTGGCCTGGCCTGGACTGGCCTTGAAGTCTCGAGGTCAAAATGGGATACACCCCCAAGGGTAGTTGAGAATGACCAAGCTAAGATCCTGTGGGACTTCCAGATACAGATAGACAGACTGGTGATGGCTAACCAACCAGGCATAGCAGTGGTCGACAAACAGAGGAGGAAGGCTGCAGTGTTCCTTCTTCCTGATAGCAACATCAGGAAGAAGGAACACAAGAATCTTGAGAAATACTGAGGGCTGAGAGAAGCACTAGAGAGAATGTAGAAGGTGAAAGCAACAGTGGTCCCCCTGGTAATTGGGACAGTGACCCCCAAACTGGGAAAGTGGCTCCAACAGATTCTCTGTCCAGAAGAGGGCAGTCCTGGGAACAGCTAAGATACTGTGGAGGACGCTCGAGCTCCGAGGCCTCTGGTAGAAGACCCAAGCTGCTAGTACTGAGTTGGACCCCCTTTTGCCTTTAGAGCTTTGTGGTATAGATTCAACAAGGTGCTGGAAATATTCCAAAGCTTTTGCTTCATATTGACATGACAGCATCACACAGTTTATGCAGATTTGCCAGGTGCTCTTCCAAATATCCTTTTCCGCCACATCCCGAGGATGCTCTACCAGACTGAGATCTGGTAACTGTGGTGGCCATTGGAGTAGAACTTTTTCCAGTTTTCTACTGTCCAATTTTGGTGAGTAAAATGTATGGCCTCAGTTTTCTGTTCTTAGTTGACAGCAGTAGTTCCCAGTGTGTAGTCCATCTGCTTCAAGGTCTGATCCAGCAGTTCCTGAAACACTCAGATCGACAGCTATGCCACTTTAACACACCTTTCTTTCTGATGCTTTCTGAACTTCAGCAGGCTGTCTACATGGTCAAATGCTATGAACTGCTGATCCATAATTGGTCGATTTGATATTTATGTAATGAGCAGTTAAACGGGTGTACCTAATAAAGTGGCTGCTGAATGTATGTAGGATGACTTTACTAGACTATACCGTAGTTGTCGCTATGTTCTCAGACTTACTTATAGATATTTTTCTTTAACTGTTTTCTGCTGCAAATAGTTTCATGATTATAATTTTCTCTTCTCCATTTCAGCAATTGTATAGCTTCAAATAAATCCTTCACATTTCCTTTTTGTGTCTCACTGCTTTTTACTCTGCATTGCACATGTTATGAAAAATGCCTTAAGTGGTTTGATAACTGCATTAAGAGTGGCTAGAATTACATTCCTGCTGTGAGAATTGTGCCAAATCATATGGGAAAACTTAGCTTATCCAAGGGAACACTGAAGCTATCCCAGGCCAGCCAAGAGATATAATTTCTCCTGTGTGTCCTGAGCCTACCCTGGGACCTACTTAAAATTAATATCTAATGAATTAAATTTCCTATCTTACTGTACCTCATGTTCAACATATTTGTTATTGCATTGTAGTAGCAGCTCAGACAAGGCCAGGCTGACACAGAGGTGAATACTTCTACTGCAGAATGCATGGTCTTGGTTTCATCCCGTCCCCGATCTTTTCTGTTTTATACTTACAGTAGGCCTACAGATAGATCACCAGACGTGATTCAGGTTATGTCTAATAAATGAGAAAAAAGATGTTCAAATATGTTGAAAAATACAAAGCCACGTGTCTGCTTAAAGGGGAGATAGGTAAATTGGGCTGTAACTTTTTTTTTTAAATAGATCATAAAGTTGACAGGCTGTGTAAGGTTACTGTCTTTTTTATGGGTAAGATAGCCAGGTATACATAGAGTACCTAGATAGATATCTAGATACCACAGATACCTAGAGTATACATTGGGTATGTAAATACTTTGACAGTGGCCACATCATATGAAAATGTATGGAAAACTAGCTCTTGGTAAGAAAAACGCTTTCTTTTTTCTTTCCCTGTAAAAGATGTACAAACAAGAACTTTGTTTTTCTGTCTCCCTTTTCCCTTTCTCCCAAAACAGTCTGCCCTCCATTCCTTTCTATTCTTGCCAAGTGCCTGATCATATGGGATTGCTAGTTTGTTGGGTTTCTTTTGTCTCCAATATTGTAGGTTCTTCACATTACAGTAGACAGTGGCTTGAGATAACTATTGCAGTGGTACAGTACAAATAAAACTAAGTTGAATTAATTTTTTCAATAGCACAGGCTGTTGTTATACTCACTTCCTAAATCCTGTTACTAAAGGGGAATGACATACAGGTACTTTGAGAGAAATACTCAATAAAACTCTGTCTCTTTAATTCCTTCAACCGTGGGTAACTTGTATCTATTCACAAAATAAATATTTGAATCTGACAAAATCCTAAAACACATATTTTACTGGGTTATTGCGGCAGATTGTGGATACAGTCTTGCATATTTGTATTTGTAAATGTTGTGTTAATGGTTGTGCCACTTTGCTGGCAATAGTTACCACGCTATCTCATCATAAACAATTAAAGTTAAAAATAGCCTGCTCAAGTCATTAAGCAACCTGACAAGTTACTCTACTGAATTGTACACAGGCGGAACCCTTGAAAGACGGTACGGAACGGTAGGAACCAGTATTCGTAGTAAACGTTTCCTGTTGACCATACTGACAAACGGAACAAGTTCCGCTGGAGCGTGCGTATTGGTAAATCAATACTGTTGTATATGGAGATATTTTCTGTTTAATGTCTTTAAATCCTGTATGTTATGCGTATGTCCCCGGTGAATATTTCACACGAGTTTACGATTGTCTTCAGTAGCACTATCAGCTACAGACTGCAGCTACAACGGGTTGCAAAACATGGTGCTAAAGCTAAAGCTAACGTACAAAGAAATAAACGTGAATTGCAACTATAGCTTCATTTAGCTCTAGTCTTAGTCTTTCATTGGTCTGCCGCCTTTGTTTTTAATTCTGATATGGTCATAACTTTATCGGTTATATCGCAGCTCGAAAAACTGACGTAAAATTAAACTTTTAATTATATTTAAATATGAAAATAATCATATTAGCATTATTTTTTTCAAACAGGGTATCCAACTTGCTTAAAGCATCGGTTGACGTGGAGTGTAAATCCAGAGACTGACAAGCAACCATGCCGTCGCTGGTAAGCTTTGACTTTACAACAGAGAAATCTCGCGAATTATTTATTTAATATTTGTTTTTGTTTTGTAATGACATCCATTGCTGTGCCATGTTTGTTGCTGTGAACCTACAGTGCTGTGCAAAAGTGTTGAGTCACCCCTCGTTTCTGGATGTTTTGTTTTCAGGGAGCCAGACTTTATTATATTTTAAGTGTCTTGAGCAATAGTTCTCCAGGCTTTCTGAAGATCTTTCAGAGTTTTTCTCTGGATATTGGTTGTTTTCACTCATTTTCAGTCTAGTCCTTCTGCCTGACCATTTTCAGAGGAATGCTTTTGTTGTTGTTGTTTCTCTGTCAAGCCACTTAACACTGACTTATGAATCATTCAAGAATAAAAAAAGGCACCTAACTCAAGGGATGAAGCGTATTGGGTCTACACATAGCAGACAACTTCACAAAGGAACAGTTTTAAAATGTGTCTTTAGAGAGCAGGTGGGGGAGAGCCTGGAGAGGTGGAGGTATGTTCTGGAGAGAAGAGCAATGAAAGTCAGCATAAGCAGGACACTGAAGCTGCAAGGAGCAGAAGTAGTGAAGGTGGATGAGTTAGCCATCCAAATGAATGGAAATTGCACAAGAGATGAAGAGAGTGCAGGCAGGGTGGAGCAGATGGAGCTGAGTATCAGGGGAGATTTGTGACAGAAGCAAGAGTCAGAGGGAAGGTTTACAAGATGGTAGTGAGACCTGCTATAATATATGGTTTAAAGATGGTGGCACTGACAAACGAGAATCATTCCGAAAACACAAACCTCTGCTTTACTTTTTATTTAATTTTAATAGAATAGTATTAGTATTGTACTTTGTATATATTCATTTTGTTTTAAGAGGTTTGCAGTGCAGTAAAAATCAGATAAGGGCAGCATGACAGATGTTTACTTTGATTCTACAAACATTATGTAGAAGTAGGTAATGTATAATAGGTATGGATTTGTGATCCACCGTGCTGACCACTAATTAAGGCACTTTGTTACTAACAGTCTGTCACAAAAACATTTTTTTTCCCCTTTCTTCAGTTCAATTAATTCATAAGCCAAAGACAATGCAATTTGCTATTATCATGAAACTTAGCATATCTGGGCAATAGGTCCTTAAAAAACACTGAGGATACTGGACAAGGGGAGGATAAAAGAAACTGTGACATGTCTAAAAAAAAAAGCTATCTACAGCAGATAAACAGCATCTGAAAGTCATGTCTTTAAGAAATCCAGCAAAGACCTGACACAGGACCTGAGAATCTGGCCCTTCAGTCGATCCATCTACTGCTTATATACAATTTGAGATTCATCAGAATTCGTCTCAGGCTGCATTTTAGCCCATGGTGTTGGAGATTGTGTCAATTTATGGAATTATGAACAACAAAAAGTACAATCAGATTTTAATCCAGCATGAAAAGTGTCTAATTAGTAACAGCTTCATTTTTCAGCATGACAGTGATCCCAAATACACTGCCAATACAGTAAAAGTATACCTGGATAGAAACACACAGTGGAATTGTTTATGACTAGAACTAGAATGGTATCTGATCGTCTTCAAACCTCCAACTTTTATTCTTGGCAAATTCTTTCACTTTTGAACGTCTTGCGTCAGTCCAAGAATTTTACCTCTAGCAACACAATACAAATGCCCCTGGCCATCCCTCTTAATCATGACCCCAGTTCAGAGAGAAAATCCACAAAATAGAACCAGAGTCCTATTCCATTATTCCTAGCTGCAGTATTCTGGCAACCGGGTCTGCTTTAAATACTCTAATTTTTTTTCAAAGGAAATGCTTCAGATCCCACAGGACCCTCAGCTAAGAGCATCGAGGGGACGCAGAGAGGCAGGGGCTGGGATAGACAGTAGCTCGCCTCGTGGTGGACCATCAGCTCGATCCTGAGTTCCCACTACAAGCTTTTTAACCACAGCTAGATGTGTTATTGGAGCTGGAATTAACATGGCTGCTGGCACCACACTTGACTTCCAGTGGATCCTCATTAAAGGGTTTAAAGTGTACTCATTCCAATTACAGGGCCTTGAAAAAGTCCCGTATTGTTATTTGTTGTTATTACCTCCCTGAGTTGGTAGTGGGTAATTTGCATGCCTGATGCCTTCCTTGGATGTGGTAGCCGTTTCTCAGGCTCTCTCTCTGGAGTTGAGCCCCGATTCCCCATTACCCATGATGAGAAAGTTGATAGGCCAAACATTCTGATAGATTGGATTATTCAAGCGCATGTTTCAATAAATCACTGCACCTACTTTCCATTTTCCTTGGAAAATATAAGGAAATGTGGAGTGGCTCAAGACTTTTGCACAGTACCAGATGATATAATAACTTGCACAGTGTGCATATTATGTAGATGGAAAGATTTTAATATTTATCTCATTGCAGTAATGTTAGGAGATAGTACCATAGTCTGATTTGTGCGTCACATCATTCAAATGTCTTTACAGCTGGGCCGTGCAGCGTCCTTTTGATAGAAATACTTTTGTCTTACAGGGGAGCAGCAGTTCCTCAACCACAGAGTACACTGTGCGCGTCCCAAAGTAAGTAACACATGCAAATATGCAGAGAGATTTGTGTGCACAGGTCTTGCCATGTGCCACTGCTTTGTTGCAAAATAAAACCTCATTTCCAGGCAGTGTTGTTGTTTGCATGCATTCACGTGCATTTCAGTGTTTTAGTCATTTCAGGTGTCACGTGCATTTCAGTGTTTTAGTCATTTCAGGTGTCACTTAAAGGTGTGTTATCATTCTGTGTTGATGCTCCTTTTGCAGAAATCAATGCTGAAAAAGATGCTTTAAAAAAAAAAAGTAGATTGAATCAATCATAAATATTTTGATTATGAAATGGGGGGAAAAAACTTTTTTTTTTTCTCTGTTTGTCTGTTGCATAGAAACACCAGCAAGAAGTACAATATAATGGCATTCAATGCAGGGGACAGAGTCAACTGTTCAACATGGACACAGGTGGGCTTCATGTCACTTTATCTACACCTCACAGACAAAGCTTAATTTTTCAGCTTGATGGCATTAGAGTCAGTATGAGAGAGGAATAACAACCAGTGTTATTAGCCAAAAACAGACAGCGAGGCCAAAGAATGTACTGGTGTCACAAATCTAGTGTATCTTTCACCTTTCCGTTACTCTTTCTCCTATTCCCAGGCTCGTATGGAAAGAGATATGAGTGCTCGGCGGATATATGGGGAGGAAGAGACGGCTGAGGGCGCAGCTGGTAGTGAGTTTGGCAAAAAGCAGCGTGAGGAAGCTCGACGGAAGAAGTTTGGTATCGTTACGCGTGAGTTTAAAGTGGAGGACCAGCCGTGGATTCTCAAGGTCAATGGTAAAGCTGGTAAGAGGTGAGTAAAGAGTCACTGAGGGTCACTCTTCATGTTTATTAACTTTGAAAAGTATTTGTAGTAGAAGTGAAACTGGTAAATTATGAAAATCTCAGTCACCTACTTGAAGTCTGTAGAGGATTTCATGTGGGAAAGGTAAAAGCTGTATGGTTGTGGTATTCTGAATATTTCTGGCTTTTTACTTTGTCTCCCTCTGTGTTTGTTAGGTTCAAAGGTATAAAGAAGGGTGGCGTTACAGAAAATGCATCTTACTACATCTTCACACAGTGTCCTGATGGAGCTTTTGAAGCTTTTCCTGTTCACGGCTGGTACAACTTTACACCCCAGGCCAAGCACCGGACTCTGACTGCTGAAGAGGCTGAGGAGGAGTGGGGCAGGTGAGAGCAAAGGGATAGGGTGGGGTTGGCATTTATAGTGTTGAAGAAAAATGAGTGCTTAAAAATAAGTACTCAGTTGACCCCAGTTTTTCAGGTGTGTTAAATGCTTGATGTTAGACATTTCCCTCTTTTTCTAGGAGGAACAAGGTGGTGAATCACTTTAGCATCATGCTTCAGAGACGTCTTCGGGAGCAGGAACGTGGCGAGGATGAGGAAGATGAAGCAGATAAATCTGGCAAGAAGAAAAAGAAGGGGAGTGGAAAAGGGGGTGACCTGCGCATTCACGACCTGGAGGACGAGCTGGAGATGAGCAGTGACGACAGCGACAGCAGTATGGGGGAAGGTGAGGAAAAAGACACAGAAACAAGAAGGGACTATTGTAAAACATGAAGTGTTCCTTTTGCATTTTCCTGGTTTCATCTTTTGATTTTCTTCCTTCACCCTTGCTTCATTGGACAGATGGAGAGAGCAAGCCAAAGGTGAAAAAAGATGCTGGGAAAGGAAAAGCAAAGAAAAAGAAACAAAAGCGCAATGATAACGAGGCCCTGGAAGACAGCGATGACGGAGACTACGAGGGCCTAGAAGTGGATTATATGTCGGATGAAAGCAGGTCAGATCTATTACACGGTGACACACAAAGACTCACTATATGAACATTGTGTTTGTTTGTTTGTTTGTTTTTTTATTTTGGGAAAGGGGCGAGTTATGTTATTTTATTAATTTGTGTTTATTGTGTTCCTAAATTAGCTCAGAAGAAGAACCAGAAAAGGGAAAGCCCACCAAAGGAGAGGAACATCCTAAAGGTCAGCTCAATTAATAAACATAACGCTACAGTATACATTAAGTGTAAATGGTTAATGCACTGGTACTTGTATAGCACTTTTCTACTCTAGTTGAGCACTCAAAGCACTTTTTACTACACCCATCACTCTATTGGTGATGGGTCTTTTTCATTACTTCATGGCACTGTGTCCTTAAAGTTTAGTCATTTGTATTCAGATTGCTTCTGAATGTTTACCCTTTGTAGGGATTGATGAAGAGTCTGAAAGTGAGGAAGAGAGTGAGGAGGAGAAACAGAATGAGGAAGAAGCAAAAGAGGAGGAAGAGGAGGAGGAGGGGAAGAAAACCCCAGTTCAAATGGAAAAGAAGAAGAAAAAAGGTAAAGACCTCAAAGACACGATACATACTGTTGAATGGAGTAGTTTAAAACATGAGTGGTGTTTAAAGAAATACGTGTTTATGCATCACAGACAGCAGTGGAGAATCAGACAGCTCAGACGACAGTGACATCGATGGAGAGACGGCCTCTGCTCTGTTCATGGCGGTTAGTGTGTGTGATTGGAGAATAGATGAATATTTGCTTTTTTTTTTCTTTTTTTTTAAATCAAGTTAGTTTTTTTTTTTTAATGTAACCTATAATTATCTTAAGTAACAGTCTTCAGGGCCATTTTTGCATATAAATAAAATAATGAATATATCTGACCACTGTGCAACCAGTTAAGGAGTATTTCATATCAGTGGTGAATATAATTCTGTATTGGACATCTTTTCCTCCCTGTCTCAGAAAAAGCGCACACCCCCTAAACGTGCAGGTGGCCGCGGCTCTGCAGGCAGCTCCAGGACTGGCAGCCGTCCTGGAACTCCATCCTTAGACTCTGCCTCCACCTCAAATACGCTCCGTGCTGCTGCCAGCAAGCTAGAGCAGGGTGAGTCCTCAAAAAGCCCACACAAATACTCATACATACACAGAATAGTAGACATATGTTTTAATGGATTTATGTTGGGCCTTCAAAAGTGGCTGTTGACTCTGAAACCTTCTGTTGTTTTATTTTATTCCAAATAAACGTCTCTTTTCTGTAGGTAAGAGACAGGCTCCTAGCGCCGACTCACCTGCTGCCAAAAAGCTTAAGCTGGAGCCCAGCACTCAGAGCCCTGTTCCCTCTGGGAAGAGTACACCTCAACCCCAATCAGGCAAATCCACCCCCAGCTCCAGGTAATTTCTTCCCTACTCCTATGTAGACAGACAGTAATTTCTTGTTGCATTTTGTGGTTTCACAGAAATGTCTTACAATTCACAAAGCTAACCTAAAAATACAGACATATTTAATTTAAATACAAGCCCTGAAAACTGTATTCCTTACTGTTGATTCGCCCCACAGCGATGTGCAGCTGACAGAGGAAGCAGTTCGCCGCTATTTGATCCGTAAACCAATGACCACTAAAGACTTGTTGAAGAAGTTCCAGACTAAGCGCACGGGTTTGAGCAGTGAGCAGACGGTCAATGTGCTGGCACAGATCCTTAAACGCCTCAATCCGGAGCGCAAGAACATAAACGAAAAAATGCACTTCTACCTCACTGAATAACCAGAGGAACAGAAGGAGGTTGTAGCTGGGGTAGAGAAGTGCTAAAATTGAACCTCTTCCAGTGAAACCATTTTATTGTTTCAGACCCGTGGAAGGAAAAAGGTTTGTTGGTGACACTTAAGAAAAAGTATTTTGTCAACAATTTTGAGTTTGTTTTTCATAGGCTGAGGTTTTGCATTAAAGGGGACTTTCCAATTTCCTATTCTGCATTTTTATACTTTAACTTTGCTAAAAAGATTTTTACAGGATTTCCAGTTCAAAATCATCTTTCTCTGTCTGTATCACAGTTTATCCTCTTTCAGCTGCCTCCCGCCTCCTTTAAAGCTAACTTTCTTCTGATTGGCTGCCCCTCATAAAAAGTGGTATAAACAGCAGGTGGGTGGGGTTCTCATTTACATCACACAGATGAGAGTAGAAAAAATATGGATATGACAGAAAAGGAATAGTAGAATAGGTCCCCTTTAAGTAACAGACTTGTCCATTAAATAATGCTGAGTGAAAAATTAATTTGTTTATAATTCTTTGACAACATTTCATAGTTTGTTTTTTTTTTTGTTTGTTTTTTCTCAGTTCCTTTTGGTAGATTATTAGTTTTTCTAATAAAAAGATTATTAAGGGTTTCACTTTTTGTACCTCATCTGTCAGTGTTTTTAAAAACTAAAAACTTTCCTTTACAGGCACTAAAACGGGCATTTCTTTTGTTAAATTATTGGCTCAACAGTTGTCTGGAACTATTTTAATACAAACAGATTTATTAAACATGCTTTATATTAAAAATCTAAATATTATGTTGCTTAGAGTGAAAACTTAAAGATAGCATTAAAAATAAATGGCAGCAGTTAATATTCATTTCTGTCTTTCGCCACTTGATGTCCACACAATATCATAGTTAGGCACAAAACACTTGTTGGGTTATCGTTATAGCTGCAAGACAAAAACAAGAGTGCATGCAAATATTGTTTGAAAGCTCATTTGTATACCTGTCAAGGAGCAAAGACTTTTTGTTATTGTAACCAACACAAACTTGTTTTGCTGCTTTGTTTTAGTGACCTGAGATGGCCTGTATTATCTGTAATGAAGTTGCAATTTTGACATAACTGGTATGCAATAATTATTAGAAAACACGGCATACATCAATTTTCATTTATATGCAGATGATACTCAGCTTTATCTATCCATGAATCCAGATGACACACATCAACTAGTTAAACTGCAGGAATGTCTTAAAGACATTAAGGCCTGGATGACCTCTAATTTCCTGATTCTAAATTCAGATAAAACTGAAGTTCTTGTGCTCGGCCCCACAAATCTTAGAAACATGGTGTCTAACCAGATAGTTTGGATGGCATTACCTTGGAGTCATTTTTGACCAGGATATGTCCTTCAGTGCGCATATACAAATATGTAGGACTGCTTTCTTAAACCATTTGTGCAATATTTCTAAAATTAGAAACATCCTTTCTCAGAGTGATTCTGAAAAGCTAATTCAGGTATTTATTACTTCTAGGTTGGACTACTGTAATTCATTATCAAGCTGTCCTAAAAACGCCCTGAAAAGCCTTCAGCTGACCCAAAATGCTGCACTGAGAGTACCGACAGGGACAAGAAAGAGAGAGCAGATTTCTCCCATACTGGCTTCTCTTCATTGGCTCCCTGTTAAATCCAAAATTGAATTTAAAATCATTCTTCTCACATTCAAGGTCCTGAATAATCAGGTCTTGTCATATCTTAAATCTTACCTCATAATACCATATTCTAACAGGGCACTTTGCTTTCAGACTGCTGGCTTACTTGTAGTTCCTAGAGTTTTCAAAAGTAGAATGGGAGGCAGAGCCTTTATTTGTTTAGGCACTTCTACTATGGAACTAGCTCCCAGTTTGGATTCAGGAGACAAACACTCTCTTCCACAGTGTGTCTTTTGTCCTGCCTCCCTCCCCTCACCCCAGCCACTTGCAGCAGATGGCTGCCCCTCCCTGACCCTGGTTCTGCCTGAGATTTCTTTCTGTTGAAAGGGTGTTTTTCCTTCCCAATACTGTAGGGACTTTACCGTACAATATAAAGCACCTTGAGGTGATTCTTGTTGTTGTGAATTGGCGCTTATATAAATAAAACTGGAATTGAATTATATTTACACGGTACGAGCTGTTGTCTCAAGGTCTGTTATAAGGGAAAGACCATACAATATTACAGCAAGAACCCCAACATTCAGAAAATCCCCTATGAGCCAGCACTTGGCGAGAATGGGGAGGAACAAATCCCTTTTATGAGGTCTAGATGTGAAGCAGAACCAGGCTAAGGGAAGGAGCCTGGTGCTGTGACCAGCTGGGAGGTGAAAGGAAAGAGAAGACAGAAAAGGCTCTGACAGAGAAACCAAGAGCAACACAAGACAAAACAAAAGCTACAAGTTGAGTAGATTAAAGTTAACAACATACAATAAATTATATAAAATCACATGGGGAGTGAAGACGTGGTGGTCAGGGCATCATGTTAAGTCCCCCAGCAGGCTGAGCTTATAGCTTTTATTTAGAAAATTTTTTTTTTTTTTTTTGGTGTACATCATAATTGGCACATTAGACAGAATGCATTAATCCCAGGGCCTGCACATCTATGTCCACCCCATCTTTGACTGAGACCTAATCCCCTTCACCTGCTGTGATACTGTGATGTTAACTCTCCAACTCTGCTGTCATCCATGTGTTCAAACCCAAGTCATCTGCAGTCATTACAACTATAAAAATGTTATAAAATAAATGTAATTTGGCACTCTCTTCTTTACCTGAGTTACGGTGCTGAAGACGTGCATGAGGAATACTTGTCTAAACTGGGATTTGTGTTTAAGTACTGTTTGTTTGTAGTGATGAATAAGGTTTAAATACTCGGTTCCTCCTACACTGAGCCTTTTACAGAGATGTGCTGCTACCATCTACTGGTCATAATTTCGATTGCTTTAAATAAACAAAGTGCATTTTTAGGCAAATTGTTGCACAAAAGAACACCTTATTTTCAATTAAAACACTGGGTCTTCTTAAAATTAAAATCCATAAAGAAGGTAATCTTAAAATTAGAACGTCTGGCTGTGTTACACTTACTGCTCCAGGTCTTGTCAAAAGACAGCTGTGTGGTTATGTAATTTCTTCTTAATTATTTTCATTAATAATCCACCCATTGAGTCTCCACACATATTAACACTATAGTGCAAAGCTATTAATGCATTTAAGATCATTTTATTTGGTAAGGTACACTGGAAATGTTGCACAGAGTCTCTGTATTATACAGAATTACAGGAACACACCAAAGTGATGATATTATATAAATACACAAATCTAAATCAAAGGACATCCCTTCCCTACAACATTTTGATGTTGAACCAACAACAATATTCAGACACATTTAATTAAATCTGTCATCTGCTCCAGGATCCAGTGCAGATTTAGAAGAATGCTCTTTGCATTTAATCATTCAGTCTTTTCAACAGCATGACCTGTGCAATAAACATCCTAAACACCCCATTTTATAGTCACTATTAGCTTTAATACTTCCATGAGTATCACTGGCACAATCCTCAAAGCTGGATTTATGTTCTGCTGTTATTAAAGCAGACATCAGAGCTGGAGATTATCCCGGGAGGTTGCGACAGATGACGGAAATTCGCCGCCGTCGAGGCACTCTCTGCCCATTGAACACAGACTCCTCATCTTTCAGGATCTCATGAGTGAAGTTATATCTGGCCTGGTCCCTGTACAGACGTAAAAAGGATAGGATGAACTTTTAAGAATCCTGTAAAGTACCACAACTACAGTTTTTACTGTAACCATTCAGGCATTAATCAAAAACCCAGTCACTTTATATTTAGGAAATATTAAGAGTAAGATATGAAGCGAGTGCAACATCTAATGAACCTCAGTATGTAGAGGGAGCGTCGGGAAAGCAGCAAGTCCAGCCATTCGCTGGGTGAGTCGTCCTTCACTAAGCGCATAATACTGTCAGACAACAGACTCAGGCCTGCAATGGTGCTGCCACAGAACTGAAACATGAGAAAATGGCAAGAGAGTAAGACCACAGCTACAAATAAAGCCTACAAATGTTAAAGTGCTACACCACCATTCGTGTATGTAAGTTTTCTTTGATTAAAAAAAAAAAAAAAGTTGTTTCCTGAAGCCACTGCACAAAATATGGGGAACCCACCTTGACACTGTCGATGTGGGGCTTGATGTAACCAGTCTTGTCCAAATCTATAACGTGCACAGGGCCCAGGAGTTGACTACCCTGAGCAAATGATACAGATCGAACCCGATTCAAGATCTCCTCACACTCTGCCCCCCATCTTAGACGCTCAGTCTCTCTGTACCCATGGATTGCCTAAATGTGTACGCATTGGTGCAGGAAAAAGGAAATAAAGTCATTATAACTGTCACTGCTTGTGGTTGTACTGTATGCTGCTCTGAGGCAGGGAAAACGATTCCACTACACTAATCAGCCACAACATTAGGAATAAAATCTACAGCTACAACTCTGCCGTACAGTTTAAAAGGGGTTATCTTGCTTTATGTTGTTTATTATTGAGGTCATGGGGAGGGGTGTACCGGACTCCATTATTATCAGAACTATTCCTAATGTTTTGTCTCCCTCATACATGTTGCTGGGTTAGCCAAAATATCAGAAATACTTCTAAATGCAATGCCGTAAAATCAGCGTTTGTTTTGACTGTGACCTTGCAGCTCCAGCTCCACCTTGTAAATATCCAGTAGTTAAGTTTTGTGCAACTTATAAAAGCTTTCCGTCAACAATAATCTTCACTTACATCGTCCCAGTGGTCAAATTCGTAGCGTTTCTTCTTCAGGCCTGACTCCAGCTCCTGCAGAAAAGCAGCCTCTTCCTTCTCGGTGATGAAGTCCGTTCTCACCTCCACCTGCGAGCCCAGCCTCTGCACCAGCTCCCGGCTGGACCCCACGATTGGAGCGTCATCACGGAGCGGTAAAAGGCCGCTGCTGGCACCGGAGCTCAGAAAGCGCGAGTTAGTGACGTAAACAGCTGGTCTGTGAATTTGCGTTAATACCGTCAACAGTGGTTTCATCGTCCCTTTAGATGTATTACTACTTAATGTCGTTATAGATCCCGATTTACCTTTAACCGCGTTTTAGTGTTGTTGACATAAGTCAAGCAGATACGTGAGACGCCATGTTGGAAATGAAATGCATTGTGGGGAGTGAAGTCTTCTTACAGCTAAACGCGTGAAAGAACCTTTAACAAAATATTTTACTTCCAGTGTACAAATAAAATAAATAAGTCACCTGCAAACTTGTGGCGTACCAAGTAACCCCTATGAAATGAGAATGACTGTATATATAAACTGAAAGGGCAACTACGAGGTGCTTATCAAAATTCACACAAAATAACAAAAACGATTCAAAACTACATTTAAAAGCATACAAACAAAAGACGAAGAAAGCAAGAGTACACATTTTAAAGGCATTATAAAACATTATGCAAAAGCCATTCTACACATTATGAAGTGAATTATTCTGAATGTAAATGGGAAACCATTATAATTCTGCAAAAACTGCAGTGTTGTGTTCCTTCCACTGAGTGTTTGTGAGTTTTATTGCTGCGACAGTTAATGAGTTCAAAAATCAAAGTAGGAGGAAATAAGGGTGTGGATAAGGTGTTTAGTAATATTAGGTCTGATCTAATATTCTAATCTGTACAAAGCAAGACTGGACTAGACTTGATATGCTGGTTGAAATTGAGATTCTGATTGAAAATAATGCACAGATTTCTGGCCGATTGCTTTGGGTTATTTATTGGTTGTCCAGTGTGGGAAGTGACACTACTAGAAATATGATCAGCACCAATAACAAGTAAATGGTAAAGGGACTGGTAATTATATAGAACTTTCTACAAGTGTACAAGTATTTTTATTATTGTGTATAAATCATCCTCCAAATTTTCCAAGATTTGGTAAGTATTTTTGGCGAGTTTAACACTTGAAAAAAGTGTGTCAATACGATTGTAAACTTTGTCTAAAACTTGCTAGAGTTTCAAGAGTTGTTTTTTTGTTTTTGTTTTTTTGTTTGTTTGTTTTTGTTTTGTTTGGTTTTGTTTTTCGGGGGGGGGGGGGGGGGGGGGGGGGGGTGGGGGGGGGCGTCAGACACACAAATGAAGGATATGCTGATAGAAACAAGAAGTGAGAAACCACACCAGAAAACCTAAACCACATTCAATTCAATACTATCTAAATCTCACAACCCCTGGACAGGATGTTGACATAAAATAGAGTAAAAATAACTTCTGCACCAGCCCAGTAAATTTTGCCAACACTGAAACTGTATTTTCAATAAAATCCCTTTATAAGGAAAATTCCTCCTGCGGCTCAGGTGCTGACTACTTCATCAGTTCCATACTTGCCGCTAGGTGGCCTAATATGATCTTAAATAGACATGCAAGTCCTCCCATGTGGAATCTGGTCAGGGTTGTTCACATAACAATCTTTTGAATTTTCAACATAAAAGTAGCTTCCATTCATGAGATAATAACAATTTTAATTGTTGTATAATTTCTAATTCATGTCCACACATGGCCCACCAGGTTATGCTTACACTGTTATGTTAATGCTTCTGCTCAGTAAATATAAAAGACCTTTTTATGTGGTGTACAGGCAGGACTAAGAAATGAATGGAAGCATATGCTGTGATTTATCTGTATGAACACTGGAGGGAACTGAATGCCCGTGATTGCAAACTGAATCAGCTCAATGTGTCAACATGTTTCAACATCTTGTCAAAATTCTTTTCAATTTATTCACCATCAAATGTGTGGTGGATAAAATATTCAAAAAGCTTTTTTTTATTATTATTATTATTATTGTTAGGCTTTAAAATTCTTTACCTGGTGCGAGGGATTTTTCATTGCCTATTATGTAGAAACTGGATCAGATTTGGATTTTTATCTCAAACTATTAATTTATTAATAAAATAGGTGTTTATAATGGTATTTAGTGACAGCCCATATCTTAACTGGAAAGAGGATGGACATGAAGAAATTAATAGTTTTAGGTTGGGGGGGGGGTACATGAACAGACATGTATAAATAAATTATTAAGAAATTTGAAAAATGGGGGGAAAAAACATGAACATAGAGACTAGTAAAAATCAATTAATAGAGTTTATACATTTTCTGCTCATTATACTGAGTGAATTTGTACTGAATATTTGAAAGGTGGAAAAATTGAGGATGTAAAATAAAAAGAGAAAAGAGCAGTACTTAGAGTAGACAATGACTTCATCCTCACTGAGATTCCCACAGACGGGAAAAAAAAATGCTTACTTGACCTACTTACCACTAAGGATAGGTTACCACTTTTTACTCCCCTGCTTCCTCTTTTGGTTTGTTTCCAGGCAAATCCAGCATCTCCTTTACCTTCTCAAGAAATGCACTGCTTTTACACTGAAGTTAAATTGTGAATAAAACTGAGGCATGCAAAGGTAAAGTAAAAAAAGATAGCTGCTTGTGGAGGGCCAGCTTCCTTACCCTACTTATGACTAGCTTAATAATTTTGGATGTTTAAAAATGTAAAACGTCTGCTTCTTCTAGCTCTACTGAACTTTAGTCCACCATAATCACACATACTCAGGCAGAGTTTGCTGTTGATATGTGTGTACATGATCCAAAACATCCAAATGCATCCCCACTAATAAACCTTGTGCATGCAGCACAAGGTTTACTACTGCTCCTTCTGTGAGCCTATAGTATTGGTCTCGGTCAGTGAGCATCCACAATAACACACATACCTCCTCCTCATACGCACACACACACATAAACATGCAACTGATGTGATTCCCATTTCATTGTTGGATGCCATGTTGCTGCCCCCAGCATTACATCCATCCAGCCATGACAAGTGTTATGAAGAGTGGGTTCATATTTTAATTCCCAGTTGGTGGGCTCATTTAAAGCCTCTGTGATTCACTGAATTATCATCGGTCAGATTTTCCTGGAGGCATCATTATGCCTTCTGTTGAATCATGCAATTAAAATGAAAATCACCAGAAAAGTACTCGGCAGTGGCCATTTTGTATGATACTTGTGTATAACTGCCCCGATGTTACTGCATAATAAGAATAAGCAACACAAAATCAGAATATAATAGGACAGTGTCTGTATTGTTTTGAGGCACTGTTACACTAGGATAGATTTATTTGATGCACACAATAGAAAGAGAGCAATGAGAAGTTGCGGGATCCCCACCTCCTGCTTTTCCCTTGATTTTTTTTTTTTTTTTTTCATTTTGGTGTGTGTGTGCATTATTATGTGGGGACATATGGCTTCCCACATGCTCTACATCCTTCTTGTCTGAAGGACAACCGAGAACCAGTGAAGAATTGGCTGCCAGCTCTTCACTGCAGTATGTGTTGTTAGTTATGCCCTCTATTCAGTCATTAAATGAGTTAATTATGCTTTAAAGGGTGTAATATTTTTTTCTCCAGTTTTCTGTTGCTGAACACCTGAATCCTTACATTCCTCAGAACTCAGGTTATGTAAAGATGATGATGCTATAACAACAGTAAAAACACTTTTGACCTTTAGAGTAATCTGTCATTTTAGTTTGTGGTGTATGATGTGAACCAGTGTTGCAGAGGTTTACATGAAAATCTGCGACTGGTCTGTGGAGTGCCGGGTTCATCAGGGGCGGAGTGCTCTACATGCATCCAGCGATTGAATTATTCAATCTTATGAATCATTGAGTTACGACACTCCTTTTTAGGCCTTTGCCTCAGAGCTCCAGCCTCACAGCTACCCGCTATTTGAACATCTGACAGAGGAAGCAAAACAACAGAGAACCATTCGGACACTTTTAATCTCTACGGATGGGAACAACTGTTTTTTTTTTTTTTTCTTTGTGTGTTGCATTTGAACCCACAATTCCATAACAGGATGGTGAATAATTTTGTTCTGATTATTCATCATCCCTCTTTGACTAAAGTCATTAAAAGTTCATTTGTTTCTCTAGCCAACTGTGCAGAATCATTTTTTTCTTTTTCAAAGATGTCCTTGTTGTCCATACATGTGCATGTTGTACAGTGCTGTGCAAGAGTCTTGAGACACACTTATGTCATTGTATTTTGCACATGCACAAACATACATAGAAACACAGTATATGTGGCAAAACTAGAGCTTGTGTAATTATATCAAGCTCGAAAGTCAATATTTGGTGTGACCACCTTTATTCTTAAACAGCCTGAACTCTCTTAGGAAGCTTTCTGGTAATTTATTTAAGTAGTCTTCAGGAATAGTTCTCCGGGCTTCTTGAAGGACATTCAAAGCTCTTCTTTGGATGTTGGCTGCCTTTTGTTCTGTTCTCTGTCAAGATGATCCCACACTGCTTCAATAATGTTGAGCCCTGGGGAGGCCAATCCATGACTGATAGTGTTCAATCCATTCCAGGTATGTTTTTACTGCATTGGCAGTGTGTTTGAGATCACTGTCATGCTGAAAATTGAAGCCTTCTCCAATCAGATGCTTTGTGCATGGTGGATCAAAATTTGGTTTGCAGCCCCAAACCACGACAAAGCATCCACCATGTTTTATAAATGGCTGTAGACACTCACTGTTGCACCTCATTCTTGACCTCCTCTGTACATATTGATGACAGTTTGAACCAAAACTGTCAAATCTGGATTTACCTGACCATAAAACCTCTTACCACTGAGTTTCAGTCCACTTCTTGTGCAATTTGGCATTCCTCAGCCTTATTCATGCTTCTCTTCTTTAAGAATGGCTTCTTGACAGCCATGACCATTTCTGATGACGCTTGAACAGTAAATAAACAGTAGATAGCTCAGCTGATCCAGGTCCAGATGCAGCTCTCAGGTCCTGTTAGGTCTTTGCTAGTTTTTTTTTTTTTTTAAAATTTCTTTAAGACATGAATGTCAGATACTGTTCATCTGCTGGAGATTTTTTTTTAATGCTTCCCACGTCCTTTGTCCTCTACTTGTCTAGTTTGCTCAAATTTGTTACCATCACTCTTCACACTGTGCCAAGATATGCCAGGTTTCCAGCTAACAGCTCTTTGGAAACCACCTTGGTTGTGCCAAAATTCTATTTTATGCCTGTCAAACTGTGTTATCTTAAGGCTTTTTTTTTTCTTTCTTTCTTTTTTTTGTTTTGTTTGTAGATTCAACTAAAGAAATTGGAACAAATTGTGTATTTTTGCAAGAGTGCTGGTATTGTCTACAGATACAATTAAAAATTGTTTCTTTGCAAAGTCATCTGTCATGTATGGACACAACACTGGTTCATCCCTCGAGTTAGGTGCCTTTTTCTGTTTGGTTGATTCCTAGGTCAAAATGGTCAGGTACAATTATTGGACTGATAATAAATGAAAAAGCAGCCAATGTCCAAAGAAAAACTTTGAAAGACCTTCAGGAGACCTGGGGAACTATTGCTCATAACTAGAAAGTCTGGCTATAAAAAGAAATGAAGGGTGGCTCAAGACTTTTGCACAGTACTTTATATTTCAAAGATTTCACCACTCAATCTGAATTTAAAACACATTCTGAGGTTCTGATATAGCAATTACCATACTGTTCTGGGTTTTAAAATGCTATTAATAGGAAAGGTATAGAAAACAGTAAAGATAAATTTGATGGATTCAGAGTCATAATGTCCCAGTGCTAGATATGAACAAAATCAGCATCTTCCCCATCCTACTTTTTTTTTAAATCCATTATTTATGTGGCCCTAGTATGAGCTAAAGTCTGGGTTGCTCAGGTCTTAAAGGAAATATCCTTTTTCCCTAAATGATGGAGAGGGGCGTGGTTTCAGTCATGGAGGCTAAAATCTAACAAAAATGCTCCTCATATTGAATTACTTTCCTCAGTTAAAATCACAATAAATACACATAGTTTATAATGTACCACTATATTTTCTATAGAGACAGTCATATGCTCTGGTGAGGTAACTGTTTTGTGCATATGTGGCCTTGGAATGGTTGCTCCACAGTGCTTCATGTCCTGGCCTTTGTAGGTTTGGACAGAAGGATGCTGCTCCTTATAGCCTCTGGCACTGAAGGGCAATAGATAATTTCACAGATCGTCACACCAACACAATACTTCTTGGCAATAAATCTTATACTGTTGGAAAGCCTGTTTACCCCCCCCCCAAAATGGTGCCACAATGATCAGCTGTTTGGCAAGTTTTTCATGGGTACAACCCATATACTCAACTCTGCTGCTCAACCCACAAATGCATTTTCTTTACAAATTTGGCACCATTTCACTTGCAGGCTACAGTATTGACCATTCTGTAATCTTCTGTTACATAGTACCAAAACAAAACAAAACAAAAAAACAAGCTAAAAAAAAAAAAAAACTTTAATAACGAACAGTATGTAGCACAGACCTAGATGATCTTTCAATGTCAAAACTAAGACTGTTTATTTCAATTACCCCTAAAAATAAATGTCAACTTAAAAAATAAATAAATATCAACTTTTTATATACCAATGAGTGAGAGACATATAATTGAAGCCACACCGGCTCGGACATCACGGAGGGTTGACGAACCAGGATATACTGACAAGGACTGGGCTACTGGAACAGGACTACAGCACCAACCAACAGCAACCTTCCTGAAATGGATTCAGTAACCATCACAGTGGCAGACATCCAAAGGCTGACATGATTCACACCTGCTAACTAACTACCTGCACTCCATAAGGCCCTGGCAGCACAAGGCACAGCCAGAATGGCCGGCTGAAGACTGGACAATCCTGATCCCCGAAGACCACCAGAAGGGACCAGTCCCATCCAACTACCAGTCAATAACTTCCTCAGTACAACATGGAAGCACCTGTCAGACATCACAGCGCTAAGATGAACAGGCACGTGGCGCAATACATGAGCGGGGTCCACAAAGGAACTGGCAGAAATACCGGAGGAGCAAAACACCAGCTACTAGTAGATAGAGCAATCACTCAAGTCTGTAAGACCAGATTGACCAACCTGTGCACCACCCGGATTGATTACAAGAAAGTCTATGACTCAATGCCTCAATGGATCTTAGAATGGCTAGAACTGAATAAGATCAACAGAACCTTCATCAGGAACTCAGCGGGGTTCCTGACTCAATTGCAAAAGTCACCATCAAGTGCAGGATTTACCAAGGAGATGATCTGTCCCCACTGCTGTTCTATATAGGCCTGAACCCCCTCAGGCGGATAATTAACAAGACTGGCTACGGATACCGACTATGGAATGGAGCAAATATCAGCCATGTCCTGTACATGGACGACATCAAGCTGTATGCCAGGAGTGGACAAGGCAATGATTCACTGATCCACACCCCTAGGATCTACAGCAATGACACTGGAATGTCATTTGGACTGGAGTAGTGCAGTCAGATGGTATCAAAGAGAGGGAAGGTAGTCAGAAGTACCTTGGAATCCCACAGGCAAATTAAAACCATAAAGTGGCAGCTAGGAAAGCTGCAACCGCCAAGTACCTGCAAAGAGTAAGGCAAGTCCTGAGGAGTCAGCTGAATGGGAAGAACAAGATCCTGGCAATTAACACCAATGCCGTGCTGGTTGTCAGATACCCTGCTGGAATAATAAGCTGGTGGAGGAGATAGAAGCCACTGACATCAAGACAAGAAAACTCACCCCAAATCTAGCACACTCAGATTGTATGCTAAGCAGAAGGAAGGAGACTGAGGACTAGTGAGTATCAGAACCATTATCCTGCATGAAACAACAAAGATCCATGAGTGCATTGGCAATGTGGCCACAACTGATCACATACTTAGTGACTACCTCAGCCAGCAGAATCTTGAAAAACAAGAGGAGCAAGAACCATCATGGAAGGACAGGCCATGCACGATATGTATCACCAGTAGATAGAAGAAGTGGTTGATATTGATAAATCCTACCAATGGCTGGAAAAAGCTGGACTGAAAGACAGCACAGAGGCACTAATTATGGCATCACAGGAACAAGCTTGGAGCACAAGACCACAACAAGCAAGACCCTAGGTGCAGGCTGTGCAGATCTGTCCCTGAGACGATCCGGCACATAACAGTACAGTGCAAGATGCTAGCAGGCAGGGCATCCATGGAATGCCATAACCAAGTGGCTGGCATAGTATACAGGAACATCTGTGCCGAGTATGACCTAGAAGTCCCACGGTCAAAATGAAATATGCCCCCAAGGGTGATTGAGAATGACCAAGCTAAGATCCTGTGGATAAACTGGTGATGGCTAACCAACTAGACATAATAGTGGTGGACAGGCAGAGGAAGAAAGCCGTAGTGATAGATGTAGCAATATCAAGTGACAGTAACATGAAGAAGAAGGAGCACAAGAAGCTCGAGAAATACCAAGGGCTCAGAGAAGAGCTAGAAAGAATGTGGAAGGTGACAGCAACAGTGGTCCCCATTAATCGGAACACATGGGGCAGTGACCCCCAAACTGGGAGAATGGCTCCTGCAGATTCCAGGAATGACATCTGACATCTCCAGAAGAGCGCAGTCCTAGGAACAGCTAAGATACTTTGCAGGACCCTCAAGCTCCCGGGCCTCTGGTAGAAGACTCGAGCTTGGAGGACAAAAAGACTGCACTGTGGGCAGTCTTTTTGTCAGTGTGGTTTTTATGGTTACACTAATATCAATAATGTAACAATAAATATTGTCTTTCCTGAATTTTTGGGCACAGCAAAACTCTTTCCTTTAGAAGTTATTTCTACAGCTAAATAAATAACTGTAGAGTGTTATAGCCCACACACCTATTACACTACACCTACATACTGTGTAATTATAATATAAGAAAGGGAGTTCAAGATTCCTCATAATACAGCATAATACAAATGATGAAATGCCATCATTTGCTTTGCTTCTTTTGTTATGTTAATGGTTTGGGGACTTCCTTCAGAGGTCTTGAAAAGTTTTGAACCTGTGTTGCATCGTGGACATGTTCATCTTTGTGTACTTGTGAAAATCATTGTATTCCCAAACCCCTAAATCATCATGAATAACCTAATCCCTAAGTCAGCAACTCCCCTGCAAACAGGAGGATAGTAGAAAGATTGTGTCAACCAATATAGAAAAAACAAAAAAACATCAAAATTCAGTTAGTTGAAGAATTAGGTTGAGCTGCACATGAACGTCTTAACAGCTGATTAACAGTTAGCTGGGTGTAATCACTAAGACTAAAATTTAAAGTAGTAGAAAAATAGTCTGAAATGGTTTAAACTGCTACAAGTAATTTAGAAAAAGGTAAGTAACTTTAACTAATTATTGTATAATTTGCACATATGCAAACATGCATGTCACTCTTGTAGTCAAGTCTTCTTGTGGCTAAAGTCACAGTAACACGTGGATAGAAAGGAATGATGCTTCCCAGAGGAAAGAGACCATTGTTTTGTTGAACCATGCTGGCTGAGGTGACATCTCCCGTGCATGGGAGTCAACCCCACAATACGCTAGAGCAGTCCTATATGTTTGCAGCACTGGGGCTTTATTTCTGATTTCATGTCGTTCTCCATTGTGCTGAATTGTGTTGCTGTCCATTGTCCTGAAGTGATATCAAGGTTAGCAGCCAGCAGAAGGTTTTTAATGAAATGCAAATTCAAAAGGTGCTTTATTGTGACAGTTTCTGAAAACAATATCGCCAAAGCAGCATTAAAATACGATTATAATAAAAGAACAGTACAGTTATTAATCTCATAATCTTATCCATCTCAGTGATATCTATCTATGGTTATGATCAGCATTTAAAGTTTGTGTTCTTGCATGCCCTTGAGGAAGGGGTCAGTGTCACTCTCACGACGGGTTGCTTTGCTTAAGTGCACACAAAACGATCCCTTTCTGACATATTCGATAGGCGTTTAAGGTGGAACTGTTATCGACTGGCTGTCACACGTGCCACGCTCCTCTACTGATTCGGTTTGCCAGATTTGCTAGACTCCCTTAAATCTGTATATGCATTATCATTTCCCATTGACTGACACGGCTATTTGTAGAGTCAATCAATTAGCTCACATATAAGGGAATGTTCTCCTGGAACATGCTTCAGGCTTCTTCACTTCTTCGCAGGGGCTTAATATAATGTGGCACCAGCACTTTCCTAAAGGTGTATACTGGATGATTAAATATGACAACAACTCTCTGCCGCCTTTCTCCCGTGCCCACTTACAGCTTTTCTTTAAAACTGATATGTTTAGGTTAAAAATTGCTTTAATTAAGGTGGAATGAGGGTACGTGCAGAGATATTTTCGCAATAAAATAAATAAATGGCACAGTTCTTATCATCTCTCGGCGTTGTCCTATCACCTCCCCTCTCTTTCCTCTGTGTTGTCACTGAAAATGCGCAGAGCATATGGTCACACCTTGAACAGGCACCAGTGTTTTGGTCGAGCGATTATAAAAGCCTCGAGGAGGAGAGGAGATGAGAGTGAAGAAGCGAGGAAGGCAGGAAAGAAGATCCTAGACTCGGTTTCGGGGAGGGAGGGAGAAGAGAGCTCTCTTCGTCCATTAATTTCCAAATGTCTGTTGCTAAGAATAGCCTCCCCCCTCCACCTTCCCTAACAAACACACGCAGAATCGCGCGGGCACACTTTGACGTGCGTTTACTCACGAGCCCGTGTGCGCGCAGTCATTGTCAGCTTGGGTTGCAGCTGTATCTTTGCGGGAGCTGCATAATGCCAACACCCCCCACCCCTCCGCCCCCCAAACACACACACACACACACACACACACACACACACACACACACACACACACACACACACACACACGCACCTCCACCCTATCCCCATACGTATACTTGGACGCACATACTTCCCCTCCGCCGCACACGCGCGCTTAACAGGCTATAATAAGAATACCCTACAAGATCATAATACTTCTTTTGAAGAAGAAAGACAAGTGGTCACCTCAGTTTTACACCAACAGACTGTTTCTGTTTCAGTTCTATCCAATTCAACTGGGCAGGGCTGTACAGCGCGAATCACGTTAAAAGAAACAGGCGGTAGACGATGCCTCCATCCCTGACATAGGTCTGGAAGTTGGACGCGCTGCGTGCGTCATGTGCTGTGGCTGCAGAACTGAGCAGACTCCCCATTATAGTTCACACTATAAGCTGAGAGACAACGCGCGGAGCGATTTATTTCATTTATTGACAAGACTTCGTCCCGAATTCTAAGGAAACAGCCAGTCCCCTCCCTTTCATCCTGTCACCATCCATTCACCGATCCATCCGTCCGTTTGTCCCTCTCTTCCTCCCCCTTGGGGCTGCCGGACCAGAAGAGAAGAGGCCGTGAGGAGGAACGGACTACTCCAATGAGATCGAGAGAAAGGACGCTCTGCCAGGACATTTGAGCTCCTCAGTGCGGACGAAGGTTGACTTTTTAAGGCGGGAATGGTGATGGACTTTATCGGTACTACTGCACTTAAAATGGCCAAACCAAGATCATGAGAGGGTGTAAAGCGGCGGAGAAGCGACCGTCATACCCTTGTCTTTGACGACGCCGCTCGTGTGTCCCTTGCTTGGGCTTCTGGATGGCCACGCAGGTGAGGGATAGAAGATGATGGTTTCAACGAGGGAGGGTGCTACTGAAATCGTTTGAAAAAATTATTCAATCTAGGCTACGGCGCAAGACAGCAATGACACCGACATTTCACAGGCAAACGGTATTTTTTTTCTTTCTCCTTTCTGCTTGAGATTTGACATTCTGAAATAAGACTCATGAATAGCAAATGTCACATTTTTTCTGTTCCCAAGGCTTGTCAGAGCGCACTGGTAAAACAACTGTAAGGTGCCTGGAGCCACATTATTACCACACACTCTATCAAACATTGCGGATGTTTCAAAAATAAATAAATAATAGTAGCTTTTCCCTTTCAATGCCTTTTAAGTCTGTGGAAACGCTGCTGTTTCCAAAAAATGCCAAGCTGAACATCACCGACTGTCGTGGATAGCTGTAAGCTGTTGATTATTTATTTTATTTTAATAATCTCATTTATTGAGGCCTGGGTTATATTCGGTGCGTTTAGATTGTCATTACATGCTATCACGAGAGCAAAGAAATGAAACGTCCAGAAAGGTGCAGGAAGCTCTGGTGCGCTCTGAGGCAGGCATGTACCGTGGGCAACATGGAACATTCATGTTAACTCGCTACAGTCTCCCCTTGATTTCATGTTGGGGGCGAGTCCTGCTTTATATGGATATACGAGTGGACAAAGACTGAGAAACCCCACAGTACTACCATACAGTGCAACCAGTCAACCAACCGACCACACATTTAATTTCCTCACACCCACAATTGGCCGTTGGCAGAGACGCACAGAAAAGGAGACAGTACATGGGCGTCCTCGTCTGCTAAAACCAAGAGCTGCAAAACTGCTCGCCGGGTGCAGGTGTTCAGCATAAGCTTACAAGACAACCCGTTGTGCATATGAGACGTTCTGATCCAGATGGGATGTAATGTTGTGTGGTTGTACAGCTGAGCATTGGTCTCCTTCTCCGCTGCTTCGTGAAGATTGGCTATTGGTGTCCAGAGAATGGCGCGGTTCGGAGACGAGGTACCAGCCAGGTATGGCGGAGGGCCTGGCGGAGGGGGCCCGGGAGGCCGAGGTGGTAGCAGGCAAGGAGGACCCCATGGACACGGACATGGCCATGGGCATGGACACGGGCATGGCCACGGCCCACCTGCAGGGCCCGGGGCCCAGAGAATGTACAAGCAGTCTATGGCGCAGAGAGCCCGGACAATGGCCCTGTATAACCCTATTCCCGTACGCCAGAACTGCTTCACTGTCAACCGTTCGCTGTTCATTTTCAGCGAGGATAACTTCGTGAGAAAATACGCCAAAAAGATCACCGAATGGCCATATCCTTTACCATTTGTGCAGTGAGTAAACGCGTCTATGGGCCTTGCCTACAGGCAGGCCTGTGTGCAGACAGCTGTTTGAATTATGTTTCACTTTTTTTTTCTATTCCATGAGCTGCAGACTTTACATTATGTCCCAATACCAAAGGTGTAACAAGCAAATCCATCAGCGCAAGTCTGACTGAGGTAGGCTACCGTAGGTGACAGAGGAGTTGCTGGATATTTAATTAATAGTCAATTAACGGGGAGGAATGTGTAGCAGTGGACCCTTCTGTTAACCATTAATCACATTTGTTTGGAATTTCACATCACAGTCCCGCGAGACTTGTTCGATATACGTTTTCTAAGTGGTGTGTGTGTGTGGCGAGTTTGTGGTGGAGGTGTCTAGGGGGCGCATCTGGTTGCTGATGTCAGCATGTGCGGTATAGGCACAATGCCTAGCCAGGGTATAGAGAAACAGGAGGGAGGAGCAGCGGTGTGGAGAACCAAAAGAGAAATTGGATTAGTGTGCGTGTGTGCGCGCGCGCGCGTGTGTGAATGTGGCTTCTCGCAGTGATGTACACAAGCTCCCATATCAGCACGATGCAGGTGTTCTATATGATGTGTCCGTGTGTGTGTGTGAGAGAAAAGGAGAGAGGTGTGGTAACCAGTCAAGCATATCAGTGGGAATATAGAAACCTGCAAATTTTGAGGATGCTCATCTTAATCACAGAAGATGCAGGTGTCACTGAATGAATGTGTCATCATTTCAAACTGTGTGTGTAGGCCTACTCCAAGCATTAAGTGTGACAGCGTTGCATTTCCAGCAGTCCCCAGCATTTTTCGTATTTCAGGAACCAGCAGGTTTCCTAGGGAGAGAAAATGAAAAGTGATTTCAGTATTTTCATTTCCAGGATCTGTGTATGCAGGCATGAATGCATGCAAATGTGGAAGTGAGTTTTTATGTAACTGTTAATGACAAGAGGGGAAATTGGAGTAATGATTATATTGATCTATGCTGATGCTTGAGCCATGACATAGCGACACACACTAATTGGGTTGTTCCAATGCGGCGATACTTACAGCGCCTCTGAATCATGTCTTAGTGACTAAATGGCAGACGTGTTGGTAAGAAAAAGCAAACGCGTGCAGCGATTTGAGGTTATACGTATATTCACAGATTCCATTTCCAATATAGTCGAATATCGCCAAAGCATGATTAAAATCAAAACGTAAACACTCAAATACACTGTCTTTGCTTACTGGGGCCAAATAATTCATTTTATTAGCAACCCCTGTGCTTTTCTTATGTAGCAACATTTTGTGAACAACTCACCCCACAGCCTGGTGAAGATGACTCTAATGAAGGCAGGAATGCTTATGGCTGGGTATTTTTCACATTTTAGTTGTTTGATCTAATATTCCTAACATTTTATGCCTTTTATTAGATAGTTTAGCATACTGTAGAGATAGACCAAATGAGATGTTTGGGATTCCCTGTCATATGCAAAACCAGGTACATTGCAGTTCATTGTTAATGACGTGGCTCTTAGGCCATGAGTGCACCCCTATCATGTCTGTGCAAATAACAGTAAAGGTAAACAGAAGGGACAACGCAAAATACTCCGACTGTAAGTTGATAAGTTAAAATTTTTGCTTGTTTTACGTAATTCCGTGTGACATGGTTGAAGTTTTTGTCTCTCTTTGTGGTTGTTTTTTGCCTTTGTGGTTGTTATGCATTCCTTTTGTGGTCATGTTGCATCTCTTTGGAACTATTTTGAAGTCATTTTGCATGTGTTTGTTCTCATTTTGTGGGTGTGGGTTGTTTTTTTTTGTTTGTTTTTTTAGCATTCTCTTTCATGTCACTTTTGAATGTCTCTGTGATCATTTTGTGTCTTGTGTGGTTGATTTGCATTTATTTTGTGTGTCCTTCTAGTCATTTGATTGATTTTCTAACAAGAACATGTAGCATTCTCTTAAAACAGAGGTACAGGCTAAGGGGCCTGAAGCCTGTTCTGTAATCCATCCAGGTACAGTGCTCAACAAATTTATTAGACCACCACCCAATGTAAGTTTTGTATGTTTTTATGTTTCTGTAATGGTTAATCCACAGGAATGTGCAAGCTCTTCAATCAAAATGCTGTTTTTTATGCTAAAATATCATTATTGAATATCCATGAATATTCAAATTTACTGTTAAACAAAAAAGCTGAAAAATGAACATAATGTAATTAATTGTGAGGTGTAACTATACAGTGTTGTAAGCCATGTTATACTGTCAGTGAACTGTACTACAGAGTATATTATGTGCAACCATGAGCAGTTTAAAATTTATACTATTGTGTAGCTTAATGTGGGAAATCAAGCTGAGCTTAGAAGAAGAAAGGAAATGGGTTTCATGACAAAAAGTTATTTGGGATTTTCATATCCTCTTTCAGCTGATACTCCAAACACAAAACCTGCTGCATTTCTTTGGATTTAAATTTATTGTTTAAATGTCATTTTTCTTCAAATTGATCACATCCTGCTACATTAGCTAGTACGCTAAAGCTTGAATCAGTCCTCACTCTGACCCCAGTGTACACTCTACCAAAGTGGCACATCACAGCCACTAAAGATATTTTAATTGATTATCATGGCCCATACACTTTAAATACACATCAAATTCTTACTCTTTCAGCTATTTTAACACATTTGGATATGTTGCTTATAGCTGTCGTTATTGTCACAGTGCACTTTGTCAGACCTACATCCTTACATAGCTTACATCCAACAGCTATAGTAAGTAAAGTAAGTCAGTGAAAAAAAAACATGCTTACACAGTGTAGTTTAATTTACTGAGCTCAGGGTGGACTCACAAAAAAGATTCTTTATCTCAAGATTTTTTTACTGGCTAAATAATGGTTAATAAATACTGTATTACCCTGGCGAGGCAAAAAGGTACCCAGACAATAATGAAATACATACAGTACATGTCAATATGTGCCAGTTTTGCAGAGAAAAAAAAAAGTAAATTGATGTATAGAAATTAGCGATTGATTCATTTGAACCTGCAGCACCTAAAAGTGTTGCCAGATAACATGTAGATTTATTTGTTAGATTTAACCAACCAGTGTTTTTCTGAGTGCAGATTCAAACAGCTTTTTGATTCAGCAGATGTATGAGTCTCAGTGGACTCACTAACAGGTTGAACCATTACTTGCAGCTTTATTTATTAGTGAACCGAACCCTTGGGAGCACCACATAAATAACTATTCGCTGACACGTACATTTACATACTAGGCTGATATTTGGTCATTTAATCAGAAATAGCATTACAGTGTACAAGTGAACATGTAGCGTCACGGTAGGGCTCAGATATGATTTAATCCTAGAATTGTCTTTTTGCTAGGAGCTATAGAGACAGCTAACAAATTCACAGGTCGTTTGATGTTGGCTTTGATTCAACAAATCTCTGAAACTCCACTGGAGAGATGCAACAGCATTCATCTGAAAGATAATCACTCATTTGGTGTTTTGATGATGTGATAAAGAGAACGCTGTCTAATATGTTGGTCTGAAATCTCCCGCAAGTGTTCAGTTTGAAATACGATGACTGTGAAGGCCATTCACATCATTTTTATACTCATGAATTCAGTGACTCCTCATGTCCTATGGAGAGGGGCATTGTCATCCTGGAAGAGCTCACTCCCAAAGGGATAGAAATATTTCATCACAGGAATAATGGTGATCAGTCACAACAACCATGGATCGATTTGCAGTGACCCCCTCCCTGTAAGGGTGGTCTAAAACATGACAGAAAAAAATCTCCCATAGCATAACAGACTTGTGTATAATCTTTCAGCATTCACACCTCTGTTCTTAGATTGGTTCATGAAACTATGCAAGTATTGCCTAAAGGAGTCAAAGGAAGCAGGGACTCTTTTGTTGCAAATTAAATTAATGCTATGGATTATATACTGTTAGTAAACTGTGAGCCATCTTAACGGTGCATAGGTGATTCCATCAACCATGCTTGGAACATTTTCTGATAATAATTGGCATCATTGAGTATCTTTGACACTACAATGTCTGCAGTTTTAACAAGGTAATCTGTGCAGGCAGCAAGCTAGAATTTTATGGTAAGTACCATAAAACAGACAACACTTAAGTTTTCCCGTGTTGAAAAAATTATCCTGCCACAATAATATGAGCCGAACCTGAAATTATTGCACAATGCATAATGTAGCATCAACAGGGGAAGTTGAAACTAAAAGATTCATCCAACAGGAATGACCTTGTCCGAAAGGTGTTGCACAATAAGATTCTCCAAACCCTGCAAAAGCATTTTTACGCAATTCAGTTGATTCTGTGTAAGTACTGTATTATACTGTGTCAACTTAGATAATCTACACCAATACAGGGCACACTCATTTTTTAACACCTGCAGACATACATGTAAGCACACAGACATAGCTTCACAAGTATACACTGCAGGCACACCATATGGTGTCATTGCATCATCACGCTCTGTTTTTTTGTTTTTTTTGGTAAATGGAGAGGAAGTCAGTATGCAGCAAATAACGTGTTTCATTCAGCGATCATGTAAATGTGAGCGATATTTAAGAATGTCTGCTGATTTCTTAAATTTTTTGTTTATATATATATATATATATATATATATATATATATATATATATATATAGTTTTTGACAGATTTCTAAAATACTTGTGTTGCATATGGTCAGCAAAACTCAAGAAAAGGCTAAATCTAGCTGTAAACTGACAAGTGTTGTCTGTGCATCCAGTACCTTGTAAGAGTTGTTTCAAATATTCTGCATAAGCTGTAGGTGCCATCATCAGTCGTGCTTATGTTTATTATACATGTTTACACCTCCAACCCAACAAGCGGCACTTCTGTTTAATAACAGCTTAGTTTAAATAATTGTATTTAATGAGGAGAACAAGGAGCAGGTGCCACTTATTGTGAATTCTGTTTGACCATGTAAATTGGCGATTTGGCTTGACTGCCACTGGCTAAAAAAATGGTATACACTGATGGCATTTGCCTTTTATTTATCTGTTGCACAGGATTTGCTCAGGTTACATGGTCATTTCTGTATCTGTTGAGTATCTGCACAAATCACAAAGGAACACATGCTGTATGTAGTAAAAAAAGATGGTTATATTTATCAAACAAGTGGTACAAAACTAATGCAAAAGAAAAGGCACTGCGCATGTTAAACACTGTTCCTTCAGCACAGAGGATGGCTCGACAAGATTTAAACATGGTTTGTCATGTCTGTTGCACACTAGGAAAACAAACATGTTCTCCTTTGGGCTTAGGGAGAGTCAGAGTGGGGTAGCAGAGCTCCCACCAGCACTGTAAGCTCTCTTGGATCATTGCACAAATGCACATGCAACTTTAGAGGGCATAGGAAGAAAGACAAAAGATGAACATAGTCCTTGTGGCAGTTGCTTTCCATTTCCTGCAGACACACCAAGTTGTGTTTGGAAAACAAGTTGTAGACAACCAAAACAGTTTTTTTTCTTTTCTTTTTTTTTTTAACATCCCTGCTACAGATCATAGCCTTAAATTGTGCTTTAAATTATGTTTTTGCAAACTTTTACCATTGTGGTAACTATAAAAAAATTCTGTCATCAAACCAAAAAAAGGATAACCTACAAAATTTAAAGGGTTACTAATGTACGTGACATTGTGTGGACGTGCTTATAGAGTTTTCATATTTTTGTAGGACAGTGTGATTGATTTGCTGGCATATGCTGTTTGGTATGATATTTTATTAATTGCTGTTAGGGGAAACCCACTGTTATTATTCAGGTGTGTCTATCTGAATCCTGCAGTGAGACATGCAGTGCCATCATAGAGAATAGTAGGATGCCTTTTTTTCAGCAGTGTGTGTGTGTGTGTGTGTGTGTGTGTGTGTGCGCGTGTGCGTGCGCTCCACAGACTATGGAAGCTGGTTTTCTCCACTGAAATGTATTTTTTTTGCCATTCAAGAGTCAAGTCTTTGGGTTACTGTCTTAAAATTTTGTGTCATCATCTCAAAGCTTTGAGTTAGGCATCTCAAAATTTTGACTTACTAAGTCAAATGTGTGGGAATTGAGAAAATAACTTCAAATTTTGAGTTATTAAGTTGAAGATTTGAGATAATAACCTGAAATTTTGACTCATGGATGGCAGTAGCAGCAACGAGCTTTCATTGGAGACAGACATAGCAGGGATATTACGTGGTTATTGGAGGCACACAAAGGAATGAGTGACACACCCAGGAACAGAGAGACTGAGAAAGATAGAAGGGCCTGGTTATTTTTGGTTGAATGTGGTAAGTTGGTGATCATTGCAGAATCTAAATTATTTACTGGCCTCTCTCCAGCTTGCTACTGTTGACTGATAACTACAGGCTTAACACCAGCTTAATTCTGTAGACGTCTGCAGATGATCTGTGTACTTAAAATAAGTTTGTCACTCCTTATCAGTCAGTCATTCCTTTGCTGCCTATTGTTTTGGGGTTTTTTTGTTTGCCATGTTTTGTTTATTTGTTTTCTTTCTACCTGTCATTTGGTACAGATGTACTTCTCATATGGGGTCTCTTTTTTTTTTTCAGTCCAGTAATGTCTGAGAGTCTTCATCTTTCACATCAGGCCAGCCTAAAAATAACAGGAGCTGCTTGAAAAGAGCACTTTTCACTTATGATACACTGCCCCCCTTTCTTTAGCTCTTTTTCTTTTTATGTCCTCCAGTTCACATAAAGGTCTCATTGTAGCCACACTGCTAACAGAAAAATAAAGTAACAAGTCCGTGTTAGAAATGTGTTTTTCAGATATGTCATGCAGATATTTTAGGTGAGGATTAAGGTGTTAAGATGAGATAAAAGGCTTTTTCAGCTCTCCAAAATAACACTTTTTGGACTTTTATCATAATCAGCAGTATTTTGGGTGTAATTAATTTTTTTTTTTTATGTTTCTTATTTTATAACTGTAAAAAGCTGAAGACAAATTGTTTATATCAGTCACACACACAGACACACACACACACACACACACCTCCTAAACAAACAAACACAACAGTAGCAACAACAACAACAAACTCAACAACAAATATATGAATCCCCAGATTAAAAATCCAAATTGTCAGATATTTGGTTCACCAGAAACATACAAGGCAGAAGCAGAGAAAGGAGGGTGGAAGTCAGTAGGAGTGTGGGATAGCTTAATGAGAAACAATGGAGAGAGAGAATCAAACTGCCTGTCTACATATAAATCATTTAACACAAAGTGCTGGAGAGACAAACACTCTGGGATGGCCTGCTTGAATGCAGCCTGGACTTCAGTACAAACTTGCTTTTGTCACTCAGACAAGCATTGCAGTGAGCAGCTACATGCCTAAAGCTAACATTACCCATATCTTAACCAAAGCACCAAGTCTTAACCATAAATGGTATGTGGGAACATTTTTTTGTCCCCACAACCTCCCTGAATTATGAGTAATAAAAACACACACATACACACAGTGAGTACTAATGCCAATCCTTTCCTCTCTTTTTCTTCATGCCTCTCTTTCCCTCTTTTTCTCACTCTTTGATTAATAGGATGTGAAGTTTTGTCATCTCCTCTCACGTTTCACTACCTTTACTTTTCTCTTTTGCTCAATTCCTATCCATCATTCTTTCCTTCCCCTTCTCTCATCCCTGCCACTGCTGTTCCTCTTGCTCTCCTCCCACTGCATCATGCCCTCTGTCTATCTGGCTGCTTGTGCTTTTTGTTATGCTAGTCGACAGCATTTGCCAGAAGTTTGGGGGAAATTTTAGAGAACATCCTGACAGCTTCAACTTAAATCATGTTTAGTTTACCTTGCTCATAATTGTTAGGATCACACAGCTAATATGCATGAATACTCATCTGTGTTCTGAATCGTGAAGGGGGACAGCAGTATACAGTATCAGTCAAAAGTTTGGACACACTCACCCATTCATATGAATGAATTGGGTCCACAAGTTTGAATTTATTTAGGGTTTTCTCTAATCCACACAGGCTCAAATATGTGCAAACAACTCACTCAAGTCTTTTAATAACTGCTGCTGAAGGTTCTACAATGTCTTTTATTGTCACAAGGCCAAGACCTATTAACTTCTCATTAGTGGTCATGATTGACTACAACTGGTTGGTTCTTTGTCAGCATAAAACAAATTTGTTTGACAGCACTCATTGGATTGTATAATTGGATTGAATAATAGGAAAGTCCAAGGAACTCAGTGAAGATCTAAGAAGGGGTATTGTAGATTTAAACAAGTTGGGAAGGTCTCTTGGACCCTTTTCTAAAAAGTACAGATTCAAGATCACCAGTTCAAGCAATTGTACATTATATAAGTATAATTTTTTTTGGATGTGTCACCACCTTGGCAAGGTCTGGAAGACGTCCCAAACTGTCAAGCTTAGATAAGAGGAAATTGGCTAGGATGTTCAAGGCCAACCCAGAAATCGCAAAGGTTCCAGCCAGCATCACTGTCCACAGTGAAGTGAGTTTTACATCGCCATGGACTGAGAGGGTGCCCACCTAGAGAGAAGCCCCTGCTCCAAAATCAACACTTTTAAGCTTGGCTGAAGTTTGCAGCTGCCCACAAGAACAAGCCAATGCCTTCTGGAGAAAAGTTTTATGGTCAGATGAGACAACAATTGAGCTATTTGGTCACAGTGACAAGAGGTTTGAAGCAGCAAAGGTGAGGCTTTCAAACCTAAGAGCAATATACCACCTGTTAAGCATGATGGTGGTGCATCATGCTCTCGGGCTGTTTTGCTGTCAAAGGTACTGATATATTGCACAGAGTGGATGTAATAATGACGAAGGAGGGCAGCCTCCAAATTCCTCAACTTCACCTCAAACCAGCAGCTAGATGATTAAAAATTGGAGATAACTGGATGTTCCAGCAGGACATTGATCCCAATCACACATCAGAACTGATTTGGAATTGATAAAGCAGGATAACATTAAGCTTCTGGAATGGCTCTCCCAAAGCCCCAACCTCAACTCTATTGGAAATTTGTGGACCATGCCACGAGCTAGCAGGAGTGGTCAAATATCCAGCCCAAAATATGCCAGAAGCTTGTTGATGGCTACCAAAAGCATCTGGTCAAGGTGCAACTTGCTAAGGGACATTTAACAAAATAGTAGTGAGGGTGTTTGTATATATTTGATCCTGTATGTATACTTTTGATCTTGTGGGGATTCGAGAAAATCCAAAATAAATTCAAAAATATGTACAATTCTTGTTTTTTCAAAGTGATCAAAGATGTATGCTGTACAATCAGTCCACCCTGGAAAAAGAACAGTTCAAAGAAATCATTCAAAGCTCAAAATTACCATAACATTTATGCTCACGATGAGTGTTTGAAAACTGACCACAGCTGTATATCATTCATTTGTAAATAAATGTTTTTATGTATTAGGCTTTATTAAATCCTCTAAAAAGTTAGTTAGTTGCCAATCAAGTTCTTAAAGTTGTTCATTTATATCTTAAGCCTTAAGATATAAATGTAAATTCATTGGGACCTCAAGTAGGCCTAATGGGACAACAGATCACAGAGAGTAAATGACAAATCTAAGTTACATTGTTTTTGATTATAAATCAGCCCTCCAGTATCTAATAAATGTGTTGTGTTAGCTTTTTTTGACATGGTGCCAGTGGGTGCTATTTTAATTGTGAGTGATCAACTGGAGCAAAATCAAAATCAGAAACACAAGAAAAAAAAACTACAAAGAGTTTTAAAAAATCTAAAAAAAGAACCAGGCAAATGTTCTAGTACTGTTTTACCTGTTCAACCAGTATCCAACCACCACTGTTTTTTATGCAGACAATGTTAACTGTGATTTGGTGCTCTCTCACTGGTATAGACTAGCATAAACTTCAAAGTATAATAAACTATAAATAAATAAACTATGCTCTCTCTCTCTCCATCACCCACTATGTGCAGAAATGCATCTGCTGTTCCATCAGTCCCTCGCAATTAGTGATACAGTGGATCGATAGCTTTACATTAATAGAGTGCCACACCTCCCCAACCCCCCAGCAGTTAAGGTGCTTCCTTAACCGCTCACTTGGATCATCCTGTGGCTGCGCCGGTCACTCTGTTATTACAGCACATCGGCTGACTGCCTTTTCTCTAAATAATGTTTGCATAGGTTGGAACTGTGCTTTTGTTAGTTGAATATGATTCATTTTATTCTGTATAAATCTCCTACTTTACAACTGACAAAGTACCCTCAAACTATTCAATTTCCTCAACCATGCTTAAAGATGGCATCCCTGAGGATCTTTCCATTTGTTTTTCCTGTCTCAAATGTCATTCCTGTTTTTTTAACCTAAATTCAACACCTTTTTTTTTCTCAATCTTCCTTGGACCGTGGTGGTGTTCTGTTTGGGTTTCAGTCTGTAGTTTGTCTTTTTTGCATAGAAGGCCAGAAGTTGTCGCTTTACTGTTGAAGTCAAGGTTGGTGATTTGCAGGTTGTGTTTTTCAAACTAAATGCTGATGTAGCTGACCTCTTGCTAAGTCGAGGCCTCTCATTTTGCATTTTGTTTCATTTAGTGTCGGTTTGTACTGACCTGCGATTGAATTAGTAAACACTATTGTATGAAGGCTGCAGGTTTTTGGTATTTTCCCACGTGGAATAGCTTTTATTACCTCAAATAAGAAAACTGAATTTCAGAATAAACCCAAAATGGTTATGCCCCAGACAACTAGCCAGATTTATTACCTTTTTCATTGTTAGATTAGATGAGATTAGATTATTCTTTTATGTCTCCTTAAGAGAAATTTGTCTTGGGAACAGTTTTCAGCTGTGCTAATATAATCAGAAAAAGAGATTTCTAATGATTAATCTGAATCTTGGCCAGAATAAACTAGTAGTTTATTTTGTTTCCAAATATGCTGTTTTTTGTTTTTTTTTTTTTATGGGGGGGGGGGGGGGGGATTCAAAGTGAAAACAAGGATGAATAGTTGACCGTTTATTATAATGTCGATGGATATTCCTAAACCTGTTGGCCACAAATCTGTTTGCCTTTCCATGTTAACTGTATGCACAAAGAATTGGCTATTCTTTCTCTTTTGCTTTTCATCCCTGTCTCTGTTCCCTTCAGATTTTTCTTATTTCCCTTTCTCTTAGGTCTGCATTCTGGCTCTGCTGAATAATTCAGTTGCAAGTTTCGACGAGTGTGTGCCTAAAAGTGTGTTTGTGTTGGGTGTGTGTCTTTGAGAATGTGTCTATGTCTGTGTGTGTGTGTGTGTTTGTGTGTGTGTGTGTGTGTGTGTGTGTGTGTGTGTGTGTGTGTGTGTGTGTGTGTGTGTGTGTGTGTGTGTGTTTGTGTGGAGGGGCGCAGTGACGTGGGGAAGAGCTATTTTTGGGATTCGGATACGTGAAGAGAGAGAAAATAGAGGGAGAGAGTCTGTGATGGATTGATTTTTTCATGCTCATGTTTTTTGGTCACGTGTAGCAGCTGATACTACACAAACCCTGCTGGAAACCTGCGCTCTACCTGCAGGGCGTGCTGGCATATGCTCAAGCTTGCACATACGCGCACACACTTTCACTGGTTGTGAAAAGCAAGTGAGTTCGCACGGTTAAATCAGCAAGTGCTGTCTGCTATACAAACAAACTTCTTATTAACATAATATAAAAAAAAGTCAAATTCTGCACTTTACACACAGTGCAGAGATAAACACACACACACACACAGCACTGTCAGCATCTTGTGCAAAGTGACAACTCGGCTATGTGTGGGTGATGAGGGAGAGGCAGTGGCAGGGGTGAGATAGAGGCGCAACATATGCTGTATGGAATAAACAGGGAGGAAGAGTGGGCGGCTGTAAGGCCTTTACACACTAAATGATGCTAAATGAGAGTAAGAGAGGCCAAGCAGGGCTAAACAGACCTTTGGGTGATGCCATTCATTTGGCAAAGCAATCAAAGCTGTGTCAAATGTAAAATGTAAAACCTTTTTTTTTTTTTTATTTTAATCAACATTATAGCTCTGCTTTTGTTCACGGTGCTGTGTGGACCAGCAGAATGAATCAGCTTTAATTCTGGAGGCATATTGTCTCATGTAAATAGGCTTCGAAGTGATCCATGTTTGAGGAGGGAGATACTGAGGGGATTACTTTAAATTACAAACTAATTTAAAGACTGTTTTTTTTTTATGATTACTGGATAAAGCTTGGAAAATAAATAACTTTTATCCATTCCTATTTTTTTTTTCTAATCCAAATGCTCCTAAAAGCAAAAATGAAAGGGCAAATTTGAATTGCTGAAAGAAACATTAACTGCACTTAATAAGAATCTATTGAAATTGCACAATGGTGGACTAAAATGGAGCACTTCAACCGTGTCTCTTATCTTTAGGGCCGCTGATTATCAAAATAATTAGATTGGTTTCAACTGCACTGCTTAATCCCATTCATTTGACCAAATCAGTGCTTCTGAGGGAAAAGTGACAAGTAAGTGAAGAAATCATTTGAGCTGTTCTGCCACTGCTGCATAATGGAACAGGACCCAGAGAGAGAGAGAGAGAGGGGAAGAGGGAGGGAGGGGAAAGAAGCGAGGGATATAAATAAACTGACAGAGAAAAGGGAAGGCTGCTAAGTTACGGTTCAACTTCTTCCTGTTTATCTTCTGGAAAAACAACACAAACTCTTTCACGAGGCAGATTTTTGAAAGCCGAGTGCGTGTTTGCAGCATAAGCAAAGTGCATTCATAAGTTACTCTGGATTTCTCTAAACAAGATAACAAACAACAAATGGTGAATGTAGTATACGTAAAACACAGGGCCTCTTTCACATAATGACAGGAAGAGACGGTTCTAGTAGGCGAGGTGTTTGCTGAATCCCTCTTCTTTTTTTCTTTGTATTTAAAATCAGCCATAAAAGTGAGTGTATAAAAGATGGACAGGGAGAATATTTTGTTTACAAACATTATAAACATTGCAAAGTTAATCAGGAATGAAATGACTGTCAGAATAAAAGCAGGCCTATACTATCACACTTCCTTTTCTTAATAGGGAGGCTGGCACCTTTCTAAAGGGTAGCAGCTGGTCTGGACTCCACTGGCAGACAAATATAGCATAGTGACGTGACGTCTACTGTTGGTGTATGTGTGTACAGTACATGCATCATTATGTGTGCTTGAATGTCAGTATGGAAATGATTAGATCAGTGGAGGGAGGGGCAGGGCTGTGTAGGTATTGCGGGAAGTCCGAGAGCAAGTGTGTGCGCTTTCAAATAATTACAATTATCGGGTCTGCACGTGTGCTCATTTGGTGGTATTTGCTACAATTATCATTTCACAGTATTGTATGTCACTAAGTGTGTGTGCGTCTAAGTGTGATTTCTTTAAAAACATCATACAGACACAAACATACTGCAATACTCTCATACACCTTTTGCTTTATTCCTCATTCAGCACTCCTGTGCTTTTCATCTCTGCCCTTCTCTCTCCCCCATTGTTGTTTCCCTCCCTCTAATACGTCCTGCCTCCTTCTCCCTTTTATTCCTCACCACTCACTCCTTTCAATCATGTCTGTACCCACAGGACAATCTCTTTCTCTTTTTTTACTCTCTCTCTTTCATTTTAACTCACCATATATTTTCCTCCTCCCTAACCTTTTTTTTTTCTTTTTTTGTGCTGTCTCTGGCTGTCTGTGTCCTCATGCTGACGCAGCATCTCTCTTTCCTTCTCTCGCCTCTCATTCGATATTGAATGGAGATGGCATGATACAGATAGAGATGACTGATGGGTGTGCTCAGTAAGACAAAGGTGGACTGGAGAGAGATGGGCGACTGTGAGAAAGATGAAGAGAAAAGAAGGGAAAGCAAAAGATAATAAGGAAAAATTTGGGAGATGGCTGAAAGTGGGCATAGTCATATACAAGCGCTGAGTTGTGTGAGAGAGGAAGCTTAACAGAGTAAGCTGGAAGGAAATATAGGCAAGGGTTTTACTAAGGAGGAGAGGAGGTAGGAGAAAGCAAAGATAAGGCCTGCATGGAGTGCTGTGAGTCTTGAGCCACGCCTCATTTCTTTATGTTTTGCTCTGAAAATAGGAAATAGGTGCAGTGATTTATTGAAACATGCACAAACATACATAGAAATACAGTATATAAGGCTAAAGCAGAGTTGTACAATTCAAATGAGCTTGAAAGTCAATATTTGGTATGGCTACCTTTATTCTTCATCACAGCTGACACTCACTGTTGTACCTCTCTCCTGACCTCCTCCATACATATTCATGATGATTTGAACCAAAAAAGCGTCGATATGCCAAGAGTTTGGTTAATAGCTCTTATTGGTGCAAAAATAATATTTTATACCTGTCAAACTGCATTAACTTGAGCATTATTTATAGGTTGAACTAAAGAAATTGGAACAAATTATGTGTTTTTGAAACAGGTTGCCAGTAACAAAGTGTCAGAAATACAATTTAAAATCAGTTCTTTGCTAAAAGGTGTCTGTTTTGTGTAGACACAACATTGGATCATCCCATGAGTTTGGTGCCTTTTTGTGCTTGATTGATTCATGGGTCAGTGTTAAGTGGCTTAACAAACAAAACATTCCTCTGAAAATGGTTAGGTACAAGGACGGGACTGAAAATGAGTGAAAAGGCAGCCAATGTACAAAGAAAAACTTCAGAACACCTTCAGAAAAAGGCGAACTATTGCACAAAAATTACACAAAAATTTAGCTCCTTGGATGCAAAATATAAAGAAATGAGGGGCTCAAGACTTTTTCACAGTTCTATAGATAGATACGTGTGTGTAATTTGGCTGACTAGTTGTGTATTATGGCCTCAATTACCTTTTCTTGGCGAGACTTCTTTGTCTGCGACCTATTGCTGTTCCCATTACAGTGCATAAACACTCTCTCTCTCTCTCTCTCACACACACACACACACACACACACACACACACACACACACACACACACACACACACACACACACACACACACACACACACACACAGTCTAAATTTCACTGAATCACACTGTATTTTATCTTTTGCTTTTAACAATAGGGAATTTCTATTTATAGCAATTAAGGAAGGAGGAAGAGAAGATTTGTCATTGAATGTTTATGTGAGTCATTTACTCATATCCTGAATTTGTACCAAAAGTATCTGTGAATGTGAATTGAGGTGCTATATATTTTTTTTTAATTCTCTCTATGAGTGTATCACACACCCATTTAAACAAACACACTGCCTGAGTAAGAACGAGCCAATCATCAATATCTTGAATCATAAAGCACCATGTTTTCACTGCTGATCAAGCAGAGCTCTTAAGGTTGTCTGCCACTGTTTCTGTCTAGTTGCTGGTAGCCTTTTCTCAGGTTGGGTCTCAGATTTTAAGAGAAACAGAACAGTTTTTAGACACAAATATCTGTGGTATCCTGTTAAACTAACACTTTCTAATAACATTACAGATGGCAGGGCTGATAACATTTGCCACCTAGTGCACATATCATCATTTTATTATTCGCCATAGCCACTAGCCTCTACCTTAATGACAACAGAAGACTAATGTGACTAACAGATATAAAGGTTCAGGTTAACGTTACTTTATTTGTACTCAGAGGTAGATTTGGTCTGCAGTGAGTGAGTCATCCATCCTCACGTGCACATTTTAAAAACAATGTCAAATACTTCAGCTGCTAGTGAGGGGAGGGGCAGTGTGCAGGCCACAAACAGTGCAAAAGATGGACCCAGCTACCGTGATGTCACCCACTGGTTTTTTTAAGGTCTCGGTTTGAAGTATCGAAATGAGTGTTTTTGCTGTCTTTGTTGCAAAAAAACAGGTGTGATGAGGAGGAGCGGCCCTTACTGTGAAACCACTCGGTCATTGGATAACAGCAGAACAGTTTTCTGTCCCTAATCTATATCAGACCAGATGTGTTTTTGCAACCACATCCTATTACAATCTGGTGGCCTTCATATACAATGCAGGTTTAAGGCACTTCTTCATTGTTCTGACCCAGAAGCTGTGCCCAGTGTTTGGTGCCTTTCTGTCTGCAGCGTGCTGTGTGAAGTTGTGTTGACTGGAGAAGACGAAGACGCCATTGTTGCTATCAATACTGTTGCAAATGACTATCTTATCTGATTTTTGTATTGATTTGTACCTGAGTATTGATTTTTTTTTTTTGAAAGCCCATTTCCACACACATAGCAGATACATACAAACACATTTGATTTTATATACATCTCTCTTCTCTGTCTCAGCATGTTTTTGTCCTGTCTCGCTCTCCCTCTTTCACTCATCTACATTCTGCACTCTCACAGGTTAACATATTCATATGCATATACATACATTAATATGCATAGCTGGGGGCAGGGAGGTTAATTGAATGGTGCCTTGGGTTTTTGAGTGATGTGTGAAGAGTGGTCAAACACACGCACATGATCTCAACACACATTCTGCAGCTTGGAGCTGTGTTTCAGCTCCCCTTCATCACGAGCACACAATCATGTCAGTGTAACAGACACGTTTCACACGTAATGTATGTTCCTATAAATAGTTTTCTCTCCCTTTCTGTCTTTTCATCCTTCAATTTTTCCCCTCTTCCCACTACCCTGGGAATGTCTGATCCCAAAGGAAGCATTAAAGTGGGAAGAAGGTGAAGAAGAAGGTGAAGAAGAAGAAGAAGAAGAAGAAGAAGAAGGATAAATTCTGGACATGTCCTTTGTGTGTGTGCACAATAAGTCAGTCACTTCTTTTCTTCTTTAGCTTCTTCTTTTGGTCCTCTCGTCATCGTCTGTTTTCTTGGTTTCTTCCTTTATCTCTTTAAATGTAACCATTTATCCCGTGACCGTAATGAGACAGAGGCACTAACTCACGATGACCCCACCTGTGTGTACATGTGTGTGTGCGTGTGCATGTTTGTCTTTCTATGGCTGTGGGTGTGTGTGTGTGTTTGTGTGGGTAAATAGTGGCAGAGAGAGGCCGGACATTGTTCCATTTGAGATATTTAAATGTATAAAAAGGTAGTCCCTCTTTCTTTATTTTCTCTTTCTTTAGTCTCTCTATTGCTCTCTGTACTAGTGTGTGGATGTTGTGTACCTACAGCCAAATGGTGATGCCACAATAAGGCTCAGTCAGTGTCCAAGCATGTTATCACACACTAACACTTTAATATAGCCTGTGTCTTTTTGTGTGTCTTTGTTTTGCTTGCCCATGTGGGTGGTGTGTTATCAGAAAATATACTTAGCAGAACATATTTAACTGACTCATAATGATGGCATGTGGGCGTGTGTGTGTATTTGTGTGGGTAAACAGTGGCAGAGAGAGGCCAGACTTTGTTCCATTTGAGATAGAGCTGCTATATTTTTTCCAGACTTGCTTACATGCAGTGCCTTCAAGTTGCATATATATTTGACCTTCTCTTTGACCTTTGACATTAGAGTAGGGGTGCTGTCTCAGTTATCCTTTAATGTCTCATGAGGTTTTGAGCAAGCCAAGTAAATTAGCACCATAAGTTATACTTAAATCTGTCCAACAATTTAGTGCTGCATGGTTTAAACTGTTCTGTTGTTGCTGTTCTGTTCCTGCCACCATGACATGATATTTATGATTTAAGTTGTAGTTATTGCATACGTTTTTGGTTTGGTTTTTTTGGGGCTCTCATAGACATTTTCTTGAAAATGCACTAGCAAATTAAAAGATAACAGTAACTCCTAACATGTTTATTTAGGATTTATGGAATCAGCATTTGTATGTTTGCCTATTATTTTGACAACTTGTGTTTTGACCTCTGTAAGAACCCGCCCAACTGCCATTAGAGTCATATAGCAATATACAAAGACAATGTGTGGCCTTAAAGAAACATAATTGTTGATGGACTCTAACACTTAAATATTTGCTGCTCTACTGGATTGAGGTCTAGTGACTATGGAGGACATTTGAGTACAGTGAACTTATAATCATATTCAAGAAACCAACTTGAGATGACTTGAGCTTTGTGACGTGGTTCATTATCTCAGATAGACTGTGGTGTTTAAATAATGCTCAGTTGGTACTAAGGGGCCCAAAGTGTGCCAAGAAAATATCCTCCATGCCATTACCCCACCACCATCAGCCTAAACCATGGAGTCAAGGTAGGATCCGGCTATACTTTCATGTTTTTACACCCTGCCATCTGAATACCATCAGACCAGGCAATGTTTTTCCAACCTTGTCCAATTTTGTTGAGCCCGTGTGAATTGTAGCTTCAGTTTCCTGTTCTTAGCTGACAAGAATAGCACCTGGTGGAAATGTCAATTTAAAAAAAAAAAAGATTTGTTCCTTGACTGACCTTTCTCACTCCATTTGAGTGGATGATTCTAGCCACCATCATTGCCAACTGCATCGTTCTGGCTCTGGAACAACATTTGCCTGATGGGGACAAGACGCCACTCTCAGAACGCCTGGTAAGCTAAACAGTCAAGACAAAATTGCATTTGTTCTACATGTAAACACAATTAAATCCAGGTAACAGTTACCACTCTGTATTGGTGAGATGTTTTTTTCTCCATCTCCAGCCATATGTTCTGCTCACTATGGCACATAAGATGATGTCTTAAAATAATATCCATATGAAACGTGAAGCCAGAAGAGACAAAGTAGAAACAATATAATTTTACCCGTCACTTCACAGCCACACTTAAGTTTTGCAAAAATACTTCACCAACTGTCAGCTGTCTTACTTTGTCTTACTGTGTTTCTCAAACTCTTTTAACCTCCCCTCCTCTTCCTTTCCCCTGTCTTTCTACTCTTCCTTTTCTTATCCTCTCTTGGATAATACTAGGATGATACAGAGCCGTATTTCATAGGAATCTTCTGCTTTGAGTCGGGAATAAAGATCCTGGCGCTTGGTTTTGCCTTCCACAAGAACTCTTACCTGAGAAATGGATGGAACATAATGGACTTTGTGGTAGTGCTCACAGGGTGAGTAGCAAACAAAAAGATATGAGCCAAGCACAGACACATGCATGCATAATACAGTATGTAACCTTTAGTTAGATCTAAATGTGCATCTGACTAAACTTAAGAAAGGACTTTTGTGACTCCATGTCAAGGTCTGTCATGTGTTTTAGTGCGTTTGTATGCATACATGTGTGTGAGTGTCCTTTTCCTGCTCCTTTGACCTAATGAAAGGCCCCATTCTGGGCGAGGCAGCAGTCAGATCACAGAGCAGAACTGCAGGCAGCCAGCAGCCTGGGTAGTGAACAAATGTCACCACAATATATACAGAGACAGAAGGGTTGGGGAGCACAGGGAGAACTGGCATTGGAAAAAAGGCAAGAAGGGAGGATGTAATACAGTTGTTGCTACCTAGATAGAAAGAGAGACGCAATAGGAACAAATGGAAAAGGACAATGCAGGAGGAGAAAACAAGTAAGAGAGGGAAAATGTACATATCATTGTATAGGGCCACCACTGCATTTGATTTGAACACTCAATAAGAAGGTGAAGATGAGAGCGCAAAGGGAAGAGATGGAATGCAACCTGAAACCTGTCCCAGAAATGGTGTCAACAAGGGCGAGTTCAGACATAATAGGATTCAAATGATGGATTTACTATTCCCTTCACTTATTAGATTATAGATCACGGCAAAGGACCAGAGACATTAGATAATAGGTTTGATTGACAGAAATGAAAAAGAGGGTAGAGAAGCAGAATGATGGTGTCTACACACATGCAAATGGGTTTACATTTTACATTCAGGAATGCGCTCATTTGGCGCATCCATCTGTTAATCCATCCATCAAACTGACTGTCAAATGTCATTCCGTCTATCCGACATATTTCTTTAAAGACACAGTAAGCCTCTTTTATGTATCTCACCACTGCTGGTGTAATGCTGCAGTTTCTGTTTAAAGATTGATGTGATATAGAAGAATGTGATGCATGAGTGATGCATTAGCAAACAACAGTGTTTGTATGTCTTACTGCTGATGTTCAAAATGTCGCAGTCAATTTGCCACAACACACAAAAAACTACAACAAAGCTAAAAAATATATCTCATTAACTGACTGACTAATTAATTTTTAACATCTATTTAAAGGCTGATGTTTCTTAACAACTTTGCAAATTCCAGCAGCAATATAGTTTTCCCGGGTCATTAAATCACATTGTTGTTTGGGAGTGGTGGCACAGATTTTCACGTCGAGGTAATTATATGTTCTTGTGTGTGCATGCGGTGACTGGCGGGGGCTTCACCGGTTGCACAAAGCCACCAGTAAATCTAGTGATTGCGCCTTTCTGCCCAAATGTTTCTGTCTTATACAAAGGCAAACACACATTCATTGAGCGGACACTCAGTGTGGCAGTATGTCCTTATGCTTTAATAAGAGCAATCATGAAGCCAAGTTCCTCTCAGCATGGCGCAATAGAGCAACTGAAAGAGAGAAGAGAGGTGAGAAGACAAGTGTCAGCACGACAGCAGGAAGAAGTGAAATGCAGAGAGGATAAGGAGTTAGAGCGGAAGAAAAGTAGAACATCCTTAAAGCTGATCTTTGATTTTATTATTTTATTATTTGTCAGTCTCTCCATTTCACCACTAGATCTGCTGGTAGATTATTCTCAAGTGAGTTGTCACCGGGAGTGGCCAGGGTGCGCAAGATTTAAAATGAATATATCAGCTGAGGTTGAGCAGTTTGGAGGCAAAGTTAAAGAGCAAAGGCTGAGATGGTTTGGACATGTGCAGAGGAGGGATAGTGGAGATACTGGACAAAGGGTGATGAATATGGAGCTGAAAGACAGGAGGAGACGAGGAAGACCACAGAGAAGATTCATGGATGTAGTAAAGGAGGACATGCAGAAGGTTGCGGTGACAAAGCTGATAGGGATAGGGTGAAATTGAGGCAGATGATCCGCTGCGGTGACCCCTAAAGGGACCAAAGAAGAAGAAATGTTGTCTGATGGCCTCAGGGTGATCACTGCTGAAAGGCATATGACTCAAATCAAAACAAGTTGGATTTCCTTGAATTGATTATGTATGAAATATTTTATCAGCAGATATTTGCCTTGTTAACTACTGTCTAAAGTCAATGAAATCTTTATTATCTGCAGGGTGGGGGGGCAGCTAGAGGAGCATTAAAGATGACAAACACAACTACAATCACAAAAGAAAGATAATGGCATTCATTAATGACATCAGTTTCATCACGTTGGTTTTTTGGTCCTATTTGGAAACGAGCTCTAAATTTGTATGATTTTATTCAAGAACAGCATAATGAACAGCTGCAAGACTTCAGAATATTTATTTGTAATTATTTCTTTGTTGACCTCTCAGAAAAGGGGGCAATAAATAACAGTGACAGCAAAACAAGCAAACAAAACAAACAAACAAACAAAAAACATCAGCATCGATTATTACAGTTTCACAGTTGGTGCATCACTAATAGATGACTGACAAGTGCATCATATGCAGTCTTGTTCAAGATCGGACAAATCACCCATGAACAGCCAATGGAAATGACGCTGTGCTGAGTCTGACACATTACGAGGCACTATTTTACAGGTTCAGGTGTGATGTTAGGGCAACACGGGGAGGTGAGCACTGTCACCTGACAGCAAGAAAGCTCTGGATTCAAAGCTGCTGGTCGGCTGAGTTTGCGTCTCCTGCTTGTGTCTGTGCAGGTTTTCCCTGAGTGCTTCAGCTTCCACAGTCCAAAGATGACATGGCTATAGCTGTGCGGTTAATTAAAAATGGTGAAAGCTTTGTCATTGACTGACAGCCCTGCTTCTCGCCCATTGTCAGCTGGGATGGGCTCCACCCCTTCTGCTGCTGAGAAAATTGATGGATGGATGGATGGATGGATGGAGGTGTGAAATGATCAAATTCAAAGATTATTCTTCAAAGAAACAAATCTCATTGTCGTGCAGTCTAAACAGCAGCCATAGTGCACATACCCTCTCTGTCAACCAGCTGTGTTGTAGCGATATTTACAGAGCAGCACATAGAGTATGTATATCGTACATTCCCATCATGCATTACGGACGCGGCCTGCAGTCAATACATTTTGCGCTCACACGGCGCACGCATTCTTTGTTGTGCTTTCTCTGAATGGCTGGTGTGTTTTTAACAGTCCAGCTCTTTGAAGATGAAAGGCTACTTGGCCTTTCTATCAACCTTTGGTGGAAACCTTTGATAACACACACTGTCCAGTGCACACACACACACACATGCACGCGCGCACACAGAGACATTTCCACTTCAAACATTCTTTTCCATGTCCTGCTCGCCCTCGCTGCACTTGCCGGCGCTCTCTTCAAACACACACAAAGACAAACACACAAATAGCACTTAATATGTCTGAATACATCACTGAGATTAGCCATTTACTCTTGTTCCAAGTCGTTTGATTTGTGGGTGTTGACCAATGTGTTGTAGTTAATTGTCAGTGGCTTGGCAGGGAGAATAAGTTGGCTGGTTTTTTTTTACTACACCCACTATTGATTATTAGTCCAATTACTTTTAGTTTACAGCCATACTTGCATTGCATCCTCCCCCTTTTTAGTTGCCTTCCTGTATCCATGTTAGGGCTTCTTTTTTTTTTCTTCTTTTTTTATCAGCTAAAAAAGGCACAAAGAAGCATAAAAAAAAGAAGTGAAGTTACAAAGATTCTTTTTTTTTTAAAAAAGAAGAAGAATGACTTGCACCAGTTAATTTACTAGTACTGTGAAATCATAGTCTCTTAAATTGGTGTGTCCATCTTCCCTTCAATCAGTTATCTACCCCCATTCTTCTGGAGCCAATTTTAACTGGGAGGTGTGGCACACACCCAAGAGGTCACAAGTCAGTTGCAGGCCTGACATCAGTTAGTCTAAACAATATTTCTTTGGGTTGTGGTAGAAAACCGGAGCTTCCTGAGCAGAATCACTTAGAACTCCACACAGAAAGAACCGAGCTGGCCAGAAAGCTTCATGCTCTGAGGTGACCGTGGTACCCACTGCACAACTGCACCATCCTTAAGGAGTGTGCCTTCCAGTTTGAAATGTGTTTTGAGGTTACTGTGAGACTTCCCTGCAGCTTTAACACTGAGATAATTAAATACTGTATAGGCCAGTCTAGAGCTACTACTGTACCTTCCCTTTTTTAAAATGTGTCTAGAGTTGTGCTCACCGGACCTAATGCAAAGCTGTGTGTGATGCTTTTCCAGTTTCCCATTTATTAAATGGAATGTCATTATAAAAGATGAAATAACACAATGAAAATACATGTGCAGTCTCAGCAGAACTGTCCAGAACTGCCCAGACCTTCATCTCCGCAGCCACTGTCACCAGCTCTTTGGGGGGCATACCAATGTGTTTCCAAGCCAGCCGAGAAAAATGATCTCTCCTGTGTGCCTTGGGTCTGCTCTGGGGTCTCTTCCCTGTTGAGCATGCCCAAAATAACTCACCTAAGAGGCATCTATGAGGCGTTCTATTCAAATGTTCAACCCACTGAGCTACTAACTCTATCTCTGAGGATCAAAAAGTTTGTGTATATCAGCAATCATGTTCTGCATATGGCCATAAGTGAGGGTAGGAACCTGCATCAGCCAGGAAACTGACAGTTTCACCTTCTGGATTTGCTCTCTTTTCACTACAATGGCTCTTCTCTGGATTGACCACCTGCAGGAGGAGACATGGGGTCTGGTTCAGATCGGGTGTCTTGACAGTCCAGTTGCCAGGTGAAAAACTTGCTTAAGAGACATGGAAGATTTTATTAATATTATAAAAACATTAAGGAACATGCTGGTGCATTTAATCTGAAATATCTGAACCATAGTCACAGATGCAACCAAGGAGACAAGGGCAGATAACAGGAGAGTCTGGAGAAGAGATTGCAAGATTTAGTCAGTGATGTGGACAGAGATATTTAGTTGGATTTTAGCTGAAATCAGCAGGAAGCAGCAGAGGGAGATAGCAGGGATAAATGTTGTTTGGATAATGCGTTGGATTCTCATCAGAAGTGGAGGGAGGAGGTTTTTGTTACAGCAATATTGCTTCATCTGATTCTCCTTAAACATTTGTGTTCTTCTGCTTAAATGCGGATATGTGTGCAGTCTGTGTGTGAATTTAAAGATGTACACAAGAGAGCATCTGTCTCTGACAAGAAAGAAATTGTTTTCCATTGATTATTCCAATGACCCACTTTCCATTGTGCATACTTGAATAAAATTATTTTCGCTCACTATGTTTAAGCTCTAACCAACGCCCATTTGCTGTGCAGATGCGTGCATCTGTGTGCATGAATGTTTTTGTATGTACTGGTGTACAGATGTGCAGCTGTGCATGTAAGATGCAAAACATTTACATTAAAAACATTTACATTAAATAGAGAAGGGGGGGGGGGGGGGGGGGGGGCAATCAATCTGGCTCCTCCCCTTGGCCCTGTTACCAAGGTGATACAGAGATTCTATCAATGAGCCAAGGTCCCTGTTGCCATGGAAACACTTATGAATGAGAAAGGACCCAGTAACCGTGGAGACAGTGTGAATGAGGAACTGCCTCATCAGTTTGACACTATTTGCGATGGCAGATGCTGGTTAGAAAAAAATCATCATCATCACCATTGTTATTACCATCATCACTGTTACTATCACCATGACAGTAAATATCATCATAGTTCATTGTCATTATTGTCCAATCATCAGTGTTGTTATTGTTTTTACTGTAATTATAGTCACATCACAGAAATAGATAACATAATTAGATTTTGAAATTCCAGGGTTTTTTTTGTCAGATATTTTCTGTATTGTGGCCCCCAAAATACTAACATGGGTATACTCGTTCATCTTTTATATGTAAATGTAGTTGTGTTTCTTCATGTCAGCACACAGGGTGCTGTTTTCCCAGCTGGATATGCAGGTTATTATTTTACAAAATAGCAGCATTATGCTTTTGCATCAATGCAGCTCAATTTAGAGGATAATTATTGTCCTCAAGCCTCAATACTTGTCCCTACATTTGAAATATAGAAATTAGTAGGGTATCTAACTTCCTGTTTCCATTGTACTTACAGTATGTATTGCATTTCTTTCCCCTTGTGCAAAACATACTGTAAAGTCGCCTTCCTCTACTACATCATCTTCATCTCTCCCTTTATAGCTATCCGAAGTTGCATTAATGTAGCACTCTGTGTTGTCAAGCATCTTTCAGGCTAATGTATCCTTGAGCAAAACACTAAATCTGTACTTGCTTTGTTGGTCATGTTGCTTAGCAGAGGGCAGTGCTCTCACGTCCTGGTGAAGCAGAGTTCTCAGCAATATCATACTGCGATTGAGTAGCGTCATACATTTTTTGAAACGTATGAAAGTGATTCAATGTGAGATTTTTTGCTCCAGTATGAAAAAACAAAAAAAAACAGCACTAACCCTGTGGAGCCTTTCAGAGATTTATGTAACTAATATGTGATTTATGTGATTCCAATGCTATCATTAAATATTTGTTAAATAATATACAGTAAAAAAAAGTATTTGGGCCTTTTATGCACTGTAAATACATATACATCTACCTACATCTACCTACCTATATATAGTTTTTGACAGATTTCTAAAATATTTCTGTTGTCTTGTTTTTATGACAAGTGATCTAATAAATTTGTTAAGAGCTGTAATTTAGTGTTTGTGCTTAAATCTGCTAAACATATTGGTAATAAAATATAATCTCTGAAGATTTTCTAAGCAAATAAGCAACATGTCATATTTCTTTGAGAAATTGGCTTTACATTTGTCCTTTAATGGTTATTATTATTATTGTTGATGTTATTGATTTTTTAAAAATATAATCTTTCTAAGCTTTGTTATTTGTAAAAAGAGCTTTGAGAGACTCCCAATTTATTATATTAAAATTATGACTATATGGACAGTATGTAACAGTTTAAAAATGTCTGTGTCTGGCAAACAATTCCTTGAAATTCCTAAATCGAGTTTCAGTGACTTACAGGTTCCATTAATAGAACAGAGTATTATCTCTGTGGGATGTCTGTTCTTTTGCAAATATCATGCACATCCAGCTGAAGTGCATTAATGCCTCCTACTAAACTAGGAACTTCTCAGTTACAGGTCAGCATCTGATGAGGCATTTGATATCACACAATGTCATTACAAGGACCCTAGCCTATACACTCATGATGAAGCATGAGGGGGGGGCTGCTATTGGGGGGCTTCATGGTAACACAATACCACATTCAAAACCACAACCAAGTATACCTTCACCCAAAGACCCTGAGTCAGTGTCACTATTCCCTTCTATTAAAATTTGTAGGAATCGGCCTTAAACCTGTGATTAAGGCTCTGCTGTGTCACTGGGCCTCTTAGAGGAACACAGGAAAATAGAAACGTTTCAGAGAGACACGATGAAAGAGAGAGAAAGAGATAGAGAAGTGGGAAGTTTGATGATTCACAGTGTGCGTCAGACGATGGGACTGACTACAAGTCTGGCGGCACGAGGGAACATTTTAACCTTCTCAAATAGACGCTTATGCTTTTTAACTTTTATTTAGCTGATGAGTGGTTATATAGTTGCCATAGCACACACCAAAATGTGCTTACCCTGAACAGAAACATGCGACATAAAGCAATAAATAAGTCATAATCTTTTTGTTTTTTCTATCTTTTTATCTCCTTAGTCCCTCCCATTCTCCACCCATCTTTCCTCTCCTCTCCATTTCTCCATCTTTCTCCTTTTTCATTTTATAGTCACTCTCTCGCCCTGATATGAAAACACTTTCCATTCAGCCCATCCCTCTCTCATCCTGATACACTTCTCTGTCTTACTTCACTTGTCAGCCCTATCGATCAGCTCGGCTCTTACGGGATTTACATACAGAGCTCACCCAGTTGTTTGTAATGACCTGGCATGGATTTGTGCATGTATGAGAAAGAAATAGTGAAACTGCGAGGCTGACGGACATTGACAAGCTTGGCTGGCTTAAATATTGATTCTCTGTGCACACTTCTGTGCATTTGTCTTTTTCCCTTTAGGATTCTGTCCACTGTGGGCTCAGATTTCGACTTGCGGACACTCAGGGCCGTGCGAGTATTGAGGCCTCTCAAACTGGTGTCCGGTATTCCCAGTAAGTCGATACTCTTCATCTGAGGAAAAAAAACAAAAAAACTTTCTTCACCTTTACCCTAAACTACATTTATATTTCCTTAACAATTGAGAAAGTGATATTTCTCAAAGTGCAGAACATTTTTAAATTTTATTGGAGGATCAAAATAGCACAGAGAAGCATTTTGTTTCAAGGGTTTTATGCAGCTTCTGTGTTGCGCTGCATAATGCAACAACAAAAGTGGTACTTCTGTGCACACTCTGCTCATTTTTTAAATGTTATAGTGGCAGTAATGTTCCAGCACTACTGCCACTGCAGTGTTATTAATAGCCTGTTCTCCACTACAGGCTTGAACAGGCAAGCCAGGGCTTACTCATCATAAAAGTCACCTGGGTTTCTATGAAAACCAAATGGGAGCATCATATCAATATGTGACATACTATATACTGTATATGGTTTATTTAGCTTCAGCTCAACATGCAGCAGAAGCTAAATAAACTTTTATGACTTTTATGATGAGTAAGCCCTGGCTTTATAACAGATGTTAGGAGGATTCTTTTGTCTTCTTAGAAAGGTAGCTTAACTGCAAACTAATTGAGACCAGACATATTAAAATCAAAACTCGTTAAATGTTTGTTCTGAAGGTCCTAATACTATATACACTGTGTCTTTTAGGCTTACAGGTGGTGCTCAAATCCATCATGAAGGCCATGATTCCTCTGCTGCAAATTGGCCTGCTGCTCTTCTTTGCCATCCTCATGTTCGCCATCATTGGCCTGGAGTTCTACATGGGCAAATTCCACAAAACCTGCTTTGACAATATAACAAGTAAAGGATTTTGTGTGCACACTTGTTTGCAGTCATGATTAAGTTGCTAAAACGTTTTCCTCAGAGAACAGTGCACCTGTTCATGATGAGGTAGACTTTAAATAATTGCAGTGCTAAAATTAGAACTCAAACAGATAGTAAATATTTGGTGTACTGTGCAGTTTCTGCAGATGCAGAAATCCCATATTTGTTTTATCCCAATTTTACCCATGTTTAGAAGAGATCCGGAAAGACTTTCCATGTGGGCTAGAGCCTCAGTCACGGCAGTGTCCAGAGGACACCGTTTGCAGAGAATATTGGTTGGGACCAAACTACGGCATCACCCAGTTTGACAACATCCTGTTCGCTATACTCACCGTTTTCCAGTGTATCACCATGGAGGGCTGGACTGACCTGCTCTACTATGTATGTAAAGCTTAACAGCTTTTGGAACACAAGCACGCATTCAATGACCAGCTTTTTAGCGCAGGGAAACAGAGGATGTCTATGGGTGTTGTTTTTTTAGAGACCATATAAAAAAAACATGAAGTATTTCAGTCATATGTGATGGCCATTTTGCATGGATCTAAACCTCCACATTAGAAAGCCATTTGAGATTGTTTTCTTTGATAAAATACAAAAATCAGGCTGTTAAAACCTTCAACAATTTCATCTGTGCACACTGTTCATCTGCCTATGAAATGACTACCAACAGTGTCATCACTCATGTCCAAGACTGGACTGTTCCCTGCTGTCAGGGGTAACGGTTGCTGTGGAAACCAGAGGTAGATGAGGGTCTTTGAGTGTTACTGTAGCTGTCTCTCTTTCCATGTCCTTTCCCTCTCCATCCACCCAGTTCTCTTATCTATCTCCCTCTATCTTTCCCTTCCTTCCCTCATTTCTCCTTCTCCTCTGTCCTGTCCCTCTCACTCTCTGTCTCTCTCCTTCTGTCCCTCCTTCCCGGGGCTGCTCTATATTTAAAAGGGCCTGTTCAGCCCAAGTTATTCTTGCAGCTGCTCGGGAGGGGAGCAATAAAAGTTTAATGGTAGAAAAAGGGTCTGCGGTACATTGGGTACACAGCGGCAATGCCAGCTTACGTACATGCAGGAAGAAGGAAAGATGGAGGAGACGGGAAAGGAAGGAGAGGGAGACTATGAGAAAGACAGCTCGAGACAGGAAAGAAAAGCCCGGGTCTCAAGTTGGGATTGATAAAATCACTGTAAAGGTTGTTTAGTGGCAGTGAGGAGATGGGTATGGAGAAAGGAATTAAGAAAAGATTAAATAAGCATTGAAATAGATAAGGGAGGGATGATAAGACAGGTGGAGGGGGTTCTTAAGGGGTTCCATAGGAAGAGAAGAGACAAAACAATAAGGACAGAATAAGGGATGATTATGAAAGGATAGTCTATGGGAGGATGGTAGGGACAGAGAGGGAGAGAGCAAAGCAATTGTTATACATTTTTTACTCTGCTGGAGCAGCTGAGTAGAGTGGCAAATAAGCATTTACTTACTGAGGTGACTTAAATCAAAATCATCTCATGCCTGTGGTTGTTTATGGTTCCATAAGTAGTGGGCAGCAGTTCAGAGTGTATTGTTGCCACTATTTAATGACAATATTGACTTGACATTTATTCACAAGATTAAGTCACATCTTACAATATGACTACTCTTTATTTTAATTACATGAAGAGTATCAGATCTTTAACTTTTGTGGAGTATGTACTGTAGATGCAAATGAATAGACCTTAATTTGACAAAGCAGGGAAGCAGAGACTGACAGTATATGACACTACAGCTAATTTACAGCTAATTAGATTTTTTTAATGGGTCAGATATATTTTATCTTCTTCTTCTCTGACTGAGATTAATTGAAGAGTTTATGTCTCTTTTAAATTGTTCTTTGTGAAAGTTCCTATGCCATTGTATCAAATACATGAGTAAAGAGGAAAATATTGATTACTAATTACTGATGGTTTTGTGTGTGTGTGTGTGTATGCACGTGTGTTTTCAGAGCAATGATGCCTCAGGGAGTGCATGGAACTGGATGTACTTCATCCCCCTCATCATCATCGGCTCTTTCTTTATGCTCAACCTGGTGCTGGGTGTGTTGTCAGGGTAAGTGTGTGTGTGTGTGTGTGTGTGTGTGTGTGTGTGTGTGTGTGTGTGTGTGTGTGTGTGTTGAAAGGGTTTATTCAAAGTTCCCCTTCCTATACACAGTACATTAATCTTTTAATGAATGTTGATATCAGGTTGCATCACACTAAACATGCAGGGTGCATAAAAGTGTTCGCTAACTTTCTGTCATGTCTGTCTCTGTAGGGAGTTTGCCAAAGAGAGAGAGCGTGTGGAAAACAGGAGCGAGTTCCTGAAGCTCAGGAGGCAACAGCAGATTGAAAGGGAACTTAACGGTTACCTTGAGTGGATCTGTAAAGCTGGTATGTCAGATTGTGTGTATATGTGGCATTTTGCTACGATACATTTTATGTGTTAGTTTACAGTGTTTTGTTTCGCAGCACATTTTTGTGCACTCAAACCACTGAAACGTTGCATATTTTGGATTTGTGTGATGATGTAATAAAAGTAAACCAGCACTTTTTGTTGGAACATCAACGTAAAAAGTCTAAAAAAAAAAAAAAAGCCAATTGTTGTGGATTTTACCATAAGGGCAGCCACAGGAAAGATGAGTTATAATCACAGAGATAATGTTGTCATACACACTTGCACAAGAATTTTTAGTTAGGCAACAAGGAGCTATATTAGATTGTATTTTATTTACAGTTGAATACACACTGACACTTACATGTCACAGACTGGTTTTCTATAGCAGCTGCTGTATAAAGATGTGCCTTCTTGAACTGCCTTGAACATAATGCATATCCAGTAAAGCAGTGACACACATTTAATGGCACATATATCACGTGGGGAGGGAGAGCAAACATAACATATATTGGATATGTTAAGGTTTGCAGACCCTTGGATAGAGGGTCCACAGTTCCTCTTTAGAGGGTAGGAAAAATGCAAGAAGGACGGTTAGAGGCTGGATGTTGGAAGGAGTGGCTAAAGAGGCAGATAGACGGGACAGAGCTTTGATCTCCTTGAAAAGACAATTTTACATAAAAACAAGGAAGCTAAAAAACAAAAGGAGGGACTGATGAGTAAAACAGAGACTATGATTTGAAAAAACAACATAAAGATATATTGTGGAGACATAAATTTAATGTGGTTACGTAATATACTAACATTTTTGTTTGTGTGTCTTTTGTAGAAGAGGTCATCTTGGCAGATGATGAAAATGAAAATGACTATGATGGTATGACTTTCTTTTGTGAACATGAATTTGACTTGTTTAATTTTTTAAGGAACATATCAGTGTTTTATAGGTTAATATGTGAATCTATATATTCTTAATAACAGGTTCTCGTAGGAGAGCCACAAAGAACCATAAAAGCAAAGCCGAGCTTCTAAATCCAGAGGAAGGGGAGGGTGACCTGGGAGTAGGTAAGATACGTTGTGTTTCTTTCTGCCTTTCTACCACACACACACACACACACACACACACACAAAAAAAGCCATTATATATCCCTTCAGAGAACACTGGATTTGCTTTTTTCTGTAAAGGTTCCTAACACTATGCATTTCTACCCCAGCCCTTAATCTAAACCTAACCTCATAATAATCTTCATTTAAAACACACCTACTTCCTATGACCATGTAAAAAAGGGATTTATATCGCCACAACAAGAGTAGCACAGTCGGGGACACACACACACACACACACACAGTCAAAGACAAACCACAGGTACACAGAGATGCTATCTTATCTTGCATATCAGCATTACCTGACCCCTTCCCTCCATCCCTCTCCCGCCCTTCCCTCTCCTTTCTCCTTCTCTGGTGCTTTGCTCTCCTAATGTTACATTTTCACTGTCCTCAAGCCCCTCATCTTTTCCCCTGCCTTTAACCTGCCCTTGTTACTTCATTCCCATTTCTCCGCTCCAACCATTTGCTTCAGCACTGTCATTCTAGGTATTTCTCTAAGATTCTTATAAGAATTTTTTTTTTTCCTTCTTCAAGTGTAACCTAGAAATTACAATCTGATGAGACATGTGCTACCTTAAGTGAATTATACACCAGTTTGTACTTGAAAATAAAACAGATGCAGTGTAGAAAAGTGTTTTGGATTTTTTTCCGGAATTGTAGAGTTCCAACAAACAGGAAGTCCATAGACACGATTTTCCTTGTTGACAGTCCAGTATAGAAGATTGATATATTCTTCCACTTTCCTATTAAGTCATAAGAATAATTATGTAGCATTTTAGTGCCAGTGATTTTGGTCACTGATTTTCATTACTACCCATTCACATGAGTTTGAAAGCATTCTGCATTCCTTTTGTAATGACTGGGAATCAGCACAATCAAATATATCAGTGATCTTATTTCAAGATTGCCGTGTTTTACCAATGAACAACTATTCATTTCACAGTGAAGCTACTGATATACAATGTGCCTCGTTTACCTCTTGCAAATGGTAGGTTCACCGTTTGCTCGTGCCAGCTTGAAGAGCTCCAAACTCGAGGGATCAACTTTCAAGCGGCGGGAGCGGCGATTTCGCTTCTTTGTCCGTCACGTTGTTAAGTCCCAGGGCTTCTACTGGACTGTGCTGTGTTTGGTGGGCCTCAACACGCTGTGTGTGGCTGTTGTGCACTACGACCAGCCCGAACCACTTTCAGATTTTCTATGTGAGTAGGAGGTGAATACATGTATACTTAGTGCAAGCATGCAGCGATTATCTCCACAAATGCACAAGTACTTTCATCACAGATTACTGGAAAGGAGTGGGCTAGCAAATTCTTCAGTAATGTGACTAAATCCATGAAAGAGCTGACCCAGTCATTTAGCACAAGCACATCCAAGCACACAGAGTCTTCCTCTCACGCAGATTCTCTCTCGTTCAAAAATGATTATGGGACAAATGCATATACAGAGACTCACTCAGGTTTTCGCCCTCCTCTTTTTTGGGGTTTTGCCCTCTATGCAGATTATGCTGAATTCATCTTCCTGGGAATATTCTTGACAGAGATGTGCGTAAAGATGTACGGCCTGGGCAGACAGGCCTACCTCAACTCCTCCTTCAACTGCTTCGACTGCATTGTGAGTCCAACTCCAGTTGGGTCCAAACCCTACACAAAACAACACAGGAATGCACAGACTCATAAGCGGGTCTATACACTGACTTTGCATCAATACAGTGAAATTGTATGAAAAAACTTACATGCACACAAACATGCCGTACTGCATGCTGATATGTGCACACGGTTTGTTACATATACTATGTAACTGTACATGTTTGCGTATGCTTACATTTATATTAGGTGATATCTGTTAGTATATTTGAAGTTTTGTGGTCCATCATCCAACCGGGCACATCATTTGGCATCAGTGTGCTACGAGCTCTCAGGTTATTGAGGATCTTCAAAGTCACCAAGTAAGTCAGTTGTAATACAGTAAATATTAATAATAGTAAGAATAATAGTAATTATCTTTAACTAAAGGACACAGTATTACACTCATTTCCTGTTTCTGTTTACCAGGTACTGGGCGTCTTTGCGTAACCTCGTCGTCTCTCTGCTCAATTCCATGAAGTCCATTATCAGCTTGCTCTTCCTGCTCTTCCTCTTCATAGTTGTCTTTGCCCTGTTAGGCATGCAGCTCTTCGGAGGACAGTCAGTGTCTCTCTCCTTCTCTCCTTCCCCTTTAACAGTCATGGTTTAATTTTCTGCTAACCTATTGGTTTTTGTTAATTGGCAGTTGACCTAAGGCATTTTTTGAACACTAGGTTTTCAGACAAACATTTGTTGTACTTGCCTCTGGCTCTCTCAGTCGTTCTCTCTATGCTCACTCTTTCTTCTGCTTCTGTATTTTCCTGCTCATTTCTCTCTCTCTTTTTCCCCCCATCTCTCTCCTATTACTATTTTTTTTTTTTTCACTGTTAGGTTTAATTTTGAAAGTGGCACCCCTCCAACCAACTTCGATACCTTTCCCGCAGCAATAATGACGGTGTTCCAGGTAAGCAGAGGAGACTGTGTACTGTAAAAGGGGAAAAGGGGGAGGGAGAGGCTAGTGGGGGGGAGGGAGCTGCGATGTAGAAGACAAAGCTGGATTAGAGCTAAACGATAAAAGGACTAAAGAGGATTTGCGCATGAGGAAGTAATATAAAATGTAAAATGCTACTCTTGAATCCTTAAAGATTATTAGGCAGGAGCATAATTCTGCTAAAACTTGTTCAGATATTTAAGGTATGTGTATAAAAGAGAGCAAGTCTGTTCTTTGATTATAGCATTTTGAGCAACCGCATACTATGTGCATGTGTATGTACTCATCAACGACTAAATACTGGTATAGCCTTGTCTGACTATTTGTGTGTGTTTGCCAGATCCTGACCGGCGAAGACTGGAATGTGGTGATGTATGATGGCATCAAATCTCAGGGAGGAGTCAACAAGGGCATGGCCTTCTCTGTCTTCTTCATTGTACTCACGCTTTTTGGCAACTGTATCCCTTGACAGTGACATTGCAAATAAGCCTAAATGCATGCACAGCTCTCAGATATTTAGAGTGGAGACATTTGTAGTTGAGTTTTACATTGAGTTTTTTTACTTTACGCTCAGTAAAAACCATACAAAGGTTTTTTTTACACTGTTTTTTAGCACATCTTAAAGGTGCAATAGGTAGAATGCATTATTCTAGAAAGGGTTTGCTTTTGTTTTTGCGGCCCCTCTGGATCCTAAGCAGGGCTACTTCTATCTTGAGCTACAACGTAAATTATGTACAATCCCAGTCCCCAAAAGGTTGTGATGCTGTGTAAATAAAAACAGAATGCGATGATTTTCAAATCTCATAGAGGCATCATCAACGCAGAAAGGTACACACAGGTTTTAGAGACAACATATGCTCCCATCCAGATGTCTTTTTCAGGGAAGGCCTTGTGTAGTTCAGCAAGACAATGCTAAACTACATACTGCAGCTATCAAAACAACATGGCTTCATAATAGAAGAGTCTGGCGCTGAACTGGCCTTCACTAATTGAAAACATTCGGCCCATCATGAAATCAAAAATATGACCCAAAAATATGACCCAGACATGTGGCTGCCATTCAAAATGACCTTATCTTTTTTCTTAAAATGGTCCATTTTCTCAGTTTTGATTTGTTTTCTTTGTTCTGCTGTGAATACATTAATATGGGTTTATGAGATTTTCAAACCATTGCATTCTATCTATTATTTATATTTCACACAGCGTCCCAACTTTTCTGGAACTGGGGTCACAATACTAATGTCAATAAACATCTCATCAGCGCAGATTTTGTTGTCATAATGCTAATTCAGATTCTAATCTTCTTTTTTTTTTTTTTATCATGTCTTTGATACTGCACCTTTAATCACGTAATCACTATAATGCTACATGGTGTGCTGCCATCTATCTCTGGAAGTCAAACCAGACACTGTTACATGAACTGTATCAGGGATGATATTATAGCATTATTGATATGCTACAATCCAAAACATCAACTTGCCAAGCGGTACATTATAATATAAGTGGTTTAGCCAATTCCAATTTTCAATTTACGTACATGTTATATTGTCTTGTACAAACAATCTCCCAGATGCTGGATTGCTTTTAACTCTGTGTTCAGACACTCTGCTGAATGTGTTCTTGGCTATCGCTGTGGACAATCTGGCCAATGCACAGGAACTGACCAAGGTAGATTACAGTCTAATTTTCCTTCATATAGTATGAGCACAGTTTCTTACACTAACAGATTAATTAAGAGTTATGCTCCTCTAATCAACAACCCTTTTTTTTTTTGTTTCTCTTATGTGCCTTATTCCTGCTTTTTCCATGTCTGGATTTTGATTTCTTTCCTAATCCTCATTTGCAGGATGAACAGGAAGAAGAGGAAGCTGCCAATCAGAAGATTGCCCTACAGAAAGCCAAGGAGGTGGCTGAAGTTAGCCCACTGTCTGCTGCAAACCTCTCCATTGCAGCGTGAGTTTCTGTCTCTATTCTTTGTTTTTCTTTTCCTTTTTTGGGGGGGGCACACAATACCAGCAGGAATTTCATGACTTGCATATGTTATGTAGGATTCAGCGCCTTGGAAAGAGGACTGTGTAGTACACTTCAGTGTTTGGAGTGAGCAAAATTGTTAATGAACTTTCATCTATTCAAGCTGGGACTCTTATAGCATCACTTCATCACCTTATCAATCTGTGGTGATGTTGGTGATTGCAAAGAGTCTTTCATCACAGTGAGCGTTATTGTCTAATCCCACTTGAAAAGATTACATCAAAATACACAGTCCCTGATTTTTTGCTTGCAGAATATTCTTTGATAAAATACCCTCTTCTTTTTTTTTCTGTATTTCAGTGTAAAATGTAATGTTCATGCATTTAAAATTCTTTGCATGTTTTGCTATTTTGTCATCATAGAAACATGGCTACATTTATCTGGAAAAAGCCAATTAGGGATAGCTTGAAAACACATATACTTGCTTCTTTTCCCTCTCTCTGTCATCCCTTCCTTCTCCTTTCCTTTTCCTCTTTTTACTTCTCTTTGTTACACACTTTTGTGCATACTTAAACACACAGACACAAATCAGTGTTGGACTGATCCAGGCCAGTTCTCCTCTCGCCAGGAGAGGAGTCTTTGATCCCCTTTCTTTGTATACACAGGGGTCTTTACTTTCACTTCTGGTTAAGTTCACACACTCTGCCCTCAGACACACATACACACACACACACACACACATGTGTTCTGCATAACACAGGGGGACTCATGTCTCTTTTTAAATACCATATAATAACACAGCCCTGTCCTCACCACTTTGATATGCGAGCTCAGTATCACTCACAATGAACAAACATGTCCTTGAGTTTTAGCTTAATACACTCACGCATAAACCTGCTTATTAACATGTTCATCATTTCACAACTCGCTTAGTTTCTTGTTACTGTTTGTGCTGTGTAGTGTGCTTCACTATGAATTGATCATTTGTGTCTGTCTTATCAGTTTAATTTACATGATATTCCTGTTAAAGTTAAATATGTCCGATTTTCACTACAGTGCATGTGTATGTGTGTCTGTGTGTGGATGCATATGTGTGTAAGAAACAGGTATAGAGTTGATGTTGGTTGACTGAGATGATCTACTTTAATATACTGAACTAGTATTTTTCACTAGGTTGCTATGGTTGTTTGTCCAAAGTTATCCAGAAAACCCACCTTCACAAACAGTGCTGCCTAATTTTCTAAAGATTCAAATCTTCTGCTCTTTTGAAAGGAGACTTTAGGGCAGAGGTTATGGTAGAGTCCTGGTTTAAATTTGAGTTAAGCTCTAAGCTTTGTAGGGTGGCAGATTGCCTTCCATTCTTGTGTGCCAGTGTAAATCCAAATCCCTAATTTCTGTAGTGCAAAAAAAAAGAAGAAAAGAGAGAACAACATTTAAATTCAAGTAGAGATCGTCCTTGTTTTTTCCAAGGAGGGATTTTAAACTTGGGGACATCAGTGGTGCATGAAGAATCTCTTAAGACGATATTCTATGGCAGACTCAGAAAGGAGGTCCCCATGAAAGCTACATAAAACCAGTTGTAAGGCAACACAAGTCCAGTTTGTACTCTCAAAAGAAAAACGCTCTCCCTTAAGCAGCCGTGCAGTCTAAACAGAGTGCAGGAATACAGGAACATTCTAGGAAATGTTTCTCTAATCATAGTGAATAGGGTTTTAAAAAGTTTCACCACTGTGTTTTCAGTAAGTTGTTCTTGTTTGAGATTATATTAAAGTCAAAATTTCTCCCTGTAGATTTGGTCCTTTAAATTATTAACATTAGCATGCTCTTTTACAAAGTTACAAAAGAGGATTAGGGCAACTGAAAAAAAAAAAATCATCAAGGCATTAACGCCACTAGACCCCTGAAGGTGTGCTGTGGTATATGCACCAAGATGTTAGCAACAGATCCTTGTCCTGCAGGTTGCGAGGTGGGGTCTCCATGGATCAAACATGTTTATCCATCATGTCCCACAGATGCACAATTGGATTGAGATCTAGGAAATCTGGAGGCCAAGTCAGCACCTCAGACACATTCTTGTGCTCCTCAAACAATTCCTTAACCATCTTTGCTTTGTGGCAGGGAGCATTATCCTGCTGAAAGAGGCCACAGCCATTAGGGAATACTGTTTCCATGAAAGGGTGTACATAGTTTGCAACAATGCTTAGGTAGGTGGTATGTGTCAAAGTAACATCCACATTGGGCACTTGGATGATGGGGTTCTGGGCGCTGTGGGGGTCGTGGGGCCCTGTTCGGGCCTGGACTTCTGGGGGGTCCGGGCCAGGCCTGTCGGGGTGCCCTGGTTGGCCCTGGGGTCGGGGCGGTCGGTTCTCTGGGTGCCCTCCTCTCTTGCCCCTGGCTCCCCTTGGGGGGCGGGGGTGCTCCCTCTGGCCTGGGGGCCGGTTGGGGGTGGGGCGGTTGAGCCTGTTGGGTGGACTCGGGGCTGTGCTGCCCGGGCTTCGTGGGTGTGGTGGGGTGGGGTGGCAATGGATGGGGAGACCTTTCCTGGGATTGGGAGAGGGTTGAGGGGGTTGTCCGTGGTGTCTTTGCGTGAAGCCTGGCCACGTACAATTGAAGGTGCGACTCCCTCCCATGGCCCCATGTCCCTCTTCTTGGTTGCTCCGCCTCCCGGCGGTCTCTGGCTTCCTTCTCGCCCTTGGGTGGCTGTAGCTCAGTAGGTAGAGCAGGTCACCTATTGATCGGAAGGTCAGCGGTTTGATTCCTGGCTACTCCAGGTTACGTGCCAATGTATCCTTGGGCAAGATACTTAACCCCAAGTTGCTCTCCGACCGTCCTGTCGGAGTATGAATGTGTGTGAATGTTAGCTAATTAAAAGCACTTAGCTTAGTAAACATGGAAGTGCTTGTATGAATGGGAGTGCATGGGTAAATGTAAAACATGTTGTATAAGTGCTTTGAGTGCTCTGACTGAGTAGAAAAGCGCTATATAAGAACTAGTCCATTTACCATTTACTTGATCAGTCCTTAAAACCCTTCACGCTCTTGACCCTGTCTCCTCGCTGTGATTTCTGCCTCTCCAGGGATCCTTGGGCGATTCCTCTGGGCCTCAACCTGCGGGGGCCTTGATGTTCCTCAGTCGGGAAATTGGGGAACAAATTTGAATCATAAATACATAGACTCCATATATTATACATGACAAAAAAAAATAAAAAATAAAATAAATAATAATTAAATAAAAAAAAGTATATATATATATATATATATAAAAATATATATATATATATATATATATATATATATATATATATATATATATATATATATAAAAATATATAATTATTTAATTTAATATTCAAAGGAATGGTATGGGTGACTAACACTATGGTAGGGGTTGAGTGGCAGGTGGGCTGATTAGGATTGGGGGGGGAGTCTTGGGGGGTTTGGAGCAGTGCTTGCGGCCCCCTGCATCTCTTCTTCCTTTCCCCTGCTGTCTCTCTCCTCCCCGGTGCTGGTGGGGTCCGGTCCTCTGGGGTTCCCCAGGGTGGATGTTGGCCTGGTGGACCTGTCCGTGTCTCTCCGGAGGGGTGGCTGGTCGCAATGGGGGTGTCATCGTGACAGCGTAGGGGCTCCGTTTTTGGATCTGTGGGCGGGGTGGGGGAGATGTGGGCGTTGGGGGCGGTGCGGCTGGGGGATGGGTTGGGGTATATAGGTCTTGCTGGCTGGGCTATGCGGCTGCTCCTTTTTCCCTCCCCTGCTCCACAATGCACATGCATGCCTTCGCAAGAGCATGAACATGGGCACGTATGTGAATAGGGACATGCAAGCATGAGCACACACACATACACACACACACTCAAAAAAAAAGAGGGCCAATGATGTATTAAAACACTATCAACTAACAGATACCCCAGCCTGTAGCAGATAGCATAAATGATTTTTTGGTTTTTTTGGTTTTTTTGGTTTTTCCAGTTTCCTACCTGTTCATGCTGCATGGCTGGGTAGCTGTCAGATATAGAAAAAAAAAAAAAAAAAAAACATCCACATGAAGGGAAGGACCCAAAGTTTCCAAGCAGAACATTGCGTAAAGCATCACACTGCCTCCTCCACTTGCCTTCTTTCCATCGTGCATCCTGGTGCCAAGTGTTCCCCAGCTGATGCACACACATCCAGCCATCCCCATGGGATTCGTCAGACTTGGCCACCTTTTTCCATTGATTTGTGGTCCAGTTCTGATGTTCTGTACCCTAAGCAGAAGGAAGGAGGCTGAGGACTAGTGAATGTCAGAACCACTATTATGGATGAAGCAACAAAGATTCATGAGTACAACAGGAAGATTGCCACAACTGATCAACTGCTTAGTAAATACCTCAGGCAAGCCACCAAGTGGTTGGCATAGCATCTGTGCCAAGTATACCCTGGAAGTATACCCTAGACCTGTGGGACTTCCCTAATTTCTGTGTGTGTGAATATATATATATATATATATATATATATATATATAAAAACAGTCAGAATTCGGAGAAAAAACTTTATTGATTTTCATATCACAGTCTGATTTCTTTTCCTCAGAATAAATAAAGGTCATGACCTACAAATTTTTTTTCATTGGCCCTAATCCTCTTCCAGACAAAGCAGAACATTACATGTTTTAAGTATTTTTTAAATCTTACTGTAACCTTTTGTAGCGTTTATTGCTTTTCAGAAAGGCCAAAACTATAAAGATATGACATTTTTTATTATATTTGTAATGTGCTTATAAGTCATAGTGCCAGTGCTGTCATTGAGGGTATAGCCACAGGACCACATTTTGGTAAGTATTTTTTTTTAAGTGAGGAAATACAGCAGCTTGAATGGGAAGAGAGAGAAGGGTAAACAGATGCAGGACGATATAAACAAGTAAAACTGATCAGCGCAGAGCAGCAGCACTCAGGAAGGGGAAATGAGTGATACAAGAAAATGGATTTTGAAAGAGTGTACATTCACAGATGGAAGAAACCACAAAGGGGAGTGTGTGTGTGTGTGTGAATATCTGTTTGGATACATGTGTTGTGTGCCTGTATGTACAAAGGGTTGCATTCCAAAATGCTTGAACTTTTTGGCCAAAAAAATATTCTGAGATTTTTGGATTTCGAGATTAGTAATTTAACACGTTTAATTCGGATAGCGATTATTTTTCAGAATCGCCTCGCTGTTTGTATTTTTTTGTTTTGTTTTGTTTTGTTTGGTTTATTTATTTATTTTTTCCTTTTTAAATTATGGATGGATAGCCCATTTTGGAATGAAATCCTCCTTCTGTTCTTTTGTGTCATCTCACTCACCAGCTGTTTCCCTCCTCAGCAACAAAGTACACAGTGAGTGTCACAACGCTTCTGACCCCTTTCTGGACTGGTATTTATTTATTTGTTTATTCATTTATGAATTCCTTCTGTTTATTGACTTTACAACCATTCTTTGCTTACTTTCGTGTTTTAGATCTCTATCCTATTCTTGCCCTTTTGTTTGTAACTTTTTTATTAATTAATGTACACATCTGGCTTTCTTTAGCTTTTCTTTATGTTGGCTTATTTTTAAGAGTACTCTTTCTGTTGCCTACGGCTGTTGCTTTACTGTTGTTGACTGTTGGCCCTGAGAGAAAAGTGAGTTAAAGTTGATTATTGGTAGAAATTTTGGAGGGTACAAAAAGAGGTGGTCACTGACAGTTTGGTGGCATCTTTATCTCATCTTTGAAAGATCTCAGTTATTCTAACCAGTTTAAATTATTCAATTCAGCTCAATGGGGATTATTTGTTCTGCATGAAACCTGTCTAATAAATTCTGTATGCTTTAGCATGGGGTGATTAATTATCTATAATTACAACAAATTCTGACCTTGCCTCAGTGTTATCCTCCACACTGTTTCCCACGTGGTTTACCAAAATAGGGCTGTCCTGCCTTGTGCTTTGGCAAGCTGTGCAGATACCCAAAGCCTTGTTATGTTGAGAGCTGCCTTGTTGTATAGGTCTAGTTAAATGACCCTTTAAGTGTCTGTGGCCCCAGTGTGTCTTTATGTCCTGGCTATTTAATGTACTTATATTTTTGGTGTTGGTTTCCACTTCATCATTCCCATGTCTTTGTGTGTTTATTTGCATAGCATCAAGTCTTAAAGCAGGTCTTAATGCAGCCAATCCCTTTCTCCCTTTTCCACCATGCTTCATTTTGCAGCAAGGAGCAGCAGAAGAACCACAATAAGGGGGTCAGTAAGTCAGTGTGGGAGCAGCGCACCAAGGAGCTGAGGAAGCAGACTCTGGCATCTAGCCGTGAGGCCCTCTATAACGAATTGGACGCTGACGACCGCTGGAAGGCAAGGACAGGGAGGGAGGAGCACAACAATGTAAAGGACAAGGCAAAAAAGGCCTCTAGACTTGTGCTATCAGCGTACACAAGTTATGGCTGTGATGATGTTGATGACAGATTTTGTTGTTTTTTTTAACTTGTTCTTGTTAGTTATTTATTAGTGCCAGATATACCAACTGTAATTCTTAATATTGGCTGGAATTTTCCAGATAAGACCATAAAATGCAGTTTACGTTAAATTTTGCCTTTTCTTCATTACGTAAACATTTTAAATTATTCCTTCTATGTTGTTTCTCTGTCCTCTCATTTCCTTGCAGGTCAACTATTCACGTCACATTCGTCCAGATATGAAGACCCATCTGGATCGACCCTTAGTGGTGGACCCCCATGAAAACCGTAACAACAACACTAACAAGACCACTGCCAACAACTCAGACTTCTGTGTCAGCCAGCACCATCCTGCTGATGAGCTTCACAGGCAAACACGCCTCCATGAGCACCATGGCCAAGTAGGAGGGGATGGTGGAGGAGGTTCAGGTCTACCCAGACCTCCCTTGGAGAGGGGGGAATCCACGGAGAGTAGACGAAGCCGCAAAAGTGAGCATCATCACAGTTCTCATGTCCGACTGGATGCTACAGTGATTCCTGGGCCAGAGGAGAGGCTACCCAGGCGCCATCACCACACCCGGAATGGCAGTCGAGGGGGAGGGCAGTCTGAACACAGGAAGCCAAGGTCACATCGAAAGAATGCAGAAGATGGTGAGGATGGTGGGGTAGGTGCTGGAAAGTCAGGAAGACATAGGAGCAAAGGGGTGGATGGAAATGGGGAAGGAGGAGAGCATGAGGGAGCTGGCAATGGTGGTGAGAAGAGGCCAAGAAGAAACCGCCATGGAAGTCAAGTGGAGGGCGAGGGGAAAAGGATGTGCTCACACAGAAGGAAGTATGTCTACATGGTTATAGATGATTAATTTTTCAGTTATTTTGTTTCACAATCTCTTCTAATCTGATGTCTATAATTATTTCTTTGACCTCTTCCTAGGGACTGCAGTGTCCCAAACCTATCTACCACACGGCCCATCCAAAAGAGCCTCTCTAGGCAGAATAGCCAGTACAGTGAAGATATGGACAACCTCATGAACACCAAACTGGTGTCTGTTTCTACACCACCTAGTGAGGGTCGCCCCTATCCCGTGACCAGTCACGCTGTCACCCCTGGATTTGGATCTGCCCTCCATCTTGCTAACAGTGGCACTCGTGGAAGTTTGGTCACATTAGATAGTTATGGGAATATCGGACACCACCGTGCCAACAGTGTAATCAGGCTGCCCCACCCTGACTATACTGCTGTGGATATTTTTCCATCCACCAATGCCATACTGCAAGGTAGGGGTGATTGTGATTTTTTTTTCAGGTTTCTATTCTTCTGTTTTTTTTAGCTGTTGACACAATTTTCCTCCTACCTTCAGTTAATAAAAATGCCAACACTGAGCCTCTGCCAGCAAAAGAGGATAAGGATGATGATGATGATGAGAAAGGAGGTGAAGGAGGACCCAGGCCCATGCCTCCATATAGCTCCATGTTCATCTTCTCCACCACCAACCCGTAAGTGATACATGCACACAGTGACTTAAACCATATGAATACACACAGGCTGACACACGCAGTATATGCACTTGAGGCTTTCCTCAGTGTTTAATTTGTTTACTGTACACATGCATCTTTGGATTCAAATCTGGGATAGAAAATAGCTGAACTGGCTGAAATTGTCAACTGCAACATTTGTCCACAGTGGCTCAAAGTTAACATGTAAACATGCAGAAACTTAAGAAAATGGATGAGATTTTTAATACCTGAAGGTTTTTGGTTCCCAGTTGTAGTTTGTGTAGTGATGATGATTGACGCTTCATGTTTGAACAGGCTTTTGTTTCATGCAGGTAGGCAGTCTCTATGGGCAGAGAAAGAGTGTTTGCACTTGCCGAATTGCACCCTTTACATCATCAGCTATCAACCAACAATGATTTAGCTTATCCATCCATCCATCCATCCATTTTTTTTTCACTTATCTGGGGCCGGGTCACAGGGGCAGCAGCCAAAGCAGAGAAATCCAGACCTCCCTCAGCTCAGTCACCTCTTCCAGCTTATCCGTGGAGAACACCGGGGTGTTCCCAGACCAGCTGAGAGATATAGGCCCCATTTACACAATAACGTTTCCAGTGGAAAGTGTGTCGTTTTGATGCATTTCGGCCTCCTGTTTACATGGAAACATTTCAGAAACGATCTCTGTTTACGTGAAAACGCTAGAAACGGTGAAAACGATGCAGTTCCCATTGACAGGCCACAAGTTGGCAGTGTTTTTTTGCAAAGCTTGTTTACGCACCACGCACATGCGTGGAGGGACTCAGTGGGATGCGTGGCTAAGATCTTTTAATTATTTACAAAATGGCTAATTTGAAAACCTTTCTGTGGACTGACGACAAGGTTGGATCTCTGCTGATCCACATGATGGTGTAGCAAATGTACATTTTGTTGAAGAAAGGCTGTTAAGTTCAAAAGACTGAGGAGCAAAAGAAGCACTCGTGAATCCACCATTGTGATTGTTGTTCATCTGTTAGCGCATGCATGGAAAACTGTGGCGGTCGCAACCATAGTGCACATTTGCAAGTGCCCCTGTCAACCACAGTGCGCATGTGCAAGCGCCCCCGTTTCCAAAGTGCACATTTACACAGAGACAGAGGCTGAAGTGTTTCAGAAACGCTCCACTCGAGCCCATTTCCAAAAAGTATTGTTTTCACTCCATTCTCACGTAAACGGGAGGCCGAAATGCATCTAAACAACACCTTTTCCAGTGGAAACATTTTCATGTAAATGGGGCCATAATCTTTCCAGCATGTCCTGGGTCTGACCTGGGGCCTCCTCTTGGCCTCAGACTTAGAGGTCCTAATTCTCATGCTTGCCACTTCACACTTGGCTGCAAAATTCTCCAAGTGCAAGCTAGAGGCCACCACCTGATGAAGCCAACAGGACCACATCATCTGATGAAATTCTGAGGCCACCAAAGCAGAATCCTTCCACCACTTGACTACTCCTAGAAATTTTGTCCATAAAAATTATGAACAGAATCCTGGCAGAGTCCAACACCCACTGGAGTCCAACTTAGTATCGGCAATGCAGACCAGGCTCTCGTTGCAGTTGTACAGGAACTGAATGGCCTGTAACGATAGGCCAGACACCCCATACTCCCACAGCAGCCCCACAGGATGCCCTGAGGGACACAGTCGAATGCCTTCTCCAGGCCCACAAAGCACATGTAGACTGGATGGGCAAACTCTCACGCACACTCCTTGAGTGGATAAAGAGCTTTTCCTGCATTCTGCAACCAGGATGAGAACTGCATTGCTCTTGTTGAACCGAGAATCGACTAATGGACAAACTCTCCTTTCCAACATCCTGGCATAGACCTTCCTAGGAGGCTGAGGACTGTGATCCCCCAGTAGTTGGAGCACACCCTCCGGTCCCCCTTCTTAAAGATGGGTACCACCGCGCCAGTCTGCCAATCCAGAGCCACTGCCCCAGAAGAAGCATGTCAACCAAGTAAATCCTAAAACATCCTGAGTCTTCAGGAACTCAGTGCAAATATCATCCACCCCAGGGGCCCTGCTGCCAAGGAATTGTTTAACTACTTCAGTGACCTCACCCCCAGTGTTTGGCGAGTTGTTCCCCGCATCCCCAGACTCTGCTTCCACTATAGAAGGCATGCCAGTGGGATTAAGGAGGTCCTCGAAGTATTCCTTCCACCACCTGACTAAATCCTCAGTTGAAGTCAGCAGCACCCCACCCACACTATACACCATGTGGGTAGAGCACCACTTTCCCCTCCTGAGTCACCTGACGGTTTGCCAGAATCACTTCAAAGCAGTCTGAAAGTCTATTTTTCCATGGCCTCACCAGACTCCTTCCACATCCAAGTTTTTTCTTCAGCCACTACCCGAGCCGTATTCCGTTTGGCCTGCCGGTACCTGTCAGCTGCCTCCAAAGTCCCATAGGCTAACCAAGCCCGATAGGACTCCTTCTTTAGCTTGATGGCTACTTTCACCTCCGGTGTCCACCATCTGGTTTGGGGATTACCACCATGGCAGTCACCAACCACCTTGCAGCCACAGCTCCGTGCAACAGCCTCAGCAACAGGGTTGCAGAACTCAGTGTCCTCAGCCTCCCTTGGAATGTTGCTGAAGTTCTGTTGGAGGTGGGAGTTTAAAATCTCATGGACTGGGGCTTCTGCCAGGCATTCCCAGCACGTCCTCACTATACGTTTAGGTGCCCCAGGGCTGTCCATCCTCCCCCACCACCTGATCCAACTCACCACTAGTTCAGCTCCTCTCTTCACCCAAGAACATACAGCTGCAGATCTGATGATAGGATTACAAAAACAATCATCTACCTGAGGCCTAGGGTGTCCTGGTGCCAGTTGCACTAATGGACATACTTATGTTTGAACATGGTGTTCATTATGGACAAACTGTCATTTGAACAGAAGTCCAATTACAGAACACCGTTTGGGTTCAGATGAGGCAGGCCATCTCTCCCAATTATGCCCTTCCAGGTTTCACTGTCTGGGTACTTTGAACTGTCCTTTGACACGTAAGTCCAGACTATAGTCAGGGAAAAAGGAAAATGACCCTCTTATCCACTGGCGAAAACTCAGACATACAGGCATCAAGCTGAGGGGGAGTCCAGCCCCTCTCCAGAAGACTGGTTCCAGAGCCCAGGCTGTGTGTTGAGGTGAGCTTGACAATATCTAGCCGGTATCTCTCAACTTCACACAGTAGCTCAGGCTCCATCCCCATCAGAGAGGTGAAGTTCCATGTCCCAAAAGCCAGTCTTGATAGCCTGGGATTAGTCCGTCAGGGCCTATGCCCTATGACACACACTGCACCTGAGGCCTCTGGTGCCTCCTGCAGGTGGTGGGCCTACAGGAGGGCGGCCACATGTCTCCTCTTTGGGCTGCGCCCACCCGGGCCCCATGCACTAAGGCCCAGCTAAGGCGCTTTCCCTCGAGCTCCCTCCCCAGGCCTAGCTCCAGAGTGGGGCCCCGGTAATGCTATCCTGGGCAGGGTAAACTGTTCCCTTGGTATTTCTGCCATAAGTTACTTGTGTTGGCTTATTTTTTTTAGAGTACTTTTCTATTGCCAGCACCTTGTACAGGCACAACTCAAACAACAGCTTTATTGTGGTTGAATTTTGGCCCAAAAGTTGATTATTGCTAGAGTTTTTGGAGGGTAGAAAAGGAGGTAGTTAAAATCAAGACAGCCCAGCACTCTGTCCACTTCAGTCTATTTGATACAGCTCAATGGGGATCTGGTTGTGTGATTTTAATTATTTTTTTCTTTTTTTTTCTTGTAAAAAAGCTGTGTTTTAAATTGTCTATACTTAACCAAGGTTTGGGAAATGGAAGGAACAGGGTGGCTTGTACCACATGCTCCCTAAAAGTTTGCCACTGCCTGGCTGTTGACTAACTGATAGATTCCCAGATTGATGATTGGGAAACCCCTATTTTACTTTAGCCCTTCTACTGTGGTTCCATAATTACCCACACAGATTAAGGAAAGATGAACTTGCCTGTCACTATCTCAAAAAACAATTTCAAATCAAGTGCAATCATTATCTTTTCTATCCTAGATTGTGGGTTGGGACAGCATAAAAACTGAGCAATTCTTGAATTTGTAGAAGAAATGAAAAGATGAAGCCTAATTTTAGCAAATGAGCAGGTGTAAAGTCTGTAAACACTAACATGGGGTTGTTTAAACATTAGTCAAGTATTACAGAGGGAGGTTAATATTTTTAATGGTATGCATTGCATTACTGCAAGAGGAAAAACAAATATTTTTATCTGCTCCTAGGTTTCGACGGGCATGCCATTATATCTGCACCCTGCGTTATTTTGAGATGTGCATCCTGCTGGTCATTGCAATGAGCAGTATTGCCCTAGCAGCTGAAGACCCTGTTAAGCCCGATTCCCCTCGAAATAATGTAAGAGAGTCATCATATATGTATTATCAGTTCTTTTGTCAACCCAAATACTATGAATGTAATGTGAGTTTGATATCTATTATCTATTTTTATTTATTTTCAAGGTTATTTTTGCCTTTGTAACATTATCCCAGCCCTATATGTGTGGAGGTTTGAGCAGTAAATGAAATAACAATATAAAGCATTAAACAAAAACATATAAGTTCAGCATTTAAATCTGTTACCATTATATTTATAGTCTGTAGATAACTGAGTGGCACACATGCTTTTCGAGATTTTCTGTTTTGAGACTCAGCAGAGTGAGACAAACTCATAGATCGCACATGTACAGTGTTTTTGGAGGTTCAGTAAAGAGTTAAATTTTGAAGTACTGTTTTCTTCAGTAATATAGTATCAGATGATACAAAATATGTACAATACTTTTTATTTAATTCTAATATTAAAATAAATTGTGTGCGGCTGACATCTGAAATACAAAATCATCATATGCTCACTTTTTCTTTGTACAGGTTCTGCGCTATTTTGACTACATCTTTACCGGAGTGTTCACTTTTGAGATGTTAATAAAGGTGAGAAAAAAATGAAGAATCACAGTTTTTTCTTAGTGTTAAGATAACAGGATTAAACAGCATCCTTTCTTTTTGCTATACAGCAATTTCCTTGTTTTTGGTCTCTCTTCTAGATGGTGGATCTAGGGTTGGTCTTGCACCAGGGCTCTTATTTCCGGGACTTGTGGAACATCCTTGACTTTATAGTGGTTAGTGGTGCTCTGGTGGCCTTCGCCTTCACGTAAGTCCCACTCCTGCTACCCCACCCCCACCCCCCGCTTTTTTTTTCCTCTCCTGCTCCTTGTTGTCTCACTGGTACCTTGGAGTACAGCCTACCCTATTCTTCTCTGCTCAACCATGCCTGATTTTTGGCCTCTACTCTCTCTGTCCTACACACTTTTCTTTCATTCACTCACATACATTTTCTCTCTCAGAAGTTTCTCATTCTCCTGTCTCCCATTCTCCTCCACCACAAACTCATTTCTTACCGTTATTTAGAGTGCAAAATGGTAGTCTTCTTTATTTGGCCATTTCTCTCACAATCATATTTTGCTACTGCAGTCTTTTCATTTCTAAGCCCTTCCTAATTCCAGCCCCTCACACCTTCTGCTTAAACACTCCCACATTATCAAATAGTGTCCCAGCATCCTCTCCCTATCTGCCTCCTCATGTGAGAGGTGAGGACCACCCTTTGCACCTGTAACCCTTTAGTGCCCAGGGCGTTCTAAAGTAAAAGGCCCCATGCAAAGCCAGGCCAAGTCACGAAATATCTCAACACCCTTCTCTACGACAAAGCAGGTACTTTAATTTTTACCTAATTTGCATGACTGTAAGGGATTACTGAGTGAGACTGTAGTTAATAAGTGCTATGCTGGATAAAAAGCATGGATTTTGCTTTTGCATGGTTTGAGAGAAAATAAGGTAATTTATACCTTTAGAAATCTGCATTAATAAATCATCATAATATAATTTGAAGCTGTATTGTACCTTTAATTTTATAATGATAATGATATACCATAAATTTTCACACAGGTGTGAAGCGTTGCTTGACTCAATGAGAAAACTTAAGTTAAAAACTGTAAAAAAAAAAAAGTTTCAGGAAACAGATTTGTGTTTAGGTTACACTTGAGTGGATAAAGGCAGTGGCTTCTGATAATAATAAGTGTGACCGACACAGAAAAAATGCCCATACTGAGAACATATTTTACTGTGCAAGTGACTGAATGCAAATCTGCATTGCTATGAGCTTAGCACAATGTTAGTTGGTCATAAAAGTCGACGTTCAATGGGATAAAGTCTGAATACATATTGCTCGTTTTGTTGTAAATATCAAATAGAGGGAGAACAGAGACTTGTTGGTTGTGTTGCTTTGCAACAGTGATGTATTGCGTTGATCATGTAGGACTGAATACAGCAAATGCTAAAATGTCTAAGTGAATTATCATGGCTGTTTGCTGTTAAACATCTGTGGTTTCTCCTTTGGACCCTCATGATGTAAGGCACCTAGCATCCTTTATGTTGGGTAATGGAGGTGCTCTTTTCATTTTATCCTAAGCAACAGTAACATATGCAATATGGGCTAAAGTATTGGGCAACACGTTCTCTTGAATTCAGGTGTTTTAAATCCAGTTGTCACTGGTGTTTAAAATCAAGCACCTACCCATGTGGTCTGCCTTTAGAAACATTGGTGAATGAATGGCTCACTGCATTTGAGCATGGTACTGTAATAAGATGCCACATTTGCAAAATGTCTGTCCATGAAATTTCTTCCTTCTCAGATATTCCACACTCAACTGTAAGTGGGAACCACAGAAACTCAAACTGGCAGACTAGGTAAAATTATAGAGCAGGGCCAGGTGCACAGTGCTCAGGTGCATACTGCATAAAAGTCACCAATGCTCTGGTGATTCAGTAACTGCAGATTTCCAGACCTCCTCTGGCATTAACATCAGCACAAAAACAGTGCACCAGGAGCTTCATGACATGGATTTCTGCTGAGCAGCTCCTGTTGTTGTAACAAATAGGTGGTCCAGTACTTTTGTCTATATAGAATGCCTCCAATATCATTGTACATCCTGTATAATGACAATAAAGGCATTCTATTCTAATCATATAGTGTAGTAGCATACACTCAGTTGCTGTGTATAAGCAACTGGATATATATATTTATATACATCATGTGATCAACTACAATGCAGAAAATTTGGATATACTTGCATATACTATACTTTACATAATACACTGCTCAAAAATATTAAAGAAACATTTTTAAATACATCAGATTTCAATGGGAAAAAAATCATGCTGGATTGCTATAGTGATATTAAATGGATAGTCTGTTAGGAATTTAAGGATGCCACATGATTTGCTGGAAATTAACATTATCAACCTACAGAGGGATGAATTCCAAAACACCTCAAAATGAAAGTGAAAAAATCATGTAATGGGGTAGTTCATTTTGTTAGAATTTCATTGCAGCAATTCAAAATGGTACTGAGTAGTTTGCATGGCTCCAATTTGCTTGTATGCCTGCCTGACAAGGTTGGTCATTTTGTAGGGCTCTGGCAGTGCTCATCCTGTTCCTCCTTGCACAAAGTAGCAGATATTGGTCCTGCTGATGAGTTAAGGCCCTTTTACAGCCCTGTTCAGCTCTCCTAAAGTAACTTCCTGTCTCCTGGAATCTCTTTCATGTTCTTGAGACTGTGCTGGGAGACACAACAAACCTTCTGACAGTTGCACTTATTGATGTGCCATCCTGGAGGAGATGGACTACTTGTTCAATCCCTGTAGGGTCCAGGTATCACTTCATGCTACCAGTAGTGACACTGACCCTAGCCAAATGCAAAACTAGAGAAAAAACAGTCAGAAAAGATAAGGAGAGAAAAAAAATGTCAGTTGCCTCCACCTGTAAAACCATTCCTTTTTTTGGTGGGATGTCTCATTGTTGCCCCTCTAGTGCACCTGCTGTTAATTTAATTAACACCAAAACAGCTGAAACTGATTAACAGCCCCCTCTGCTGCTTAACTGACTGATCAGTATCCCAGAACTTTAAGTGACTTGACGGTATACTCTGATTAAAAAGTGTTCATTATTTTTTGAGCAGTGTATATAGCAGCCAAATGTAAATACACTAATATTTTTTTGGCTGGTACATTCAATATTAACTCAGTCCCTAAAATAATATATTAACAACAATGTTCTAAAATTTGAGAAATTTGAAGACACAGCAGATTTTATTTTAATCCAAATATATTTATCAGTTTTATTGGAGCTGAATTGAAATGAAGCAGTTACAAAAGGTCAACAACAAATGCATTTTGCATTCTTCATGTTATAAAAGGGATAGCTTTGAATGATGACCTAAACTAAACCAACCACATGGATTTTCATATTCCCAGAATGCTATCCTCTAACATTGTCCCTTCAGAGCTCCCCAAACATTTTTAGGGGGCTCCTGATCGCTCATCTTTTAAAGTGCCTTTATTGTGCTTTTATAGTGCTTCTACTGTTATTGTGAATTAGAGCCAAAGCAGTCTTGAACAAAATTCCCAGATGGTGTAACTGTTTTTTCCTTCCCTCCTGCACTTTTTGTCCATTCCTCCAGCTCTTTTATCATTCATTTTTACACTCAAATTCTGCTTCTTATTTCTCATCATTCTGGCCACAGTAAATCCATGAAACAGTGCACTTTCACAGGTATTTCTCTGGATATGTAGAAGAAAATATTCCACACACTTAAATTGAGAAATTTGCATATTTTTTTTATAATTTGGTGTTTTGTTTACTGAAGTCAGTGGCAGTCCCTGGAACTGTGTGGCAAAAAAACAAAAACAAAAAACTTTAGAAATTTTACCACGCTCACTGGGAGCAGTCCTGCATCATTTCACCAAGTTTCATGTGTGTGTCTCTACCAGTGGGTCAAAGTTAGACCCAAGAGGTTAAACGTTACTACAAGTGTCTTCAGCCGATTAAAAGCTTCCAGCTGTCACATTCCCCGCATGCTTCTACACCGCTGTGCTAAAATAGCTTCAGCTTAATCTAACCCAAACTAGGTTTTGCAGCTTATCTGTGGAAAAAGGAGTTCAGACTGTAGAACTACGCCATAGCACATTGTTGCTCATTCTACTCCTGCTGAACAACGAAATCATAAACAAGGCCGGTGCTCCACGGTTCTAGCAGAGGCAGAATCATCTTTATATATGTATGTTTTTAACTGACACTCTTTCCCCTTATTTTAGTTAAATATGTGTGTCTGTCTGTATATACAGGTATGTTTGTACCCATCTGTCCTTTTCTGTGTGTCCCAACCTCTTTCTGTTACATTGGTGAATTTTTTTCTGTCTCTTCCCTGCAAGACTTCCAGAGCAAATGATAAGTATGAACTATGGCGTGTGCTCAACCAGTAATAACTGAACAAAAAAAAGCCTGATTTAACTACAGTAGCGGTTTAGAATGTTAATGGCTGATGGAGAGATTTGAACCAGTCAGAAAAGACTCCTACCCATCCAGATAGTACCTTAATTCAATTGGAGGAAATCAAACAGCACTCCTGAAGGAATCAGAAGTCTCATTGGAGATGTTTATCACTCCTTTAATCCAATTATTCTGGTCTGAGGGCTGCTGTGTCTTGGACCTCTTATGCGGCTGTCCTTCATATTTCTGCAGTCAGACTGAGGTTCGGGTCCAGACAGGCTTTCGAGGCAGCGATGATGACTAATCAAGTTTGGTTTGCCTTACGGCGCACCTTGACATTCTGAGATGTTTTCTTCACCAGGCAGTGTTTGTTCTATTATGTGTGTAAACTGAGTTTATATGTGGGCTTGTTGGTCTTTCCAGCAGTCCTTAATAATAGTGATTTGAATATTTAATTATTACTCATAAGATGATTTTAAAAGTGGATTTTCCAGTATTAAATCCAGCTGTGGTTAGTATCTAAAATCTTGTAGACCTTGTAGAGCTTTGTCTAAATTGTGAGTGTTAGTAACTATGTGAATGTGTATGTTTAATTTGGTATCAGTAATCTGTTGGTAGGTTGGTTGATCTAACAAGAGAAGGCCCTGTGTTTTCTTTTTTCCCCCCTCTCTGTCTTTCATATGGATGTTTTCCACAAATTCCCCCTTTTCTGTGTCCCATTCTGTTTCTTTATCCCACCTTCTATATTTTTGTCTCCTCTCTTCCTTTGTCTTGTTGTTCTCACCTCTTACCCATCTCCCCGTTTGGACCACCAGCAGCGGCAACAGCGGGTAAAGTTCTCTTTCCTTTTCCTCCTCATTTTCTTCTTCTGCACTCTCGGTATCTATTCTTCTGACCACGCATCTCTTTCCTTCTCATTTGTGCATCATCACAGTTGAAATGTGTACCTGTCTGTGTTTTTTTTAACCATTGTTCACCATGGAACAACTCAGACTCAAACGCAACTAAACCTCGTATTAACTTCCATCAGGTTCTCAGCTGATTCACACAAATGCAAAGTGATATTTGTGCTCTAATTGCAGGTTTTTCCCCACAAAATATGACTTTTTTTTTCAGTAAATATAGATAAAAAACATAATCAAGAAAGTTCCCAAGAAGAATCTTATAATCAACGACTGATGAAAACACAGGCACAGTGATTCATACACAGATACACTCATGCAGACATGCACATTAGTGGTGGTTTTGTGCACATACGCACACAACCACCACCAGTCTGCCATCTGGTCTAACAGCTGTAAGACACAGGCAGCTGTATACACAGCTGCTGCCCACCCAAAGGACCACTTGCAGTGACCTTTTTACCCTGATCTGTATGTTGAATTTTAAAATCAGGGCATTACAGTAAAGTTTCCATGAAGTGAGGTGCAGCCATTTATTTATGGAAACAGAAAATCAGCATAAGTTCTTTAGACTCCCTCTAGCCTTGTACCAAGTGCCAGCCTGAATCCAATTTTTCTAATGTCTAGATTGTATCAAAATGTACCACAGAGACCCATGAAGATAGGTTGGTGATCTCTGGAAGTACAAATCCAACTGTAACACCTGAAAATAACTGTAAAGGCAGGAACAAATCTGGCATGTCTACAGTGTGAACAAAGTGTTACATGTCTGCTATAGTTTGGTAAACTTTGGCAAAGTGCTGAAAAAAAAAAAAAAAGAAGAGAGGTTTGGCTTAGCATTTCATCAGGAAATGCCTTGTAAAAATCTTTGTCTTGGCCAAAAAAACGAGCAAGACAAGATTCCATGCTGTGAAACAAGTTAATCTTATAGAAATTCTTATAGAAATTAACCAGATGAGTCATCAAGAGAGAGTTTGGCTGTTTTGGCTTTTTTTTTTTTTTTTTAATATTTACAGTGAGGAGCAGGAGAGCGCTTTTCTTTGCTCCCATTATTGAGCTGCAGTACAACAAAATACTACTTTGGTCTTGCTGAGACCGTGACTAAACTCTCTCTGTAAATGTCTCTCTATAGAATAGATTTCTCTGCCACTCAAGCTGCTGCTTAAAAGAAATACTGCAGCATGGAAAGCAAGGTTTCAATGCAGCATGAACAGATTTCACCATTAACTGCGCATGCGCAAACTGAGGCTTTAGCGTTTTTGTAAAGCATTGAAATACGTTGCGAAACACTACACAAGGGAGATAGCATTCAGACAGGAATGATATCAGTTGTTCCCGTAGCATGTACTCTAGTTATAAATCCCCACCTAATTCTAGCATGTAGCTACAATGTTAACCTCACACTTGGAAATAAGGCTAAAGTGTAATGTGATAGCAATGCTGCATGCGTTGCTATGCACTTAACCCAGACGCAGTTACTCATTGATTTTGAGTTAACTCGGACACACATGCCACCAAGAAATGGCTGCCCATCGCCATTTTGGAATCGAGGCTGTCATGTGCTCTACGCTGATCGGCTGAGTCTTGTAATTTTCACTCTCTTGTGTGTGTATGTGTCTCTTCTGTGTTTTGGTGTGTATGAACACGTGTAGGGGGAACAGCAAGGGAAAAGACATCAGCACCATCAAATCCCTGAGGGTACTGAGAGTGTTACGACCTCTAAAGACTATTAAACGACTTCCCAAGCTCAAGGTATGATTACACAATAAAGACTTGCCATTACTTAATGTTCACTTTACCTTAATATACTTTAATATATGTACCGAAGCCAAAATATTATACAAATTACACCCCAATGTGCCGTCATCAGATTTTTCCCCATAATATTCTGTTGTACCCTTCCTCTGTCCTCAGGCTGTGTTTGACTGTGTGGTGAACTCTCTGAAGAATGTGCTCAACATCCTGATCGTCTATTTACTCTTCATGTTCATCTTTGCTGTGGTTGCTGTGCAGCTCTTTAAGGGCCGTTTTTTTTACTGCACTGATGAATCCAAAGAGTTTGAGCGCGACTGCAGGTCAGGGGAAAAAAAAAAACTACTGTATTCACCTTGTGCTGTGAAAATGTTCTGGTGACTTGGATAACTTTTGGTTTGAGCCTTAAAGATTTCAAGTGTGCCTTCTTCATTCTCTGTATTTTAATTATCTACTCAAAAAAACCCAAAAAACAAGTATAAATTCTCTTCCCTTTAGTCATTATGCTGATGATGTATTTCAGAGGCGAGTATCTGGTTTATGAACGCGATAACGAAGTGAAGGCGCAGAAGCGGGAGTGGAAGAAGTACGATTTCCACTACGACAATGTGGCTTGGGCCCTTCTTACCCTCTTCACTGTTTCCACTGGAGAGGGGTGGCCGCAGTGAGTAGCCTATATGTGAAGGTGTTCATTCATATGTATAGCATGCATGCATTGACAACCTCTAACACTCCCTTGTCTCCTTCATTGTCACTTCAGAGTGCTGAAACACTCAGTCGATGCGACTTATGAGAATCAGGGCCCGAGTCCGGGATACCGGATGGAGATATCCATCTTTTACGTGGTGTACTTCGTGGTCTTCCCCTTCTTCTTCGTCAACATCTTCGTAGCTCTCATTATCATCACCTTCCAGGAACAAGGGGACAAGATGATGGAGGATTACAGTTTAGAAAAGAATGAGGTTGGGAAGGATTGAGATACCGAAGGATGTTAGAAATAAAAGTGTTGTGTAATGGAAAGGCTAGATGAGGACAAAACTGTATTTTTCTGCTGTTTTTGACAGAGAGCCTGCATAGACTTTGCCATTAACGCCAAGCCTCTGACACGCCACATGCCACAGAACAAGCTAAGCTTTCAGTACCGTATGTGGGAGTTTGTGGTGTCACCGCCATTTGAGTATACCATCATGGCGATGATCGCGCTCAACACAGTTGTGCTGATGATGAAGGTAAAGTCCTGCATGCTACAAGCAAAGAATCAGTAATACCCACATTAATATAAACACCAAGATGGCATTAACAATTGGCCACAGAGTTGCTAAAGTTAACATCTGTCTTTATACCATTAGCGCTTGCTGCCTGACCCATTAAAAACATACATGCAACTCTCATTAGGTTGGACTGATTCAAATACTTCTGTTTAGCTGAGTGAGCTAAATTTTGGCTCTTTCTGTCTTTACACTCCCCCTTCTTTCTTTCCCCTGTGTGTGTGTGTGTGTGTGTGTTTGCATGAATGCACATTTCTCTGTGCTGATGGCAATCCATTCTCACATATTTGTACAATGGTTTGCTGGTATGAATGTGTTTTTGTTTACAGTATTATGGAGCTTCTGACACCTATGAAACTGTGTTAGCCAACCTGAACATAGTGTTTACGTCCCTCTTCTCCATGGAGTGTGTACTCAAGATCATTGCCTTTGGAGCACTGGTGAGTGCAAGTATTTCTGTGTTTATGTGTGGTGAGGATGAGCTGCTCTACTACATCTCTGGAGTATTGCTGGAAAAATAGCTATTATATTATTATTATTACAGTGCTTTGATGTGTTCACATAGATAATTAAGAGATGCCAGGTGACATACAGTAGAGGCACAATAAAAGCAGTGCAGAGCCAAAGCCTGAGATTCACGCAAGTAGCAAACAACCTGAAAACCTTTTCAGGCACAAAAAAAAAGACTTTTCTTTAAATCCAACCTTATGTTATAGCCCAGGGAAAATGTTCATCTTTGATTGGATAGCTGGTAATTTCTTATGAAATTTTAGTTTAAAATACAATACAATGCTGTTTAAAATGAAGACATTTTCTGGATTTAGTTTTTATGGATGTTTCTTTGTGTTTTGTAGCCATGCATTGAATTTGACCTTTTACCATTTACAGAAATACTAACCCGGTATCAAGCGTGTAATAGAGCCACCTATCCACCATGTCCATGTCATGCTTTGCCTCTCGTGGTTGTGAAATGTACACGCATGCCGAAATTGCAGGAAGTTGCAGTAACTTGCAGCACCAGCAGGGTGCGATATTTAATTTCCAGCTAACAACTTTCTACCACCTTTCTTTTGATTTTCAGCCATTTAAATGATACAACATTACGAATATTGCTTAACAACAACAAAACACAACATGATGGGTTTATGGAGGCCATTTTTACATACATATCTGCTATCTAGCTTGTTGGCTTGAAATAAAATATCACATCCTGGTGGTAGTGCATGTTACTGCAACTTCAGCTGTGTGTCTGTTTCACGTAGGACTGAAAAAACGTGACATCCACATGATTTCCAGGAGTGGATAGGTGGCTTCATTACACACTTTGCCATGATACTGGGTTGGAAATACCTATAAACGTCTGTTAAAATAATGGATAATGTAGCCTATTGACAGTTTAAAACACCCCTTAGTATGGGCCTGACTTCCAGCCAGGTTAACTTGCATCTATTTGTAAAGTATTTGTAATTAGGATTTTTGAGCAAATGAGCTGGGTTTGTTAGGTATAAAGCAAAGATTCAAGCAAATTAGAAACCACTGGAATTCGGTGATTAAAGTCATTGTGGCTGCAAAACAGGCAGGCAGGAGAAAAAATGGCTAGAAGAGATAGTTTAGGGATGAATGCTGGGAGGACATTAAGGACAGAGGTGGGACTATAATACACTAATTTAAAAAATGAGGGTGAGTGACATCTAGGCGGTAAAAAGAGAAACAAAGATTACAGAGAGGGTGGGGATTAGACAGCATTGGATTTAAATCCTGGACAAACTTATGCACGCGTTACACATGTCATAAGCACACATAATCCCAACTTGTGTGCATGTGCGTGTGTATGTGTGTGTGTGTGTGTGTGTGTGTGTGTGTGTGTGTGTGTGTGTGTGTGTGTGTGTGTGTCAAGGTGGTTTATTTTAATATCTGCCTCCTTGCTGTCCCCTGGTCCCTCCACTTGTCTAATGCACAATTTGGCTATAGGCAATATGTGGGAAAGCAAAGCAGAGCCTACTTATTAGCATTTTCTCCTGAGTACGCCACAACCCGTCGAGTGTCTCCGTTCTTTGAAAGAATGTTTTTAAAAAAATCTATAATCAAATATAGACTGACAAAAAACTTATTTGTGCATATATATATATATATATATATATATATATATATATATATATATATATATATATATATATATATATAGACTGAGGTAATTACATATAGGCGAGGGCTAGAATACAGTTTTTAAAGGTTTTTGAAACTGGAAGAATGTCAGTGTGACTGTGTTGTTTTTTGCTGTACTGTATGTGATATTTGATGGATGCTATAGTCTTCTGATGTGGTACAATTTGTACCAAGTCTGCTGGTATCGTTCCAGCTTGCTTTCACTGATGGTCAATTTGTCTCATTTAATTTCTTTCCTGTTCCTGTCCAACACTGACATTTCTTTTCTTCCACCTTCTTGTTCCTGTTCTCTATCTGCCCAAACATTCATCCTTGCCTCATTTTCTAATTTTTTACCTCTTAATTTTTTTTTCCCTTTTATTATTTTTGATTTTAATATGACTTCAACCTCTCCACATCCTTTCCCTTGTAATTTCATGTGATCTGTCTATGCGTTACTCCATTTCTCTGTCAATCTTTATCTCTTCCCGTCCTTTCTCTCTGTCTGCTTCAATGTTCTTCTGCTTATTTTACTGTGTCACTCTTGCATCATGTCACCTCATATCTTCCCTTTTTCTTCTTCATCCTCCTCCTTGTTCTTCTCTGTCCCTGTCCCGTCTCTCTTTCTCTCTTGTACTTCTCTTCTTTTGTCTCTCTCGTGTCACTCACAGAATTATTTCAAAGATGCCTGGAATATTTTTGACTGTGTGACAGTTCTGGGCAGCATTACAGACATCCTCGTTACTGAGCTTGGGGTAAGTACCAGGATTTGAGGCGTTCGTGTACAGATGTGTATGTTTGACAGTCCTGTATTGAGAAGTCAAACTTTAAACAAACATACTTGATATTATATCAGCAATTTTTTGTTGTTGTTGTTAAACAAGTATGACTGAAGTATTTGTTTAGTGAACTTCAGCATGTGTTTGTGGACTTCACATCTGCCACACCATCTAAAAAACATTAAGTAGACAAGACAAGGAGTAAGGAGAAAGCATGAGTTCGAGGCCACTGTTGAGCTGCTCAGTCATGCATGAGCATCTCTTGAAAGTCTTATATAATTGTCCCAGTTGGTGGGGTGGGAATGCAGCTAACCAGTGCTGAGCCACTGACAGGCAGGAAGGCAGGAAGCATGCTGATTATCTGTTGTGAGCCATAGACTCTCCAAACAGCCTTTTAGTTTATCATATTATCAGGGTGAAACTCATGCGGTCTGTAGGTGCATCAGTTTGCAGTTGCATCAGAAATCAGTTGATGTCTCGACAACTAAAGAGGTACCTGAAAACAATAACAGCGACAACAACAACATCATGGGCACATTGTTTTCAATAATGAATGAGTGCCCTAGATATGGTGTCCAGCATTACATTTGTGCTAAATATTGCACCAAATTGCTTTAAATGACACACACAGTATCAGCTAAACAAAATTAGTTTATTGAGGTTTTTTTAGCTTTTACGTTCAGATTGTGAAACAATATGATGTCACATATGTCTGAAACTGCTGAAATTGTGCATGAGTGCATATGTTATGTCTTGCATGTAACTAGGTACAGTGTCATTTCTGAAACATTTTTTTAGACAATTATTCCTAAAAATATTTTTGAACATGACATTGCTATTTTCAGATGCTGTGCAATTGCATATGTAGGCAATGCAAAGATGCGAGTGGCTGTGATTAGATATATATTGGGAATCTGAGACAAAGGCATTTAAACTGGAACAAAGAAAGCAGTACACCTGTAAAGAGACAGTATAAAATGTTTTTTTTTTTTTTTAAATATAAATTTACAAACAACAGGTAATCAGAGGTGTCATTAAAGCTAACGTTTAAAGGTTGGTACACTGACTTTTTGGTGAAAATTTTCTTTATATTTTGTTGGATCACGCCTTAAGAATTGCCTGTTGTTGCTTGAGGATTGAACAGATGGTATAATAGGAATACATAATCTATATTTATATGTAGCTGCTTATTGGATCACTTTAATTCAAAAATTATACCCAATAATGTCAGTCAGTTGTACAGTATTTGCAGATGTAACCAAGAATCAAGAGCCATGTAACAGTTACTACAACCAGGTGTTTCTTTTTTCTTTTTCTTCTTTCTTTTCATTTTTTTTTTTGCAAGAAGATACCAAATATTTTTTATTCTCGTGCTCTCTCTCTCTCTCTCTCTCTCTCACACACACACACACACACACACATGCAGCAATGGAATTTAAGCTGTAATTAAATGGAGCCTGCATGTGCTGCTACGTGTTACTTTTGAGCACTTCACATCTCAATCTGCAGTCTATAGATTTCTCTGCTCAAATATATACAGTTATAAGCCACATATTCAGTGTAATAAGAGTGGAAAATGGTAACCTAAAGAAATTCACCTACATTACATTGACCTTTGTTGGTCCTTGAACCACCCTCTGCTCTTATTTGACAGTGACATCATTACTGTATGTAACATGACTTTGGCAGTCAACCCTATCGGATGGTGTATGAGCTGCTGTTTTTGCTTACCTTGTATTTGGTACACATCTGCATGTATCTGTATTTTTTTATTCAAGATTTTATTCATTGGTCAAATTCTGCTAAATATTTCTGGGACAAATTGGTCCTTATATTAATATATTATCACGGGTATTTAGAATTCACAAATTTTTCTTTCATGCTGCCTTGATTCTTGGTTTGAGTATATGAATGTGTAAACTCTACAGACTCTGGCTTTTGTGCTAATTTCTCTTTGAATGACTGTTGATTTCTTTCTTGTTTTTATCTTTTCACATGCTTTCTTTAAATCGCCCTCAAACTTAACGACGATCTTCTGTAATCTACTTCGCCCAATCCCCTTCTCCCCTCAACACCTACTACTTGCTGTGATTCCATCCAATCAAAATGCACTATGATTCCTCTGTGTCCACCCATGACAACTGGCTTGGTCAATCTGACTGGTTGTTCTTCGTACCAACCAATAATCCAAAAATTTGCTACTATAAACCATAACTCTGCAACATCCACATGTAGATGGTTTGTAATTTTTTGGAGCTCTTATTTTACTGCATGTATCTCAGCTGCATCCCAGCCAATGCTTGACTATGAAATATGCATGCTTTGCTTGACTGCTTTAATACAATCACCCAGAACCCTCAACTCTTAAATTTCTGTTTGTTGTCTCTCATCTAGTCACTGTGTATCTATATGTGTGTGTGTGTGTGTATATCATTTACTTAATACTAATATTCAGTTTTTAAAGGGCTAGGTTCTATAAAGTAGAATAGATCACAAAATGTGTTCATTTAGGCATTCATTGAATATGTATTAAACACACACACACACACACACACACACACACACACACACACACACACACACACACACACACACACACACACACACACATATATAACAGTGACTGGGAGAGTGTTTCTAGTAACAATATAGTAAGTCTAAAGCTTTGCCTGTGGCAGAAAGAACATGTGACTCCCTCTTGCATGTGTTTGGCAGGAGCCTTTTTTTCCACAAAACACACACACACACACATGCGCGCACACACTTACACGCACACACACAGGCACACACACACACACACTCAGCAATGCAATTTCAGGTGTAATTAAATGGAGCCTGCATGTGCTGCCATGTGTTACTTTTGAGCACTTCGCATCTCAAACTGCAGTCTATAGATTTCTCTGCTCAAATATGTACAGTTATAAGCCACATATTCATAAGAGCGGAAAATGGCAACCTAAAGAAATTCACCTACATTACAGTGACCTTTGTTGGTCCACCCTCTCTGCTCTTATTTGACAGTGACATCACTAATATATGTCACATGACTTTGGCAGTGAGTCCTGTTGGATGGTGCATGAGCTGCCGTTTTTTGCTTGTCTTGCATTGGCCTTGTGTTTGGTGCGCATCTGCATGCTGTGGCTTGCTTCATTTGAGAAGTTGCATATTTTGCCGTCAGAGAATTAGTGCATTTGGTTGTCTTTCCAAGAAATGTCCTGAAGTCCCTGCACTTTAACTACTCACCAGTCCTACCACAGTTACTAAAAATATATATCCCAATTGGATGAAACTGGTTACATCTGGATGATTTCCTTTCCCCTGTGTTGTATTGTTTGGTTCTACCTTACTGGATATGAAAAGCTTGTTTGGAGCCTTGCTGATTTGAGTTTGGTTTGCTTTGACTTGTTTGGCTCCTCATTATTATATTTTTATTTGTATTGAGTTTGAATCTTTGTTAATTTTGGTTTGACTGTTTTTCTTCTTGTTTTTTAAATCTTTATCTGTAAGGAAAATTGTCTGCACACTTTGCAGTATAACTAACTACCCTTCCCTTCCCTTTCATTCCATTCCCAAATCCTCCCTCTTGCTCCCCTTTCATGATCCTTTATTTCCATTCCCTTTTTCTTGCCTTTTCCTTCTTCAACTTCCCATCTCGCTTTCTCTCTGGTTATACTGTGGCTGTATTGTAGAATAATTTCATCAACCTAAGTTTCCTAAGGCTGTTCAGAGCAGCTCGTCTCATCAAGCTGCTGAGACAGGGAGAAACCATCCGCATCTTGCTCTGGACCTTCGTTCAGTCTTTCAAGGTTTGGTTCCAATTATACAGCTTATTACCCTAAGAAATCACGTGCATTGATTTGTGTAAGAGTATATGTGAGTGTATTCACTGTATAGTAACCCAATTTTAACATTGTGTAAAAAGTAATAAAAAAGGAAATTCTGTTTAAATCCTATATAAAATTTTAAACAATATTGTCATTTTAAAATATATTGCTTATTTTGAATTGGCTGCCAGCAGGAAGAAGCTGGTTGCAGCACTGGTACCATTGTCATTCTTAAGCAAGACTTCCCTGAAAAGACTTGGAAGGATGGCAACACATTTCAATCCAAAGCTTGTATTTACACTATATGGACAAAAGCATTGGGTCACACTTCTTGATCTTTGAAATCGGGTGTTTTCAGTTGCTACAAGATTTGTGTAAAAGTCACCAATGACTCAATAACTGCAGAGTTCCAAACATCCTCTGACATTAACATCTGCACAAAAAGGGGGAACTTCACGGCATGAGTTTCAATTGTTGAACACCTCCTGAAGGTGACATAGTGGCCCAGTACTTTTGTCCATACAGAATATCATTCAGCATTAAAGAGGCCTTCACAGATGAGCAAGTTACTTATACCATATGCACTAATGCACCCCTACATCATCACAGATGCTAAATGATAGTGATTTATTAGATACACAGGAGCCGAGAGAGGGCAGAGGGCTTTATAAAGTGTTTGAGTTGCATTGGTGGAAGTGGTAACAAAACGTCATGTAGGGATTTCCAGAAGATCACTAGAAGCAGATAGACAGATAGACAGACAGACAGACAGACAGACAGACAGACAGAGAGACAGACAGATAGATGCCAAATCAGGCTTCAGATTATTAGTTGACTATTATTGCATCTCTCCACAGGCATTGCCTTATGTCTGCCTCCTCATTGCCATGCTGTTTTTCATCTACGCCATCATTGGGATGCAGGTGGGTGAGAACCTCAACCTAAAGCTTTTATACAGTGCTGCTGAGAAGCATTAAATATTTTTTATAGTATAATTATAATGAGGAGGAGGACATGATACTGAAGGTGAATGAATGATGATAATGGCTGTAAGCATTTTGAGTATGATAGCAAGAAGAGGAACTTTTTTTTTTTGTTAAATGTAGCAATCATGTTTGTTTCTTAGTCTCAGATTGTTATGTAGATTCTTTATCTCTGTATGATTTTGTGCCAAAAAAAAAAAGACTAAAAATGTAGTGATTAACAACCGTTATCTGTTGCTTCAATGTTAACAGTGTCATTGTGTTTGACAGCTGTTTGGGAATATTGCAATTGAAGAAGAAGATGACGAGAGTGCCATCAACCAGCACAACAACTTCAGGACCTTTGTACAGGCTCTGATGCTGCTCTTTAGGTGCTTTATGGGCATATATATATGTATCTATATATGTGACTTTGTACAGTACTGTATATTATACATTTTCATGCATGCTCCAGTCTACCCTTTTATAAACTGATCTCATAAATAAAGGTTTAGTTTTCAGTATGAGCTTTGGAAACACATAATAGGTAAACTTTACACTCATTCAGTTCTGCACAAGTCAAATAATCTTTTTGCATGTTTGAAGGAGTGCAACAGGAGAGGCATGGCACGAGATCATGTTGGCGTGTCTTGGGGGTAAGAAATGTGACCCAGACTCAGGGAATACAGACCCAGAATGTGGCAGCCAGGTTGCCTACCTCTACTTTGTGTCCTTCATCTTCTTCTGTTCATTCTTGGTGAGCACTCAGGTTATCCCAGTTACAGCTGAAGTAAAGCATAACACAACACAACACAGCATATAACATTACATATAACACAACATATTTTGTGGTGGAATGCAACTACGACAGATTCAGATTATATAAAATTGTATTAACTGCATCTGGAGCTACATTTTTTTTTGTAGAAGAAGAAGCTGGGGACTGCTGTATAAACATCTGTTTAGCTATGGCCTTGTTGAGTATAAAGTTAAAGTAGTTTAGCGTAAGCTAATTAAGGAAATCGGTAATTCACAGTTATTAAACTGATGATTTTGTGAAATCGGTGGCTATTTGTAAGTACAGATCTTTAACTTTTCTACCTGTGTGTTTGTGCGCATGCATGTGTAGATGCTGAATCTGTTTGTAGCTGTCATCATGGACAACTTTGAGTACCTGACTAGAGATTCATCCATACTAGGACCTCACCATTTGGATGAGTATGTCAGGATATGGGCGGAGTATGATCCTGCTGCCTGGTGAGTGATGCAATGACCACAATCGGGTGTAAATAGACACAAACACAAAGAAACACGTCTGTAACTCTTTTTTTACACACACAGAAATACTTGCTCATATAGTCATAAAAGTGTACTGTTAGAGGTTGTACATAAAACCAGAAAAGCACTATTTACAACCTGCTAATTACACATAGCAAATTCTTTAATGCATCTTTTTCTCTATTTTAATAAGCTTTCCCGCACAGAGAGAGACCCAAGAAGTTAAAGCAGCTACTTCTCCACAATTTTGTGATTTTTTTTTTTTTTTTTTTTGTGTGTGTGTGTGTGTGTGTGTGAAGATTTTTGTTTTTAAGTGATGCGATGAAAAATGGCATTGAACACGCCCAAGTGTCAGTTTTTTAAAACAAAGTAATTTTCTAGAGAAACAGCTGCAAGGGGGCTGTAACGGATCTGAGCATAACCTCATCAGGCATCTGGTTATCTCTCTCACACCGTACAACCCCTCCCTCTCCTTCCTCCCCTTTTCTGTAAACTCCCTTCACCCCTTCCCTAACCCTCTCCCTCTCCCTCACCTGGAATCGGTATACTGCCAAAAACTTAACGAGGCAACGTCTACACTCCAAACTAAAGCTTCCCTGTAGTCCAAAATGTATTTTGTAGACATGCTAAGTTTCCTGGTATCTGTATTCCAGTGCCTGTGTTTTGCCCTCATGCCGTCCTATAGAATGCACTGCTATAAATAGGAAAATACAAATATATGAGGAGAAGTGGAAGGGTAGCCAAAGTTAAGGGAAATATCATTTGTTTTCAAACCCCTGGTGTGCACAGTTGATAAATCAAAAGAGAATTATTTTGCACAGTTGTGATAGCATTGCCTTTCTTGAAACTAACATGCTACTTTTTAGCCCTGACTGTTAAACGGACAGGGAATAGAGGACAGGAAACAAAAACACATGGCTGACACTGAACACGTATATTTAAGAGGGAGGAGAGCTGTACACCACAAGCAGGAGTTAAGCAATTAGCTCTTTAGCAAGTGCGTGCTTTTCTTGTCTGTTTGCAATTCCTTAGATTGTATTGTGCACACATCCAGCTGAGGGGGAAGGAAAGGGCGGTCAAATTGGAGAAGAGAAATCATAGAAAAAAATCTATAATAAGGAGGGATTGATGCAGTGCTTAGGACAACTTCAAACCAAACGTGCCATTCAGTGATTTTTTTATTTTTCATTTTTATTATTTGTGTGTGCATGTAAGGTTTGTACAGGTGCATTCGAGTGATGTCGTAAGAGTCTTACAGTTTTACAGTTTTTATATATTGTAAAGTATTTCCAGATACTGTGTTCTTGTCAATCTTGTACTCTTCCTCCCAATGTCCTCTCTTCTTTCTCGATGTGTATGCCTGTGTGTGTGCGTGTGTGTGTGTGTGTGTGTGTGTGTGTGTGTGTGTGTGCGTGTGTGTGTGTGTGTGCGTGTGCGCGCGTGTGTGTATTTCCTGTCTGTATGGGTGTGTTTGTTAACTCCCCTGTATTCTTCTTGCAGCGGGCGCATACATTATAAGGACATGTACAGTTTATTACGAGTTATCGACCCGCCTCTTGGCTTAGGCAAGAAATGCCCCCATAGGGTGGCCTGCAAGGTTTGACTTCCATTCAAACAAAACCTCTTAAACCACACTTGCTAGCCACAGCATCCAGGAATGGAGTGAATGCTGCTTTGTTTTCTTTTTTTCATTTCAACTTTACAACTTTGTTTCCACCATTATCGACTTGCATTCTGAACTGCTGAGAGAATGTGCGGGACAATGCAGACACCCAGATAAGCATGTGGAAATGCATTAACTGAAATGGGGGAGGGGGAAATTCACATTCAGGTGTTTTATCTCATTGTAAAAAAGAATCATTTCTTTTTTTAAATTTATGAGTTGTTTTTTTTTTGTGTTTGTTTTTTTTCGTCTTTTGCTTGCTGTGGAGACATGGCTATAATGTAGCAAGCTACGGTCACCCACTGTAGTGTTGCATTGTTCTTGGTTTTTGGGGGGTTGGGGGAACGACAGAAACTGCATTGACACTTCTTCCCTCACTCCTTCCTCTTCCTTCCCTCTCCTGTCTGAGCAGGAGCAGCTCGATGCCCGCTGTCAGGCTCTGCCTGCTCTGTGCTTGCACAGAATTATCTTCTGATACTACAAGAGGATATTTACTGCTTAAATTCTTCCTCTTGCACACCTCCCTATCCACTGTCATTTACACTGTTTTCTGATATGACAACCTGTTAGAGAGTACTGTTGCTCAAAGAAAAGCCACACAGCCACAGTCTCTCCAAATCATCCCAATAACCTTGTCTCTCTGTTGTGTGTTTTTTTGTTTTTTTTTAAACATTGTTTCGGTCATTTCTCTCTCTCTATCTTTCTCTATAATTTTTTTCTGCTGCTCTTTCACTCTCCCTCCCTTCTCTTTCTCCCTCTTGGAATATCTGCATCTCTCTCTTTCTTGTTAACGGGGTGGTGGCATGATGCAGTGGCAGGATCAGTTGCAGGGAAATGTATGACATGCTGAGGCACATGAGTCCTCCACTAGGCCTCGGGAAGAGGTGTCCAGCTCGGGTGGCCTACAAGGTCAGAAAGGCCCCCATCTTCACCCAAGTCTTCTATGGGTGATGTGGGTTTTTTGGGGGGGATGGGAGGATCTCAGTTAACAGTTATTTAAACTATCAACGTGGTGTAAACTTTTAGTGTCATTGTTTCTTTGGTTCTGTTCCTGTTTCTTTTTGTGGAAAGTGGGGGTGGGCTGGTCGGTGTTGTGACGTTGTGTGGTGATGTGGGACTTGTGGGTGGAGGTAGGAAGATGGTTAGGTTGAAGGGTTTAGGCGGGGTTGTGTATCCACAGGAGGGGATGACAAAGAGGGACCTTCTCAGCTCGTTTGCACCGTGTACAGTGGATGGAGCAGCTCACTTACACAAAAACACAAAAGGCACGCACATCATGATCAGTCCTGTTATTAAGTGCATTGATCAGTGCTGTATGAAAACATTAAAATACCTATTAAGCAGACAACCTTTTCACACATGTGAACACTGTTAAATACAAACACTTACACAGAAGCATGCGTGTGCAGCAGGGCTTGGAAGGTCCAGCAGACTTATGTCCTCTGACTCGTTCTATCCTGTGGATGAGGTAGATGCATACACTGAAACACACAGAATTAGGTCACATCAACCTACACAGATATTTTCTGTTACTTCTCATGGTAGAGAGAGCAGAAGGGCTTGTGTCAGTGATGTGTTTTCCTCAGAGAGCCTTTGGTTGCCATACAGAAGCAGTTCTTTTTCTGTCACCCTTCATGTAGCAGCTCCAAGCCCCCAAGCAGCCTTTTCTATCTGCAAGTCCAATCTTCTCTTTGTCCTTTGGTTCTGTCGTCAATGCAGTTCTATTCTGTTTCCAGCCCCCCCACATCTTTGCATATTGCTCCCTTCTCCACACATACATACACTCTCTCACCTTCTTTTCTGCATGGCCGATAACCACCACTACCACCACATCGCTCCTTCACATGTCCTTCAATTACAATACAGACACAAAGAATATTATATAAACAGTTAGAATAAAAATATACTGAATAATAATAACACATTTACCTTTATGTTCCTGTAACTCCTCTTGTGAACAGGTTAAAACACACACACACACACACATATTTATATATATAATTTGCAGACCACTGTTAGCCTCAGGAGACAGAAAGCCTCACAGCTTGTAAGCACAGATGATCACTCCATTGCTAGCCATCACTTTTTCCACCTCCCACTTCTTTTCCAGTAGAGCTGGGGCAAATAGTACTGAGATTTTACATGATTTAAAGTTGCATATGAATGCAATTTATAATATATTGGTCTTCCCTGTATGGAAATTATTATCCTCATTTATTTGATTACATACAAATGAGTAATGATTGCTAACTTTGTGATCTAAAATGTGCTACTTGACCCAAGCTTTTCAACTCTGTTTTTCAGATGATCATTTTATGTTTAACCCCTGCCTGTCAGCATCCATCCCCGTTCTTTTTAATTTGTGTCATTAAATATTTTCTAACGATGAGCCTCCTTCCTGAAATGAAAAAAAATAAAATAAAATAATGTGTCCTTAGTACGTGTGCTCAGCAACTTGACATGCTTTTAATGCATGGTTTAACAACTTCATCGTCTCTTTGGGAAATATTACTGGAGCAATGATCCCGAACTCAGCATCTGTCTCAGTTTGATTATGAGAGAAATCCAAATCTTAACTATGACCTTTCAGCAGTCCTGACCCTTCTAGCTCTGCTGCCTTTAACCCTCAATCTTTTCTGTCCTGAAGAGAGACAGCACAGCCTTTCAGGCAGGACTGCTTGCCTTTTTTTTTTTTTTTCCTTTTACAGACACAGCCAACTAAGTATGGCAGTGATTGTTTTTTTTTTGTTTTGTTTTCTCCTTTTTTCATTGCATTGTTTTGACTTTTGTTTTTCTATTTTCGGTCACTTTTTGTCTTTGTGCTCCAGCTCATAACCTATTGATTTTTCTTTCTCTATCATGTCTTTCCCTTAAGCCTTCCCTTTCAGTTCTTATTATATCTGTTTTCTGGCAGAAGACATATTTTGCTTCACCTCATATTTCCTACACACGCCTGGATTATGTTCACCTGAAAAATCATTACGCATCTTAGCACCAGAACAGCGCTTCCATGGTGGGCTTTTTTTTTTTTGTTGTTGTTGTTGTTTGTTCTTTTCCTCTTTTTCCACAGAACGCTGCTCTCTCTCACCTATTAACCCTTCAAGTCTATACCCATTTTTCACACATTTGACATCAGAAAATGTCAGCGTAGCCCCATTGTCTACTATTTTTCTCGGTGCCTCCGATGACAGCCACATTAAAGCAACTCACAAACTCATTTTAATGTCGCCAACAGAGGATGCTTTCTGTGTACAGCTGCACAGCTGCTTGTCCTGTGAGGCATATTGTGCCTGCATTGCATGCTGCATGGGGGTGGGATGTGCAAGAAGGATTTGGGGGAAAGGCGGATTAAAGGAGAGACATTTTTGGAATGTTGGGGGGGGGCATGGCACGCTGCATGTCTGGGATGTCGCCGGGTTGTTTGTCTGTTGTCACCAAACATGCATGAACGTCACTCAGTGAATTGTTGTTGTTGTTTCATGTGTCTCTATTACTAACCAACAAGACCCACAAAGGATAAAACCAATAAACGAAAACCATTGCGTTCCTCTTTCTTAGACCAGTCCCTCGGTTGGCTTATTGGTTTATCATCCGGTCTCTGTTGTTTTTGACTGTGAACCTCCAAAGCACTAGGGGGAGCTCTGGATAATAGTAACTGCTGCTCAGCCTTTCCTTCTGTTTCTTCATTGAGAACATGTTCAGCAACTCTGTGAGGTATTTTAAATGTCAAGAAGTGCACACCAAAAAAAAAGAAAAAAAAGAAAATGGGCAGTTATGAAGCAAATGAAATGTGATTCAAAGTAAAGATCTGAAAAATGATCAATTTGCTACTTTGAGGTTCTTTTGTCTCACAAAGCAAACTGAAATTTGGGAATAATTATGACACTGTTGCCACTTCAGCCCTCATGATCAAGTATGCCAAATTTGACACAGTCTGAGCCATTTTAGGCAGATAGACAGATTCAGGGCCTGCTGCAGATGCTATGCACAGCTCCTTCAACTTCAGAGCCCGCCCCTCTTCCCTTCTCCCCATTCTCCTTCCCTGCAACAAGCTCAGAGCCCTTCCCCCTTTTCACCTGGAGGTTCCACATACACCCCACCTACTCCTCAGTGTTCTTACTGGCTGACTGGCTTCCTCGCAGAGATTGCTCCGTATGGATCTGCCTGTGGCCGATGACAACACGGTCCACTTCAACTCCACCCTCATGGCTTTGATCCGCACAGCGCTGGACATAAAGATTGCCAAGGGTACGGACGGTTTGAAATACGCTATATCCACTTTTTCAGATTACTACATACTTTCTTCTCTGTCTCTTTCGTGAATAGCATGTTGCTAGATCTAGTATGAGGCTGAAGGTGAGACTGAATGTAGAATGAAAACATCTCTTCAGCTTACAAAGTTGATTGCTTGTGTTTTAGTGCAGTTGTGATTTTATCCTTATTACATGACTAATAAAAAACTTTTTTTCTGTTTGTCTGTTTCCATGTTTGTATGTCATTTGTCTTTTGCCTTTTTTCCTTTCAATCTGAATGGCTACAAATAATGTGTTGTTTTGTGTGTATGGGTAAACTTTTTTAATGTACATTTTTGTGTGTTTTGTGTTCATTTGTGTCCACATACTTGGGCGTGGATGTCCATACATCTGTGTGTGTATCTGCATGTGTGCGCATGTTTATTATGAATATGTCTAGGTGGTATTGACAAGCACCAGATGGACGCAGAACTAAGGAAAGAGATGATGGCAATCTGGCCCAACCTCTCCCAGAAACATCTGGATTTGCTGGTGACACCACACAAGTGTAAGTGACAAGAGTTTGGGTGCAGCACAGCAGTGTGGTTTTCTCCAACCACCTCATGCCACCCAATGCTCCACTGTTATTTCTCTTCACGCCACCTGAGGTCCGCTTCTCTCTACTGGTCTTTTTTCACTGCTGCACCCTCTGAATCGGCCGGCACACCTGTGTCACACACCTACACCCAGATCCTTTAATTCTGTGCAAGTGAACATGAAGAAACAGAAGCACTGAAACTGGCTGCATGGTAGACACAAAACAGCTATGTGCACCCACACAATAGTGCGATATCTTGAAGTGGAAATCAATGAAACTGACTGAGGCTGAACTACACAAGGACACCACCTCTTTACTGAAAAAAAGAAAAAAAAATCCACCACCACTGAAGCTACCCGAAACATCCAAAGGGTGGCAGTGCAGTACTACAGTCCCATGCAATCATCATACATTACACTCCTCCTCTAATCCCCAATAACTTAAAGCAGTGAGAAAAAGACCCCCCAAAAAAAACTAAATGAGAAAAATTACAATACCTTTTATACAACACTGGTTCAAAGGTTCAGTCTTGTTTTGGATGGCAGTGCTCGGCTTGTTTGGGGCTGACTCTTCCATATATCTTTGGGGAATGAGCGGATCAAAAACTGTCCTGTCCTGATCCTTTCAAGTAGTTCTACATGCAAGTGATGAGTCCAGGTCTGCCATCAGGTTTTTCGTTTAAATTATGAAATTTTTTTTGTTAAGCACTAAGTTTCCCCAAAATCCCCATGTCACCTTGATGAGTCTCTTTTCTTGTTGCTTCCTCAGCTGTTTCGGCTAGACTTGGCTGAAGTAGGTCCACGAAAGAAACTGCTGTCAGCTAACAGACTGTAAAGGTGTCCCTGTTTATGCTGCATTGATACCGAAGTCTGTTGAGTCTCCAAGTCTTCTGACACCTGCCTCATCAGAACAGTTTCCATTCTTTCACAAGTGCTTGTAGCAAGCGGTCTGTATGCCTAGGTGCTTGGTTTTATACACCTGTGGCTGTGGAAGTGATTGGACCACCTGAATTCAATGATTTGGATGATTGAGTGAATACTTTTGGCAATATAGTGTATGTGATTTAGTCAGCCTGTCTGGACTCTTTTGTTGCGTTTCACATATCAGACCTGCAGGAGTGAGGCAAAAGAGTCATTTTCTTCATCTGTGGCTCTGCTTCCCGTTTCAAAAGAGGATTTCTGAAAAGTGCATCTGCATTTTTATTGTTTAATGACTGAATACTGTCATAGTTGGATGCCATCAGTATGCGTGTCCAATGCTGCTTTCTCAAAGCAGCCAAAGTGGGGATGGCTGGCCCTGGGCCCAGGACTGCCAAGAGTACTCACTAATCATTAATGACGGTAAACATCCTCCTGTAATAATATTTGTGAAACTCCTTTGCAAAATGACTGTACTGTACTGTGTACTTTCTTACGCATGAGTGTATTGACTCTCTGCCTCGCTCATGACGTAAATCCAGCTGACTTTTCCTCACATTTCTCCGTGAAATGAGAAATGACAGTGAGAACCTCTGATTATTCACTGCAGACTAGCTGCAGTGACTTCCTGCTGTCATTGTTCTTTCTCAGTTGCTTTGCTCCTTGTTATTTTTAAGGCAGCCTCAAATTCAAATGTACACTTGCGGGACTTTGTACACATGCTCCAATTCCTGGTTCATGCAGGGGATGCAACACAGTGCACAGATTTCTCATGCACAGCCCATAATAGTTCAGCAGCCCCGAGAAAAAAATTAGTTACGAAATTTTGGTGGAACAGGGTCACGAGACTGAAGCTGCCCCCTGTGTCCAACAGGTGGCGGTAAAGTATTTATTTGCAATCCCGATACAATATGAATACCATTACTGTTTTTCCTTACACTTAGAAAAGCAAGATTCAACAGTATTGATCAAGCACCAATCCTCAACTTCAGCACTTCTCCCACTTTTTGTGCCTGAGATCAGAGGGTGCTCTGCTATAGATAAACCTTCTGTGGATGTCTTTTCACTCCAGGGCAGTCAGCTCTATAGACCAGATCTAGATTTCTTAAATTTTTTTAAAACATTAATTATATTGAGGGTAAAACACAGACAGGTGCCAAAGTATAAAACAGGAGTTACTATAGTTCTGTGATGCTTTGCTATGATTCATTTATTGTCATAGATTGTATTTTTATTTTTATTTTTTTGAAGAGACTAAATTTTGTTTGAGTTTTATCATTCTGATAAAGCATAAACTATATCAGAATGAGAGTCTTTAATTACAGAGTTTTACTTGTGACTAATGTAAATGCAATATAGAGTTAAATAAGGTTTTTAAGCAGTCTGGCAGTGAAAAGACTATTTGCTTTATGTTCATGTGTGGGTGAGCATGCAAGTGCTTCCATTCCTCACTCAGGGACCATGGCAAAGAGTCGGATCCTGCAGGGTAACCTGTCATTCTCTCTGCAGCGACCGACCTGACAGTGGGGAAAATCTACGCCGCCATGATGATCATGGAGTACTACCGGCAGAGCAAGATCAAACGTTCGCAGGCTCTTCGTGATGAGCAGGTACTGCCTGTCTCGAGTGAAGTAACACTCTACCTGCATCCAACCCTTTAAAATTAAAGGCAGACTGACGTGCCGAGATCAGGGCCACAGGTCTGTAACTTCATTTATACAAAGCCGGGCTGTGACAGCATCCGTTCAGAATAAGGGAGAGTCTCCATTCAATTATCTGTAAAGGCATACAGAATAACTAAAGGTGATGCTCAAAAACAGTGCTGCTACCTTTTGGGCAATGTTTATTACACTAACACTGAAATTTTGAAGGAAAAGCATACTGTTTTCCACCTTTTTTTCATAGTAAACTAAAATGTTGTCACAGTCCCAAAGGTGCCCATGCCTGAACTTCATGGGAATCTTCACAGTGCTGAGCTTATGTCTTTCCTATATCAACTGCTTGTAACAATACTGTACCTTCTAACTCCCTGCTACCCATGCTTGTAACCTTGGACAGGTATAGACCACCCTTTACAATAATTTTTTTAACACTCTACTGTTTGGGATCACAAGATATGTTATCAATACTGAAATTTTGGGGTTCTTAACATTATTACGTAGCCATGATATATTTGCTTGCTATTAAAATATTGTCATTGCACGTGTTATGTATTATGAGATACTTCTGATGATACAGTAATCAGCAAACTTTTCTCCTGCCTTCACTATTCTCAGCAATGCTCCACATCCACACATTTCTCTCATACATGCTGTGTATCATGTAGGCTGCTGTGTGACTTCACTGGGGCGCTGATTACTGTATATTCAAGAAACAGAGAGAGAGAGAGAGATAGGCTCGTCATTAGGTCAGATTGCATCACACGAGTTTTAAATGTGCTTTACTTTTTGTACTTTATGTAGTCTGTGCAAACTAAATGGGGTGTTTGCCGCAGGATTTTCCCAGAACTCTCGTTTATCTTATCAAACTATGAAAGGTGGTTATTAGGCAGTTGTTGCAACTTCTTCAATAGCTGACTGATAGCAAGCGTAGCAATTCTTATTCGACTCGTCCCATCATCTATTTTACCTGCTTGTCCCCTCTTTGAGCTTCTTTTCTGTAATCTCCTCTGTCATCTTTTGAATGGGGCCCTTTTTTTATTGGGTTTCTTCTGTTTGTTTGTTTTTTTCTCGCCCATTAAATTTAAGTCTGTTAAAACATCAGATGACATGTTCATCAGATGAAACCCCAATAATCCGATCGTTCTCTTTAGCAAGTGCGGTGGTTGAGTCTCGCTTCTTTACTGAGTGTCTTTTGCTTCGGTCCAGGAATGAATTCTGAGTCCACTCATCGCTCTTCTTCTGCTCGCTGCTGGGCATTCGTTGCTCTTCCATTCATTCCTTTTCCATTATCCTGTTTGCCTGGCCTCGCTTCAGCCGACAGCCCCCTTTCTCTCTTCATGCTCTGCCCTTGTTCCCCCCTCCCATTTCCCTGTCAGTCTGCCTGATAGCTGGCGACGGCCATGTTGTATATCTCACACAGAATCGAACGCCATTACTATTTCAGCGCGTGGAGCCACCTACCCCCGCCCAGGATGGGGGTCCGGGACTTAACAATGCCCTACCTCCACCTGAGATGACAGAGACTACCAACAGCCTGTGAGTTAGATGCTTCTGGCATTTTTCACTCTGCAAGAGGTGGTTTGTTGAAGAAAGCCATACCCTTCACTTGTTTACGTGTGTGTGTTTTTGTGTGTCATAGGCCGGTGGAGGGAGGTGTCCCGGAAAGCCAGTCATGGGTGACGGCTCGCGCTCAGGAAATGTCTCAGAAGGTTGGCAGCTGGAGCCCTGAGGGACACCCTGTGGATGGCTTGGGAAGCATGACCAACTCTCAGGTAAAAAGCTCATGCACACACACACACACACACACACACACACACACACACACACACACACACACACACACACACACACACACACACACACCTGGGATAACACGACTAGCTGCCCACAGGCCATACAGATAATAGTTATTTGATGTCATACCAAATAAACTCCCAAAGATCAATTGATGGAAGTTAGGTGGTCAAATTTAGACTGTTCAGGTTTGGAATTCCATATCCACAGTCAGCAGTATCCCACCTATTCAAAATACCTGTATTTGATACAGATTACATAAAATCAGGGCAGCTTCATTATAGCTGAGGTTGCAATATGGTGACCTGTTGCTGATAAGTTTGTTATATTTTTTCCAGTACTGTCAGTATTATGAATACTTTCTTATTGTTCTGGTGTATAAACTGGTACAAATGCTACATATTAAAGAAGTTCAGAGCTCAGATTGGATCACCCTTACTGCATTGTTGCCTTTAAAATTCCTGTTCAAGAGGTTACTCTTATTTCCTGCAGTTCCTCTTACTTGGATTCTTCAGTTGTCACAAACATGGCTTTAACATTTCTTTGATTAGCTCCATCTCTCAAACCTGTTTCTATGTGTTTTTTTTTTTTCTTTTAATCTTAGTGAAGTTTTCCTTAGCTATGTATTTCTGCATCTCATTTTGAAGTCTTTCTTGCCTCTGTCCTCAGATTGGTTCATGTTTCTGTTTTCATGCTGTTAAACATTTCTGCTTGTAGACCTCGTGTGGGGAGGGGTTGGAGCTGGCAGGTGTGTGCATCTGTCAGCCCTCTTATCATAACCACTTGTCCACAACACTCAACAGAGATCTAAAGAAATGTAAACTTGGTCACTCGAGTGACAACCCGACAGTTAACGGATATTGAAAGCTTTAACGGTCTCCGATTGTGGCTAGCTCAGATTCAGCTGAAACTCTTGCGATATACTCCAAACAAAATCAAATTTTGCATATTTGCTACTTAAATTTGCATGTTTGTGACCCAAAACAGCAAGCTGGATTTTTGATAACTGCAGTGTTTGTGGAAGCTCACCTGCCAATGCAGTTGTCATTTTTACATAACCTCATTTACTGCCCACAATGCACCAGGACCCGCACCTGGCCAACATTATCATCTGATCAGTTTTGGGTTTTTTTGTTTGTTTTTTCCTCATGCTCCTTTTGGCTGCATGTGGATTTCCTCCCAAGAATCCATTCCCACTGTGACTCACAAGCTCCTCCATCTGGCATTAAGTGCCACTGAACAAAAAGGGAAAAAAAAAAAAAAAAAAACTTCTGCTGGCATTTGTTGCAGCTGAAGTGTCAGCAGCATATGCAAACACAAAATTGGATTTTGGTTGGAGTATAGAGGTGGTTTATTAAAGATCTGAACACACAATTTCCTTTTTTTGTGCTGTTGTTGTACAGTTTAAAACAAAAACAACAATTAAAGACCAGGTTATCCAATTGGTTAGATTATCCTCTGGGACCTTCAGTTTTCTGCTCTCTTTGGATAACAAACCTTTCCACCAATAGCCTCCCTCCCCCACTCCCTATTAGTTTTCATGGCAGCCAATCACACCACCTCCTGCTCTCCTGCTCTGTTTTCAGACGGTAGAGATGAGAGAGATGGGGCAGGATGGTTACTCGGATACTGAGCACTTTCCACCAATGGAAGGCCACGGCAGGGCCGCTTCCATGCCCCGCCTCCCAGGCGACAACCAAGTGAGCAGCATTCTCACCTTTCCACTGTCCGTTTTCCCTCATTGTGTCTGCTCCTTATCTCCGCTTGTTTGGAACGACGACATTTGCAAAGGTCTGACTCGTTGCTTGCGGATTTGTTGCTGCGGCCTCGTGAATCCAGAGTGGCGAACGTTTTAGGACGAGGCCGCAAATGACCTAACTTTTACAATCACTGGTTACATTTTACGTCGGGTGACATGATCACAACCATGATATCAACTAGCATATCATGGCAGTATTTCTGGGTGAAACATGGAAATGTTTTGCTTGATGTTTTAACCTCCAGGCTTGGATTCACAAGCACCACAGCAAGGCAAAGTCAGACCTTTCATTCCTTTTTTTCCCCCCACACTGTTGTCTTTTTCTCTTCCTGTCATCTCTCTTTCACCTGCATGGAGGTTTTTAAATGCGGTTGCCTTGTTTTCCATCCCACACCCTCCTCCATGTTATACTGTTTCATATCCCGGTGAGTGCTCTGGTTGTCATTCACACACAACACATTTATAAACGCACACGGACATGCTCAGTTCTCTGCCCCCCGCATTATTTCTTCTTGTTTTGTCAGGACCCTGATTTATATATTTTTTTGGAGATTTTTACTAAACTGTCTCTTCCTTCCTATCAGAGGATTTCCCAGCACCGAACTCAATTTAAATTTCCAGGCCTTTGTTTTTTCTTTATTAGCAGGACTGCTTCTGGCATGATGCTGACTGTTACAGACGTGTGTGTGTGTGTGTGTGCGTGCGTGCGTGTGTGTGTATCCATTTCTGCGCGTATTTTGCCGATTATCATCGTTGATGTTGTGACCGTGTTTCTGTTGATTGAGCACTTTCATGGTGATCTTGTCTATATATATAACACTCTCGTGGCACCAATCACCCCCCCAGTATCTGTGGTAAGTGTATCTCTTCCACCTTCACTACTGCTTTGGTGTCTAATCGGACCTTCTTTCTCTGTCCCTCCTTCTTCCTCTTTCATCTCTCCACTCTGGCACCCCATCTCTTTTTGGGTTCAACCCCAAACTAACTCTTATTTTGTATTTTTATTTATTTTTTTACTTGTACTCCTCTTCACCCTTTCTCTTTTATCATTGCATATCCTCTTCTCCTTCTCCTCTCACTCCTCCCCTCCTTGTTTTGCGTGTGCTCCACGTATCCATACCTTTGGTGTATTTGTGCCTCTGTTTGTGTGTGTGTGTCTTCTCTGTGCTCATACAGCAGCGGAGGAAAGGGAAGCAACGTGGCAGTAACCTCAGTGTATGTACCCTGTCTCCTCTGTCTTCTCCCTCCTCCTCTTTCTCTTTATTCAGTCCCCTTCACTCTCAAACTCTTTTAAAATGTAGCTTTTTTTTTGTTTTTGTTTTTCCTTCATTTGCCATGTCTTCATGTTGTGTGTTTTTAATTTTTTAGGCAGGGGGGGCTTCTTAAAATGTATTAAAACAACTGTTTTTAGCATGATATCATATGCAAGTCCACTTTCCAAACTGATCCTACTACCCGTAGCTCCTTCTCTTGTGCACTTAATGCAGAAAGTTTGGATTTGGGCTGAACTCTGCTTGTCCCCTCTCATCATCAACAGTCACACGACTGTCTCCGGGTCTTCTGTGTCTCTGTCTCTCTTTACTCAGCTGCTGCTCCTGTTGCTTTGTTGTCTTATGTCCTCATGCCTGTGTGCTTGTCTTTGATGTTGCTATTCATGGTCTCCGTTTTTGAGTCTTCATTCATGACTGCCTACCTGCATGCTAGGAATGAGAATTTTGTTTAAGTGGGTGTGTGTTTGTGTGAATGTATGTGGTGTGTGGTTAGAGTGTTGGAGGAGGGATTTGGACATGTGTGCGCATGAATGGATATGCTGTTGGGATTCTCAGTGCTACTTCTATGAGGCCAGGTAATCTGCCAACCCCATCATCTGTAATTTAATCTAATTCACAATTACAAAACTTGCTCGGCTCAGCTGCAAAAATGATTTAGCACTGAAGTAACCTGATGTGATTTTCACGCCCAGGTCGGCAACTTGTGGCTCCATAGGCTCTGTCCTGCTGTCCTGCCTCAGATCACGAGGCCTCAGCGCTGTAGAAGAATGTCGTTAGCAGACTCAGGACATCCCCTATGTACATGCATGGTTGCAGGAAAAGCACGCTGAGATAGAGCAGAAACAGAAGCGTTTCGTGCAGGAGTGTGCCGTGTTCAGGGCATTTGTGGGTGGTGAAAATGGAGAAGTGATGAATTTGACCCTTCTATCCCTTTTTTTTTTTTTTCTTTTACAAACCATGTTACAGAAGCATGGAAGGCATGGTCGTTTGCCATCATCCCTTTCCTTGTGCTCCCTTTGATTTTTTTTTTTAATGTAATTTTTTAAATCTTTTGTATCAGGGGTCGGCAATTGTAATAGTCTGCACCCTGCACCAGGTTTGCTTTAGTTATTCACTGGAGGACCAGCATAGTTTACATATGCCTTATACATAAGCATACATGTCGTGTCTCATTTGTCTTTTAATTTTGTTTAAACATAGTTGCACCACCTTTGGGTGGTTAAAACCTTCTATGATCAAGGTCTTGTGTATTTCATTCCGGTGGATTAATGAGAAATGTTTTAATTTTCCTGTTTTGGCCAAACTGATTGTTTACAGGGACTAAATTTGGCCACTGGGTTTTTTGCCGACCCCTGCCTTATAAATTGTGTACAATGTCTGTTTTTGAAGCGGCATGAGTCTATGATTTGGTATAAGTTGTGGGAGGAAGGTGGGTGGAGGGCTTTCATTGAAACAGACCCCAGTTAAACATACCTATATAGATAGGTAGATATATACACCCCTACACATCTCTTGTCCCATTGCTTAAATGAAACACCAACCTGACATTCAAAGGAAAAAAACCTCTCCTTGCATCTCTCTTCCTCCATCCCTTCGTGGTTTCTTTCTCTTCCTCTCTTAGACCATCAATGACAGCAGTCCAATGAAACGCTCCGCCTCCTCGCTTGGCCACAGCAGGTCTGGGTGTGGTCACAGAGACAAAGGTGGGGCAGATGGCTACAACATGGAGCGTGCAATTCCCGAGGAAGGAAGGAGCTCCAGGCACGGACATCGGCGAAAAGACCGGAGCCATCGGGCATCCGAGAGGTCCCTCTGTCGCTACACTGAGGCTGACACAGGTGGGAGAAACTACAAACACACACACATATTTCCACACAATCACATAACTAATGGTTTGACAGATGCTGTTAAAGACATTTGTGCAATCTAGAACTGCTTCCCTTCTAAAACTCTGCAATAAATGAATCACATTTTTTACAACTGAACAAAAACCCCACAAAGGTCATTTTGCTTTGTTTACCCGTTACTTCAAAGCTCTGCTAGAATGTGTCGTGTGAGTGCAGTAATAGTGAACCTCTATAAAAACTCTTGTCATCAGGCCTGGGCACAGATCTAAGCACAACCACTCAGTCTGGTGACCTCACCTCAAAAGACAAGGATCGGGACAGAGATCGTGGCCGGTCCAAAGACCGTAAGCACCACCACCATCATCACCATCACCATGGCTCTGTGGACAAGGAGCGCTATGTAGCAGAACGAGGGGGCGAGTACGGACACAGGCACTCTCGTGACCGTGACAGGGAGAGAGAACGGGACCGGCGCTGGTCGCGATCACCCAGCGAGGGTCGCGATTGCGTGACACACAGACAGGTGGGCTTCTGGGTTACTGAGTGCATGTGATGTCTAGGTTGTAAACGATTTTGCTTTTTAATGAAAAGAAAAACAGAAGAAAAAAAAAAAAGTGGTCAAAACACAGAATGGTCTAATTCAGGGGCCTCTAATTTGATGGTATTTAACTGGTGGACTATCAGCCAGAAAAAGCCCCTGTAGCCTTCTCTCACTGTAGCCAAACACGGTGCTGTAATGCTACATTAGGTGTAGCCTTTTGATGTGTTTCAAATGTTCCTCTGATGGTAGCCTGTGTAAAAAAAGATGACTGTAGCATGAAATTACCCGCTAGTTTGTCAACCACTGTTTTGAAGGCTTGTCTTGGTTTTTTGAAACCACGTCACAGTGAAGACTCTGCACTATCCTGTGTTAACGGCTTCTCAATTACACTAGTGCACAAGCATATTCATATATTAAAGTTAAAATCATTGTTTAACAAATAAGACTTGAATGTAACTATTGAGCCATAAACTGATTAGAAAAAAGTATATTATAGTATATGTATGTGAGAAACGGGGTCATTTTCTCAGGCTGCATACAGCCAGGAGGGTTGCCCCCTGCTGGCCATTAGAAAGAATGCATGTTTAATGCACTTAAGCGCAAGCCTCAGACCCAGTCCACCTGTAATATAATGTCTGCTGCCCTCAGATTAGAGGCCATGTTTTGTCATTGACAATGTGCTAATAATGACAGATAGCATGTGTATCTTTACGTATATTTGCACATATATTTATGTTTCACTATATCCACATAAACATGCATTATTGTGGGTGTAATAATGCAAAAACAAGTAAAAATGTGTGCTACCAAACCACCAATGATCAAACAAATATGCATAAAAATGTATATTTGAATATCTTACTGCTGTTCCCAGTTGCCCTGTCTAAATGTTCTGTCATACCCTCCCCAATATGTTTCCTTATGACATTTTTTGCCAAGCATATTGTCCACATTTTAGATCTAAGTTACCTTTGTTCATAAATTTTGGTAATGCACATTATTCAGCCAAATGCACCGATTTTATGGTCTAGCTTAATAATTACTATAAAGTAAGGACAGATCTTTTGAATTTGTGTTATAAGAACTTGACATGGTGCAGAAATGCCATGCAGCTCCCTCTGAATAATTTGAACCCAAACACATTTTTTGTATGTTTAGTTGCCATATTTACCCTGTACTGTATTTGTTATCCTGGAAATCAACCCTTTACCCTTCTTTTCTCCTGTCGTCTTTTGTTTTCTTTCCTCTGCGTAACATGTTGCTTTTTTATGTATGGTGCTGTTTGGAATCTCATCTTTTTTATCCACATCATCTGCTCTGCTCCTATTTAATGCCTTTCTTTTCTGCCACTCTTTTATGGATGGTGCTTTTATTCTTATTGTTGCTGTGGATCTTTTTCTGGTCTTTTCTTGCTTTTCTATCTGGCCTCTCTGTCTGGCATTCTTTCCTTCGCTCTCTGTTGGCTTCATGCTAAATCTTTACCATCCTCTACTTTATTCTACATGTTTTGTCGTTGAATTTGTGGTTCGTTCTTTTTATTTGCTTTATTTCACTTTTTGTGTAGGGCAGTAGTTCAGTCAGCGGAAGTCCTGTCCCCTCAACCTCGGGGACCAGTACACCACGGCGGGGCCGTCGGCAGTTGCCTCAGACCCCTGCAACACCCCGGCCCCATGTTACGTACTCCCCTGTAGTCCGTAAGGCCATGCCCACACCTCCTGGGGTGGCGCAGGGCAGACCCACAGCCCCAGCTCCAGCCCCTCGCCGCTTTTCTCCAGAACCTCCCCAAGGCCAGGGTCCTCCCCCAGCTGGCCTCCAGCTTGCCCACCATGGCACACCCCGCCATCAGCCCCCTCCTCGCTGGGGAGACACAGGTGGAGGAGGGGGCTCCATGGAAGGGGATAGCTGTTTCTACAACCAGGACTACCAGGACTATGATCCTCACCATGAACCACCTGCCTATGAGCCAAGCCCCATGCAGGGGGGCAACCCCCACCCTCATGCCCTGGCCAACCACCCACTGCCACTTCCCACACAACCACAGCCACACAACCCCCATCCCCTACCTCCACCGCAGCCACACCCAGTCAACAACCCCCACCCACAGCCCAGCCGAACGTCGCCTAGAACTGTTCACCATGCGCCTCCTCCCACCACGGCTCTGACTGGGCCTGTGCAGGCCCAAGTTCAGTCTGCTGCCCAGCGCCGGCTACCCAACGGCTACCGATCTTCATCGCCTTCCACACATCTACACGGACCCCCACATACTGGGCCTCACAAGGTCCCTCCTCCAGCTGGGCACCCAAGGGGTCCTCGCAAAGGCCTACATGAACCCTACAGTGAGACGGAGGATGACGATTGGTGCTAGCCTCTGGGGTTGGGGGTGGGGCTTAACAAGGAAAAATAATTTAAATAGCGAAAGAAGATGAGCCAGAGCACTGACTGCCAAGGGAAAAAATATGACTTTTCTTTCTTGTCTGTTCAGTTTTTTTCCTCTCCTCCACTGCTGTCTCTGGGACGGTGAGCTAGATGAAACAACAGGTATCACGATGGAGGGATGGAACAAGAATGCCGAGGCAGAATCTGGAGAGAAAAAAGGTGACACGAGAAGGTAACAAAACACCTTCGTGTTCTGCTCGCATTGTTGTTGATCATTTCTTGATGCCAAATGAGACCAAACTACAGGCAGGAGGAGTGACAGACACTAGTCTCTGTGTCTTAAATTTTGCCTCTAGCAACAAGCTATAGCCACTTACAAGATGTCAAGAGTTGCAACTCGACAAAAGATACTTTACAGTCAGAGACAAAAATGAGCGACCTCTTTTTTTCCTTGTTGTTGTTGTTGTTGTTGTTTTTTTTTTGCTTCTCTAAGCTAACTTCTGTTAAGTTAGCTGCAAAAAAAGATTTAAAACCAACCCTCCCAGCCACCAGTTGAATATTGATGAGTTTTATCATCTGTGTTTTTAAATACAAATAAACCTGACACAGAGCCCTCCACCTGTAAGAGGTGAGTGGGCCAAGTGGGTGGGAGAGTTGGGGATTGTTGCACGGGGGGGTGGGGTGGGGGGGGTCGACGAGTCCTTCCGTGGACATCTACAGGACGGGGATGGGTGTGTTGGGGATGTTTACCCCAGTTACTGGAGAGCACACTCCTCCCAGAAACAATTTAACCAACCTCAACCTATGAGAAAAAAAAAAAAAAACACATGTGGAGGATGGGTTTCAGAAACAGAGAAACAAACTGTTTTCTGCAGTATTTCTTCTATTCCTGCAGCTGCTTCTTCTTCCTCCTTCCCTTCTACTTCTTCAAAACATTGAAGCTTGAATCTTCTGTTGCACCCCACACGGCTTCGTTTTGTAGACTTGCGGAGTTGTACACCCTATGGAATCCTGCATGAATGATACAAAAGAATACTAATAATAGCAACACTGAGAATCTACTGTCTGTGGAGGGAAATGTTCTTCGGTCCTTTTTGTTGTGGTCTGCAGGGTTTCTCTCTCTCTCTCTTTTTTTTTTATTAAAAGTGCTTTCTGTTTCTCTCTCTCTCCTCTGAATGACATTCCTCTCTCTGTACCTTCACATATACTAAAAACTGTCAGAAAGCTATAGGGAGATTGGATAGTTACTGTATGTATACCTAGAGGGAACAAAATGATAATTTTTTGCTTGCTTGTCTATTGTCTATTCCGTGCCAAATGCCTGCCACTGATAGAGCTGGAATTGCACTTATTTTTGTGGAAGTAACTTTTTTTTTTTTTGTAATTAAGTCTAAAAACTGGTTTCATGGGAAGCAGGGTATAAACATGGATATGGTAAATATGTATGACAAATCAGTAACATCTCAAAGTCTTCCAGGGTGTGGGGTTAACACAGAGGCAGCAGAAAGAGACCAATAGAAATGTGCAGAAAGGAGAGAAACTCTTCATCTTTGTTTTCTTTGTTACTGAACTATAATAAGGGATAAACTTATACCGTAATTTATAATGATCACAATGATCGCGAGGACGAGACAAGCTCACCATATTTAGTCTTGTGTTTTGTTCTGTGTGTTTGTTTTATTTTGAACTCAGATAATCTTTTTTTCCTACCCTGGGGTGGAGCTGGAACACACCACTACACTGTGGGAGAATGAGTTATCAGGATGATCTCATATTATCAGTCTTCTTCAAAGTTATCAACTATTTGGAAATTTTGAAAATGTATCAAACGTCCCATTGGCAGTGCATACTAAGTTTCTGTATATAAATGGATGAGTCCGCTCACAACCACTCGTGACCTTCAGGTGGCGCTGTGTGACAGTGTCCTGCTCCAGTCACTTCTGACTCAAAGTTGTTAGACAGTCAGTGCACCGAAAGTACAGTTTAGCTCATTCTCTCACTAGTAGGCCGCCTTATCTGTGTACACCGTGTGTAAACACAGGTGACTGAGTCGTATTGTAGCAGATGGGCTGGAGAAAGGATGCCTGGGCCTTGTTACAGTCCCAGATATCACCTGCGTCCTGTGCGTATCACTCTTGTATAAGTTTTAGTTCTCTCTGTGTGCCTCAAACTAACACTTTTCACTAACACACACCACCGTCAGACCCAACATTATTGTTATTTTTTTAAGTTTCTCTTTTATAATTCTTTTACTTGACCCACATCTTACCTGGAGGCCTATCACACGTTGACCAGAGAATGCATTAAAAAAAAAAAAAAAAAATAGAAATGGAACAAAAAAAAAAATACACACTGCCTATTAGTGTCTTTCCAGCCTCAGTGGAATGTCACAAGTATTTCTCACATCACTACACGTAAAATCCGAAAGCACACTAAGGTATGTAGCTCCTGGTTGTGGTGTGTGTCAGTGGGTTTTTACGTGTCTGTATGCACACGGGTGAATGGTTTTCTGATAAAAATGTTTTGTTTTTGTGCTCGCTTTTTTAAAAATTTGTTGTTTTTTTTTTTCCAGAACTCTTCTTAAAATTTTAAGACGTTTCAGTTGAATCATTGTAACGACCTTCAACTCTGCGTTTGTGTGTGCACACGTGTGTGTATGTGTGAGCGTGTATGTGAAGTCAGTAACCCCCCCCCAATCCCTACCGAATGGAACATGCAAAGCCCCCCAAATGTTCACCCTCCATCTTTGTGTATATGCTGCAGTAAAATCCACTAACACGCTGATTAACCACACAAAGTCTTCAAAAAGCAATGTAAAGTCACTACTGGGAGAAAAAAAAAATTTAAAAACTTTTTTTTGTTTTTTTTAATTACAAAAGATTTAAAAAAAAAAAAAAAAAAAAAGAAAAAATATCTAGTTCCAGAAATGCATGTGCTATGTGCATGCCACACCGTGGGTTAAAAAGTCATCTTCAGGACATAAAAGAAAAAGATTAATTAATTCAGAGGAATTAAAAAAAAAAGTGATATATAAATAGATAGATGTTTTTAAAAAGCAATGTTTCCTTTTTTTTCCTTCTATTTTTGAAAACAAAAAATGGTTAAAAAATTACCAAAAAAAAAAGTATAAAGAGTAAAAACACAAAAGAGACTTTGGTGAGATCAAAGTCTTGTTTGTTTTCTTCTGTTAACATGGGGTTGAGGCACAACACAACCATGTTCAGGACACCACGAAAAAAAAAAAGAACTGTTTTTAATTTATCAAAAAAATTAATAAAAAAGAAAGAAAAGAAAGTGCAGTTCAGGCGATGGTGTATTCTTCCTTATACTTTGTGTTGGGGAGGGTCAAGGGATGGAGCTGTTGATGTACTTGTTACAACTGGCTGATGGACCTTTGATCTCTCACTCACTCTCTCTACTCTCTCTCTCTCTCTCTCTCTCTCTCTACTCTCTCTCTCTCTCTCTCTCTCTCTCTCTACTCTCTCTCTCTCTCTACTCTCTCTCACACTCTCCCCTGTCACACTCTCAACCAGTCTCACCGCTATTTCTACCAGTGCATTTTGTAATTCCAAACAGAAACTCTTCCTAAAGAATAAAATCCAGAGAGAATGCATACTTGCTTTGCGTCATTTCTTGCTTGCATGGTTGCTTTAAGTCTTTTGCAACCTTGAGTATGCGCGTGGATGTGTATCACTGATATTCTGGCTGAAGTGTGTGAAGTGCAAGGTTTCTCAGGACATTTCTATTGCCTGTCAGTCAAAGAAAGAATTGCTCCGTAGCAGTTCTGTGAAAGTGACCAATAAACTTTAAAAATGCATTGGCCAAAATACTTGCATGCAGTATTATCACCTTAAAAACAACTGGCTTAATGTTCCTGGAGAAAGTTATCTGGAGCCATGGTAAAAATAAGCAGAAAATTAACTTTATTTTTCCTCTGTTTTGGCTTTTTATCTCCTTAAATAAACACACTCACTGAATTAGGTACACCTCTTCAACTGCTCAGTAATGGAAATATCTAATCATCTTGCCTTGTATCATGCTGATGGTGGTGTAATGCTGTGGGGGATTTTTTCCTGGCATGCTTTGGGCCCCTTAGTGCCAACTGAGCATTGTTTAAACACCACAGCCTACCTGATTATTGTTGCTGACCGTCTCTTTATGACCACAGTGCACCCATCTTCTGATGGCTGCTTCCAGCAGGATAATGCACATTGTCACAAAGCTCAAATGATCTCAACCTGTTGTCTTAAACATGACAATGAGTTCACTGTACATAAATGGCCTCCACAGTCAACAGATCTCAATCCAATAGATCACCTTTGAAATGTGGTGGAGCGGGATATTCACATCATGGATGTGCAGCCAAAATATCTGCAGCAACTGCATGATGCTATCATGTCAATATGGACCAAAATCTGTGAAGAAGTTGTCCAGCACCTTGTTCAATATATACCAACAAGAATAAAGACAGCTCTTAAGGCAAAAAAGAATATATTGTGAAATAAAAACTACGACTATTGTTTTTTCATTTAAATTACCAAAGAAAAAGATTAACAGAGAAAAAGTGAGGTATTCATGGACATGAAGAAAGTAGACAGGAGTACTGGGAGGCTAGGAACATGGCAAAGACATAGGAAGCAAAGGAAAAGGCTTATAATGAGTTGTATGTGAGGCTGGACCTAAGGAAGGAGAAAAAGACATAACTGGCTAGACAGAGAGATTGAGCTGGAAAGGATCCGCAGCAGGTTAGAGTGATTAAGGACAGAATTGAAAATGAAGAAAGTGTGTTGAGAAGATGGAAAAAGTACTTTCGGGTTGGGGTGGGATTACATCAGGGACTGAGTCTGAACCCCTTCTTGTTTGCAGTGGTGATAGATTAATAGATAAGGTGAGGCAGGAGTCTCTGTGGGCAATGACGGTTGCAGATGACACTAGTGAGAGTAGGGAGTGGGTGGAAGAGAGTCTGGAGAGGTTGAGCTATTCTCTGGAGAGAAAAGGGATGAAAATTAGCAGAAGCAAGTCAGAATACATGAGTGTGGATGAGAGGGAGACAGGTGGAATGGTGAACATTCAAGGAGTAGAGGTAGTGAAGTTTAAATACCTGGGGTCAACCATCCAAATCAATGGACAGTGCACAAGAGAAGTGAAGAGGAGAGTGCAGGCAGGGTGGAGAGTGTTGAAATGAGTGTCAGGGGTGATTTGTGGCAGAAGGGTAGCAGCAAGAGTGAAAGGAAAGGTTTACAAGATGGTAGTGAGACCTGCTGTAGTGTATGGTTTGGAGAGAAATGCCCCAACAAAAAGACAGGAGTCTGCCGAGTTGAAGATGCTCAGATTTTCATTGGGAGTGACCAAAATAGACAAAATTAGAAATGACTATATCAGAGGGATGGCTCAGGTTGAGGGTTATGGAGACAAAGTTAGAGAGGCAAGACTGAAATGGTTTGGACATGTGCAGAGGAGGGAGAGTGGAGTTATTGGACAAAGGGCATTAAATATGGAGCTGCCAGGAAGAAAAGAGAAAGACTACAGAGAAGATTCATGAATGTAACAAAGGACATGCAGAGGGTTGGTGTAACAAAAGAAGATGTTAGGGATAGTGCAAGATGGAGGCAGATGATCCACTGTGGCAACCCCTAAAGAGAGCAGCTGAAAGAAGAAAATTTAAATTACCAAAGCATTTGTATCTATGATGCATTGTAAAGAGTTCCTGAATTAGAAGAAATCACCTTACTAGCACGAGTAGGAGGAATGAGGCAGATGCATTAGACGGTGTTAGAAGTTCACTCTGCTGCTGTTCATATATGAAAAGTACATGTCAGCAGATAGAGTGCTCCTAAAGGCATAAACCTATGATCTTTGGTTTACCTGTTGGCCACCACACCACAGCTAGGGTCCTAGTTGTCTTTTAAGTCAGTTTAATGCAATGACATACAGTAGTGACTGCGTCTACAGTCTACTGAAGAAAGCATTGCAACATAAAAAAAAAAAGTCATATGAATTGATTTTCTTGTGGTGCTGCTTCAAATTAAAAGCATTCAACTGGCGAAACACTTTAATTATACATTTCGACTTTAATTATGAAGCAGCCACAGGAAACGCAGTGGGTTTGTCAGTGAGCCTGCTATCCTTTTGTAGACTGCTTTGAACTGTTTGCACCCTGCGTGCTGCCTAAAATCGGATCACAGCTGCTCGCAGAACACCAGCACTAAAATCTGTCAGGCCGTGTAGTGTTAGTTAGCTGTCACATATTCAGGAACACGTGTTTTGTTTTTATATATTCACCTAATGTGATTCTGTGGTGAAAACTCAGTGGCGTAAAGCCTTCAGATCCCTGTCAGCTACGATATTCTCAGTAATCACAATAATCACTCCAGTCCTTGTAGAAATGACCTTGGAATCGCTGGTATTTGGATCAAACAGGCCTGTTCCAGTGTGCTACACTGTGTTGAGGTTCGCTGACACATCTGTCTGAAAAGGCTCAGTCAGCTCATTCAGCTTCCTCATTTTAACACAGCAATCAGATCTAGTTTAGCTGAAGATGCCAGCAAAGCAAGAGTCTTTAGAGTTGCAGGGAGGGGGGAGTTGTATGCAGGCTGGTCACTGATGGCAAACAGTCATTTGACATATATCACCTGAGCTGCTCTGTTTGGTCTAATTGGAATTTTTTTTTTCTTTCTATTTTTGTATCTGTAAGTTGCTTTATGCTTTGGTATGCACAAAACGTGAGTTTGTCAGCATATTGATTCCAAATGAACTTGTGTATGGAAGACAGATGAGTGGGGGTGGGGTGAAAAAAAAAAGCTGTCTGTACTGGAATAACCACACGCATGCACTTAGAAGTTTCATGTGTCTGACGTGTGTATTTTCACAGGCATGTAAAGACAGTTCCGACCACTCCCCCAGGCCGGACTGTGCTCCGGTTGCAGCCGGAAGAATAAGCTGCACAGTTGAGGCCCCATGAAGCCCACACAGGCACCCCCCCCCCCCCCCCCCCCCCAAAAAAAAAAAATTCCTGCTTCTGTTTTTCCTGGCTTAACCCCCTTCCCCCAACACAAACACAGCCACTGTGAATCCCTGTTGTACTTGCTTCATGGTGTGAATATTGGAGTTTAAAAACATGACAAACTTGCAGCCTACTTTGCAAGTTATTTGCAAGTTTAAACTTTTAAATTTACTTTAAAAAAAAAATCTGGAAGTTTAGTTTGAATCAGAATTACAAATCAATGAATTTGTTTTAAGTATTTGCAGAATTGCTGCAACACTCAAATAATAACAGAGTCGAGCGCTTTCTCTACATATGCAGATTAATGCACACAGAATGGATGTAAACAAACAGCAGCATACTTCTTAGATGGCAACAGGATCCTGATTGTTCTCCTTGTTTGGTCATTCAAAGGCTTTACAGCCTCCCCCCTCATTCTTTAGACCCCCACCCACCCACCAGTTGTCCCAGCTTTTGTTCTGCAAATCAGCCTGGAGGTGGAGGAGGCGTGGGGGAGGGAAACACCCAAGCTAGTTTCCTGTCAGACCCACACACACACACACACATATACATAAAACTTTCACACGGATTTTCTTAAACTGCACACCCGCTCCACCCCGTGCACACTCACATACACATTTAAACACCTTGGCCTCACAGTGCGCCATTTCTACTGTAATACCACAGCTTATAAACAACTTCAGATTCACAGATTAGGCATAAAACGTTTAATAAATACTGAGGTAGATGCAGTCATTCAAGGTTTTACATTTGGACCTGTTTCCCATCTTCAGTCAACATGTACATTTGCTGTGCAGACCAGCAACATGGTCCCCAAACAGGCTCACGTAAACGTTCATAGAGGCAGTTCAAGGCGTGAGGACAGTCCCGCCTTTGATCACTTCAAGTCATTAATTAGATCAGAAGTCACTGGGACCTCCGCGGTGGGCTGCTCCAGGGCTTCCTTGCTCAGTCACGTTTGGGACAGCTCTCCAAAGCCAGTCCCTGGAAAAGGAATACAGGCCCGCAGGCCCTAAAAAGTTCACTGCCTTCCAAGTTCACTGCGGGTCTTCAACAAGCTGCAATGGCCGTGTGCACGGGAATGGGGGTTGGGGCTGTTCGCAGTTCACTACTGCACGTTACATAGTCATTCAAAACGGAACAGACAATGAGCTGTTGAGGGCAGTTCCCTTGTTCCAGTTTTGCTTTCTTGCAGGGCAGAAAGTCCGGTTCGGCAGCCGTTTTCCCCCGTCTTTTCCTCGAGTGCTGCACAGGGCCGGGCGGGCACACATTCTCCTTGTTTTCTGCGCTGGTGTGCGTACGCGCCTCACGGCGCAGCTCCGTGGATGAACCCGTGCACCGTGGCTCTTCAGCTGGGAGAGAAGCGGGACTCTGGAGCCCCTGAGCGCCTGCTGGCTCTGCGATCATCTCATCAGTCGGGTGTTGTAGTTCACATTTCGGGGCGACGCTCTCTGCCGTCGCCTGTGCCGCATGATAGATTTCCCGGGCAGATTTCATCACCAGAGTAAGTAGGAGACTCCGGTGAAGACGCAGACCCCCTCGCTGGGTGCGGGAGCTGTACAGTTTCCCCAAAGCCACGACCATGATCCTCTTGGCCTCTGCGCTGACCTCCATGTCACAGCTTGTTTTGAAACTACACCAAGACAAACAGTCGAAGGTTTGAATATTCCGTGTCTCCCTTCTGACTTCATACAGACCCAGACGGCGCGCGAGACAGGTACTTATCACCTCCTTGACGTCACTCACCCCGCGTCATACGAAAGAGTCCCGCCCACCGGCCACATACCCGGACTCCTGTTTCACACAGCCGCGTACCAGCTGGTTAGACAACTACAGCTAATTTAATCATCGAGCAGACACAATCAGCTCATGACTATTAATTAGAAACTGTGAAACACACACGAAGCACGTAACTGATCAGCAGAAAAAATAACTCGCCCAGTGATTAGAATAAATAAATAAACACTGAATAAAATAATAAAGTCTAAGTCAGCTTTATTGCGAATTCTGCATTATGTACAGCACATACACAGGATTGAAATGCTTCTCCTTGAGACACACTGTGCAACTAGAATGAATAAAAAATAAGATAAAACAGAGCTATAAAAACACGAGATACAGATATGAAAATAAATATGAGCTATCAAAGAATAAATATGAACCAAACAAGATATATTAAAGCCTATATACAATAATTGCTGTCTATTTTGAAAAATGTGAAGTGTGCAAGGATTCTTAATGTATACATTAATGCAGTTCTTTGCATAGAAATAGGAAGTATAAATGAATTATTGCAAACCATAATAAACAAGAATATTGAATTAAAAAAATATCCCCAAAAAAGCTTTTTTGAGGCTTATAACACAAACAACGAGACTGCACATGCATAGAATTATAATAAAAGTAAAATAAAAATAATAATCATCTTGAAATTTGATCGATCGAGTTGAGTTTAGCAGGCAACCTGCACCAGATTATCTAGTAGCGCATAAATTGCAAATCTAATTTTTTTTCCTTCAATCGGTTACTGTCCATTTCCACACCGGGGATGAACATCATTTAACCTCTCAATAACAGTCTGTGAGTTCTCCTCCGGTGTCACCCATCCCCCAGCGTGTTGCTTCCTCTTGCAGGAAGAAAGAAAAAAATGGGAGGTGGAGGATCACATACAGATGCCCATATTTAGCCCATCCGGCTGTAGTGGGCCAGCTCAAAGGAAAACCCGTGACGTGAGAGGGAGCCCTGCTTTCCTGAAGCCATTTAAAGTAACAACATCAGATTGCGTCAGGGCTTGCTGCTTCCTTCAGACCATATTTGGACAATGAAACTCAACTCTGTTACATTACAGGGTGATCAGAAACCGCAGAATGTCTACTTCCCATTTCAGTGACAGAACAGTCTGCATGAAATATAACATAAATATGAGAATTTTAAACTTAAAAATGTGCTCAGTATCGGTTTTAAAGATGTTTCCTAGAAGATTTTTGGTTCGTGAAGGGAGAGGGGACGATTTCAAATCTCAGGCTGCATATTTCCAAAGGAATGTGCGGTATGCAGGTCATTATTTTCTCTCGTGAATACCTTTCAGTAAAGCATAAGATGCAAATAAAGATAGATTGGAATCTCTTAAACATGCTGTGACTTGGAAAATACAGTTAGGCTGATACATTTTTGAGCACTGACAACATTTTGGCTATTTTAGCTGTGTTAAAAAAATGCATCATATGATGAATGCGGGATTAAAGTGCAGCGTCTTCCTTAATTTGAAGGGTTCAGCAGAAGTGAAGCAAAACTTGAAGACGTATTATTTATGCGCAGCCCCCCCCCCCCTCTTTTTTTTTTTCTCGAGGAGATCAATATATTAAAGCAATTCCTCAAAAGCCGTTTCACAGACAGGTGTGGACCTTTCTCTTTATTTCTTCACGAAATAAGCAGGTAAATGTTTTGGAGATGATTCCAAGTGTGGCATTTGTGTTCAAATTAGCTCTCGGTGTAAGTCAAACAGGCTGCAAACCCAAAACAAATCTATCAAAGACAAGCGGGAGCACTAGGAGTGGGACAACGTGACAGAAAATCCAGATTAGACTGAACATCTACATCATCTAAAAACACTGTAACAAAATTTCTGATCAGTTGAAGAGTGCCCTCTTGTGGCTATCCTGTGGAAGGGATTCAAAAATGCTGGCGTTTTAGGGCCCATTATGAAGTGCTTATAAAGAATTCACCAGACCTCACATTAAACAGAAAATCAAAGTCCTGGGTCACTTGTTGCTTGAAAGAATTGCTTAATAAAAAGAAAAAAAAAGTTTTCAGGTCTGGAGACAGGAAAGAACTGAGGAGAGTGCAGCATGATCTGAGGAACCTGAGGAAATGCGAGAGCTCGTAGAAGAGGAAGCTCGAGGCCAGACTCAAGCAGAAAAACACAGGAGTAGGAGTTCATTGTGGAGTAGAATGAAGAAAATCGCTGGATTTAAGAAGGCAGACAATCCTTCTGCAGGAAGAAACTGGGCAGTCTGGAGAGAGCAAATGAGCCAAATAATTTATTCAGCAGGTTTAGTTCACAGCCCCCTGCTGCCTCTTTCGCCATGCATCCTTTCCTCCTCAGGAAACATCAGTAAAGACATCCACCACCGTGTGGATTACTGACTACCTGACATACAGGCCACAGGAAGAGAGATTGGAGAGTGTGCTGTTTGATTTGATGATATGTAGCACAGGAACTCCACAGGGAACAGTGCTCTCTCCATTCCTGATTACTTTGTACACCTTAGACCAGTGATTCCCAAAGTGGGGTAGGGGGCCTCCTGGTGGGCCGCGAAGGTACTGCAGATGGGCCGCCTTAATAACACAAATTTCAAGGAAATACATCACTTTTTCTTGTGCTTTGAAGATTTAAGATTGGGTGGGCCCCATGTTTGTTCTGTTTTTTTTTAAATGTGCCACAGCACTCTTGACTTTGGGAATGGCTGCCTTAGACATTCAGCTGCTGGTCACACAAACTCAACACCCTATTGGATGTATACGTTGTAGGCAGGCAGAGGGGTACAGAGCACTAGGAGATGCTGTGGTCTGGGAGAACTCATCTGCTTCTGAATGCAAATAACACCAGAGAGAGAGCGATCATCCTCAAATTGAAGAGGATGGCTACACACCAAACTGATTCAGCTCTGCTGCCACAAAGACAGACATGGGAAATCTGTCATACCACATTCAATAAATATTATTATTATTTTAACTGCTGTAACAAAAGAATTTCCCACTAAAGCATTTCCTATCTTGAAGAGGAGAGCATTCACTCTTCTCATAATTGTGTTTCTATGGAATAATCTGATGCATTACCGCTGCACTGCATTTTGTTCTGGTCTTGAATTATTGATGTCCTTATTCAGTATCAGATATCTACATTGCATTTCAGGCAGTGCATTACTCTTACATGAGTGAGGCATTTCTTAAATCCCCTAATAGCTGCAGAACTCCCCTCTGACATAAACCAAGTATTGCCACGATCAAGACTGCAACCCCTAATTCAAAATATCAAAATTTTCCTGCCCACCCAAAATCTTTAATCAAAATTCTGATCATCATACAAGCCTGAGATGAAACATTCCCTTCTTTGTGTGTGTGTGTGTGTTTTCAGTTTGGATTTTGTGGCAGCTTGCTTGTTGAGGATGATTCTCCATGAACACCTTTATTTCTAGCAACTAACACCGAATGCTCCCTTATTATCTTTTCCAGGTACTGACTAAACTAAAAACTATGTATGTAGCACCAAGTTCTCCACAAACATGAGATTGGAGAAAAGCGACCGTTGTCCCCCAGCCCTTGTAACAATTGACTCTCCTTCACCAGCCTGGATGGGCCAGCTATCTGAGACCAACTGAATATCCACAGCACTCAGTATCACTGCATCTAGGCAGGATTCTGACTTAGGCCTGATTTAGACTTATGCATCTGGTCTTTGCGGGGCCTACGTACATATCCAGGAAACCCTTCTGAACCCTACGCGGTAACCTACAATGTAACCTGACGTGCACTTCTCGAGAAAGACCCTCTCGTGTCACTAGAGGCATTCAGTCATAAACCCGCAGATGGTAGCATCATACCACTGGCACATACACCAAATGTTTGAACCAGCGGCTCCTCTTGTACTGAGCAGGATTCCTATTGCAACAACACATCATCGGTAGGGTAAAACTAACCATCAGGTCATTTACAAGTTATTTAGCAGCTGGATAGTGTAGAAGTAGCTGGGTATCGTGGCAACACCGACCGTCTTTGGAACAAGATTAGGGGTTCGAATCCCAGCCAGGGCATGCATCCAGTGAGGGTGCCCAGGCTAGGCCGCCCATGCTACCCAAGCCTACCTCGGAACATAAGCGAGAGATGTATAACAGGAAGCGGCTTGGATGTCACCTGGATTAACGGGGTCTGTGTCAGGTGTTGATGAGGTATTCTCATCAGTATATCAGGAAATAATGATGAGAACAAGACATACGTGAACAACGGATGAGAATAGAGCTGTTGGTGCTACACTACAATGCTGCTACACATGTAACCCCAGTGAAAGGGGTTACATGATGTGGATTCTTCAGCACCCTTCTAGACTAACATTGAAAATTCGTAGCTCAGTCTTCCAACATCCGCAAGAAGTAACTGCTATCACAACTTGGAACTGATGAGGTACAATACAAATGCTACAGCAACCTCCCTGAACAGGATCCAGTATCCATCACAGTGGCAGACCTTTGAGAAAGAGTCTCAAATACACTATATTACCAAAAGTATTTGCTTGTCTGCCTTCACACACATATAAACTAGAGTGAATCCCATTCTTAATCCATAGGGTTTAATATGATGTCGGCCCACCCTGTGCATTAGGGAATTTTTGACCATTCTCCAAGAAGTGTATTTGTGAGGTCAGACACTGATGTTGGATTAGAAGGCCTGGCTCATGGTCTCCATTATAATTCTTCCCAAAGGTGTTCTATCAGAACATACAGGACTCTCTCTCTCTATATATATATATACATACAAACAAAATTTCATTGTATTGTGAAATGACAATAAAAGTTTCTCATCTTAAGGACCCCCAGAAGGGACCAGCCCCACAGTCCACTTGTATTACCTTGATGGCCCAGCAGGGGGCAGCAGAAGCTTGGAAGCTTTGACAGATTTGGCAAGTTTTTCATGTGCACAACCAACATGCCCAACTCTGCTGCTCAACCCACACTTGCATTTTCCTTACAAGTGTGGCACCATTTAAGGGGAAATAAACAGGCTTTCCAACTGTATAAGATTTATTGCCAAGAAGCATTGTTGCAACAAAGAAATAATGGACCAAAAACAAATTGTTAATTAATTCTTTTGGCCCCGCCTGCTTTGCCTTCATGGCCCAGCAGGGGGCAGTGGAGGCTTGGAAGCTTTAACCCTTTAAAGCCTGACCCATCAAAAAATAGTCAGAAAATTCTAATTTTTTAGAATTGACATGTTTATTAGGCCTTTAAACAAAATCCAAAAAAAAATTTGTTGCCACATCACTTTGTTTATATTTTTTTTGTATCACATCTGATACAGTAGGCTTTTTTGGTAACATTTTTCTCACAACAATGTTAATTTAAGGAACAAAAGACTGTTTTGCCCATAACATTTAACAAGTTTAGAACACTCTAGGCAGTTTACTACTTTTGTTTTTTTTTTTACATTGAACCTTTTACAGCCATTTATTTCACTTGGTGGTAGGCACAAAAACAGTTTCTGTCCTTGTTCAGGCACAGATGTACCTTACACTTTGCACAGTACACATGTGAAAAGTGATTTCCAGTGCAGTGCTTGCATCTCTGCCGGGTTTCCCATGTTGGAAAATGATCAGTGCCATCCTTTCTCACATCAAGAGGGACACTGCAGCTTGGCCTTTTACGGGGTGGTGTTGGAGTTGCTTCTGAAGAGGACAGTGGTCTGCCACACCTGATTTTGACCTTTCCTGCGGTTGTGAGAGAAGTGCCAACCAAAGCCTGAAATCTTCGCAAAGCCATTGGTTTCATTTTAGGTTGTAGCTTCTTTTGATCTCTTCTGTAGAGGTTCCAAGCGTTGATGACTGCTACAGTAACAGTGTGCCACCAGATGTACATGTACCATCTGCGGGATCTGAAGCTGAACTTGTAAAGTGCAGACAGCATGTCAAGGAGATCAACACCTCCCATGAACTTGTTATATGTTTCAACAATGGCTGGTCTGGGAACCATCACATGAGTTTTGGACTTGCGATCCCAGCGTTTCACGTTTCCCACAGGTTCAATGCCGACATAAGAGGAAATCAGGTTCACTGCTTTGTTGTCATACCATCTCACAATGATGTTGTTGTCTTGATTCACTCTGAAGTCCATTGACCCTCTTCCACTTTTCTTCATTTCTTTTTCATCTTTCATGACGCAGTCTTTCATCCTGTTCATGCGGATTGTGCCGATGTAGTGGATTCCTCTGTCTTTTAGATGTTGGACCAGAGGAACTGATGTAAAGTAGTTGTCCGCAAAGACTTTGTGATTTCTTCCTGCAGGAAGTGTTGATGTCATTTTCAGCACAATTTCTCCAGTAACACCAACTTCAGACTTCTCTCTGTTTGGGTTTTCTGCACCTTGACAAATATCAAAGTCATAAAGAAAGCCACTCTGTCCAGCTCGTCCCCACATTTTGAAACCCCATTTGTGAGGTTTTGCAGGCATGTAGACACGTAGATGAGACTTTCCCTTAAATGGTACCATAATTTCATCAACTGCGTGGCATTCTTCAGGAGGAATCCAGAGAAACTGTTTTTGCAGTTTTTGTAACCATGGCCTGAGCTTCCACAATTTGTCTTTCTTTGCATCATCAGATGCACTGAGGTTGTCCTGAAAGTGAATCAGTGTCAGCAATTTCAGAAACCGATCTCGAGACATCACATCACAAACTGCGGGGAGCTTTGTTTCCATCTCCCAGTAGGCTCTTACACTGGGCATTTGTACTAGCCCCATATGCATGTACATGCCTACAACCTGCTCAATCTCTTTGGCATTTGTGTTTATTGACTTGCCCTGCTTCTGTACACTGTACATGTTTGTTTGTTCAGCAATTTCCTGTAGCATTTCATCAGTAACAAACTGTTTGAAGTACATGTATGGTGTCATGTCACACCTTTGCTCTGTGTCTTCCTCAACACTTGGAATGAAATCGACAGATGGAGCTTGATATTGTATTTTTCTCCATCTGTATTTTTTGTGTTTTGCCTTGCCCTTCACTGACTCATTACTGATTGTGTCCAGAGTTGTTCTTGAGACCTCAACCTCCATACTTGTCTGGGCTATACTTTCATCCTGATAGCCTTCCTCATCACTGCTAGCTGAACTTCCATCATCTTCATCATGCATGGCCTGAGGAGTCCATTCCTCCTCCTCTTCCTCTTCCTCATCTTCTCCTAACTGTTCTATGTCACTTGAATTTCCATCTATTATCATATTGATGACATTTTCAATGTACTTTCTTTTTCTCTCTTCTTCCTCAAGTCTCTTTGAGATCTAAAAATACACATGTAAATAATTCATCAGCACAGCATAGAGATGATAATTTCAAAGGAACCCATTGGAAAATACCCAAAATGTATTTTCAAATGGCATTTCAGTGATTAACCAGTTTATATCAATCATCAAAAATAGTGTGTGGTTGTATTGTGGCAGGAATTTTGTAGATTAAATTACTAAAATGTCACATGACAGTTCAGGACTGGAACACCTTAAATACCTGCAGTATCAAATTTGATACACACATTTTTAACACGGTTTAACTGTAATATTGAAAAATATTTTTTAAGTAATTATGCATTGCTTCAACAAAGGAAGTATTTATTTTTAAAAATTACTAACAATATTGATGCTATTCTTACCATAACTTCTCAAAAATTAGCAAAGGTTTTCAGAAAAACATGTGTGGATGACCTCCTGTCAGCAGACATTTTGAAAAGGCAAAAAAAAGCTGTTCCACTGCATGCAGTACATTGTTAATCCACTAGAGGGCAGATCACATGTCTCAAATGATATACAACAGGTTTTTGTGGTAAATATTGATCACATTGATAAAATAGAGGTCACAGAATCTTGCGTAGCAAATATGATACAAATGGCGATATAGGGTTAATACAGTCACTGGTTGGAAGCGACTGGTATCAACAATGATTTGTATTGTATAAGCATTGCTTGGGTCCCACATCTTAAGAATTGCATGTCATCTGCAAGGGATAATACAGTATAATAGTAATAGTAGTATAAAATTTAATATGGGGCCCAAAAGTCTGAGAGCGCTTCTAATATTTCTATTAGTTTAAAATCTAAACCAAAATGTTTAGCTACAAATTACACTTTAACAATTTGATTTAAAAGCTTAAACTGACAAATGTGTACTTCTCTATCAGAATATTTTTTACTAGACAGTTTTGCTTAGGCTCTTGCCCGTGCAACCCAGCCAGATAAGTGGAAGAAAATGGATAGATGGATGGAGTTTTGCTTTTATTTAGGTCATGTGATAGGTGCCCTAATCAATAAGCTCTTGCATTCTGATATCTTAATATGTTCTCCTACTATAATTCATTGAAGTTTGTGAAAAAAGGTGATGTATAGACTACTAGTGCAAGTCAAAAATTTTTAATATTGTGAAAGAGTTCTCTCTTTATATTTAATTCAAAAGGGTAAACACTCATATATTCTTTGTTTCATTACATTTTATTGAAGCTTTTTTAACTTGATGATTATGGCTCATAATAACATGGTCAGCAGCCATTCGTAGCAGTTCTGGCACCGTAAGCAGGTGCTAAGTCCAGTTGGAAAAGGAAATTGGCATCTCCATAAAGCTTGTCAGCAGATGGAAGCATAATGTGCTCTAAAATCTCCCAGTAGACAGATACGCTGACTTTGGACTTAAAACACGATGGACCAAAACACCACCAACACCAGCAGATGTAAATATAATATGAATATTGCTTGGATTCATCAGTAATTTGTACTTTTTTCCAGTCATTCACTGCAAAATGATGTCTTAGCTCATCCCAAGTGTTTGTTTTAGATTCCTCTAATTGTAATTTTGAAACCAACCATGAAGTTGCTTTTCTCCCTCTCACAGGAAAAAAGAAGAAGAAAAGTAGATATAAATGTCTTTTGATGGTGTCATTGCTTCTGGTCTGCCTGTGCTTTAATAAAAGCTCAAGAAAATTTGACTTTTTGTACAAAGAAGTTAACATACTCACTGTCCTAAAGAAGTTCACTAGGTCAGTGGTTGTTGACCTAGAAATACATCATCTGCCTCCATCTCACTCTGTCCCTACATCCTCTTCTGCCACACCAACCCTCGACGTGTTCCTACACCACACACAATCCATCCCGGCCTATCTGTCTCTGAACTGCTTAACCTGAACTCTCCCTCTATATATAATCATTTGTAATCCTGTCCATCCTGGTTGCTCCCAGTGAAAATCTTGGCATCTTCAGCTCTGCCGCCTCCAGCTCTGCTCTCTGTGTTTTTGTAAGTGCCACTACTGTCAAACCACAAATGATAGCAGATCTCACTATTTCATTTCTGCTGCTATCACCCCCGATACTCACCTCCAACCACTCCACCGTGCTTGCATTCTCTTCTTCATCTCTCTTGTGCACTGTCCATTGCTTTGGATGGTTGACCCCCCCCCCCCGGTATTTAAGCTCATCCACCTTCACGATTAATTCATTGTTGATTTACAACCCAAACTGTAAGAAAGTTGGGACACACTGTCAAATGAAAATTAAAAATAGAATGCAATGATTTGCAAATTTATAAAACAAAAAACAAATCAAATGTTTAAAATGAGACTTTTTACTGTTTCATTAAAAATATTTGGTCAGTTTGAATTTGACTCAGGCCATGTTTACCTCTGTGTAGCTGTGAGGAGATCAGTTGCTGGACTTCATCCTATTCTTGATTGATGTAGGATTCTAGCTGGTCAACAGTTCTGGGTTGTCTTTGTTGAAGTTTTCATTTCACGATGTGCCAAATGTTTTCAGTAGGTGAAAAGTCTGGACTGTAGGCAGGCCAGTTCAGCACCTGGACTCTTCTACATGAAGCCATTCCAATTCCTAATTGGCAGCTTGTGCTGGTGTGCACCTCCATACCATCAGGAATGCAGTCTTTATAACTGAACGCTGGTAACAAGCTTAAATTAGACTTAAATTAACATCCTTCAGCATGACCGGTTTGGCAGTGGGACAGTAATGGTGTGGGGTGGCGTTTCTTTGGAGGGCTGCACAGCCCTCCATGTGCTCACCAGAGGTAGCATGACTGCCATTAGGTACCGAGATGAGAGCCTCAGACCCCTTGTGAGACAATATGCTGGTGCAGTTGGCCCTGGGTTCCTCCTAATGCAGGCCAATGCTAGACGTCATGTGGCTGGAGTGTGTCAGCAGTTCCTGCAAGATGAAGGCATTGAAGCTATGGACTGGCCCAACCGTTCCCCAGACCTGAATCCGATGGAGCACATCTGGGACATCATGTCTCGCTTCATCCACCAACGTCACGTTGCACCACAGACTGTCCAGGAGTTGGTGGATGCTTTAGTTCAGGTCTGGGAGGAGATCCCTCAGGAGACCATCCGCCACCTCATCAGGAGCATGCCCAGGCATTGTAAAGAGGTCATACAGGCATGTGGAGCCCACACACAATACTGAGCCTCATTTTGACTTGTTTTAAGGACATTACATCAAAGTTGGATCAGCCTGTAGTGTGTTTTTCCACTTTAATTTTGTGTGTGACTCCAAATCCAGGCCTCCATTGGTTAATAAATTTGATTTCCATTGATTTTTTTTTTGTGTGTGTGATTTTGTTGTCAGCACATTCAACTTTATACAGAACAAAGTATTAAATGAGAATATTTCATTCATTCAGATCTAGGATGTGTTATTTGAGTGTTCCCTTTATTTTTTCTGAGCAGTGTATATACACAGTCATGTTACTGACCTGCTGCCAATTAACCTAATTAGTTGAAAAATATTCCTCCAGCCATTTTAGTACCACTTACTTTACCAGCCTTTTGTTGTTTCTGTCCCAACTTAAGATGTGTTGCTGCCATCAGATTTTTTAAATTTACATTTTACGCAGCTTTTGGGGTTGTAAACTACAGATTAATGTAGGTTTTAAGCCCATTTTCAGAGGATACTTTCTTTACTGAACAGTCCACCGCTGTGGCAGCAAACTAAACGGGGATGCAGCAAGCTGGCAAAATTCTGATGTGTGATTTGTGGGTCATCTGCAATGGCTATAGATCAGTTCTTTGTGTGGAAGGATTTATAGCTGTGCTGCACAAAACTGCAGCAGTAAATATAACCATAAGCTTAGATTTGAGCTGTTGAGGCAGAAGATCATAAGATGTTTGTATAGTTTCAGTGATCTGATGTCCTGGAGTTTGTTGTCTTGTAGCCTTTTAACACTGGGTGGTGCACTTAACAATGGAAATTCAAAAGCCTACTGAACTCTGCTGTGCTGCATGTTTGCTTTTGAAACCAAGGTTAAAAGAAGTCTTATGTGCAAAGAAAATGGAGACTGTGAGAGTACTTCATTCTGAATTGGTTGGCCTACTTCATGATAGACTGAATTTGAAATTTATGTCCAAGTTGATGAAGCACTTACCATTTCTATCATTTTATGGCATTTACTGTAAGGAAATGTGATACTGTTTTCCTGTAAACATTTTTTTTTTACCCGTTTCCTTTAACAAAAAAAAAACAACAAAAAAACAGCTTTGTTTCAAGCATGTAAAGCGTGCAAAAGCAAAACTGTAAACAAATGAAGACACAAACAGATGTGTGAGACATGTTCAGAAAGCATGAAAACAACAGGTCATACATGACAGCTTCCAGGTGTGACCACTGAAGTGTGGCTTAAGAGAAACATTCAAAAATGAGTCTGAGATTTTTAATTATATTCATGACTGGTGCTTACTTAAATAACTTACATTAAAACACTTCTACAAAGAAACATTTCCTTAACTAAAATACCTTTTTTTCCCCCCAAATTAGATGTAGCATAAAATAGATTGAGGTTCTAAAGGAACTTAACTTGACTTTTTTCTCAGCCACAACAAATTTTCTGGATTTATAATTAGTTTCATTAAAACATTCATCCATTTTATTCAATGTAGGGCCACACCGAGGCTCGAACCTGTCATGGGGTGAAAGGCCCTGGATGAATCACTAGCCTACTGCACAGCTAACACAGAAGACACTATAACACTTATGATCAATTTAGAATCACCAATTAACCTAACACACAGAGAGCTCACACAGACCCAAGGAGAACGTGCAAACTCCACACAGAGACCTCAGCCAGCCGGTGGATTCACACCCAGGGCCTTCTTGTTGTGAGGCAACGGTGCCAACCACTGCAGCACTGTGCGGTCAAAAACACATTATACTTTATTTCACTATTGTTTTCAGTAACTAAGATTAAACTGAATTCACCAAAGAGCGAAAGCCATGAGAGCAAGTGGCAGACAACACAAAAAAAGAGTCTGAAAGAAATTGTTACAAATCTTTTATTAAGATATTCATTATTTGTTCCATTTTGACATTTTCTCTATGATTTGTATTCATTTGTCTTAAAGTTGTTAATGTGCAATTACCTTTGATAATGTTGGGTCACAGTTACAGGGCTTTCACAAAGTTATTGGCACTTGGAACACAGAAAGAGGAGGATGAGCAGTACGGGAGGTCCACTGGTGCTACAGGGTTACAGAGGGCAAAGAGCAGGGGCAAAGACATGGGCAGACCAATTACTGCACAGGTTGTGAAGAGAAGCGTTGTATCTGGGTAAATATATACCTCATGCTGCGAGTGCACAACAAACAGTCTATGTGTGCGTCTATATATAATATACAGTATTTATCTATACATGTATATAATCATATTTATATATGTACTGTTTAATGACAAAAGGTTCCCAATGCCATGCCACACCTTATCCATTCAAGTGTGTAGGTCTACATATTTTCTAAGTGTAAACACATATGCTGAAAGGTAGAGAAATTGCTCAGGATGTGCAATTTAAAAAAAAAAAAAAAAAAAAAAAAGCATGAGAGCTCTCAAATGAACACAAGTTAAAACAGAGTAACACCCACACACCTAGTGATGATGGAGGACTGAGCAAGTAAGTTGTGAACGAGGGAGTTTTTCGCTGTCAATGAACTTTTCCTAAAAGGTGAAACCCCTGAAATGTCCCGTAACCGCACTTTATTTCAACTGAACTTGTTGAACTGATCGCAACACGGGCCCTAACCAGTGCTTATATGTAGTAGGCTTTTGAGGTGCAATGGCAGCACAATCTTACTAGGTCAATGGTGCAGTGGGGACATTTTCGTATACGGGCTGGGCTGCTGCTTCATTAGAGTCAACACCGATACACTAGTGGTAGCCGAGCTCCTGTCAGTGACTCAATACAATCAATCAATCAGTGGGTCACTGAGTAATATGATTACTGTGGGAAATAACAAACGTGTTTCTCACGTTAAAAGCTTAATTTTTCATATTTTATCGTATTTGGAGACTCACTGTCATGATGTCAGACAGATCTTCTGTGTAACATCATGCAATAAAAACCTTTCAGCTGATTATGGCAACTTTAACAAACCTGGCAAGTCTGGCAATTTTTTAAAAATAATAGTCTTACTTAAAAGAATGTGAAACAACATTGCTTGAAAACCACTAAACAAATTAAAGCTACATATTATAATTCAGATCAAATTACATAAACCACTACTTTGCCTTTATGAAACGCATGAATAAACTTGTAGGAGTGAAACATGACACCAGCTGCATAAGGGACAGGAAGCACAACAGTCTTCAAAGATACTTGAGGTACGTGGGGGAGGGTGCTCATGTGGCATCTACAGTCAAATGCAAAACTGAGGTTTTTTGTTATTACCCTTAATGAATACTCACAAGGTACTGCATTTTGTTTCATCCATATAGTGTATCTCCCACCTAAACCATTCTAGAATTTTAAACAATAATGAAAATATGCTGCACTAGAATGTATCCATCATACCACTAGTTTTTTTTTTTTTTTTCAGTAAGACAGAGCAGTTTCAGACTTAACTGCCTTCAATAGGAAGCATCAACCTTTTCCTGGTTTTCAAACTCTACCTGTCTTCACAAAAATAGAACCTTTATGGAAAAACATTTCCTGAAAGAGAAAGCAATCAGATGTCTGAGAGCATTTCAGGTTAAGAACACATTCCAAGTCAGACCCCGACTATTTTTATGGTTTTCTGCCTGCAAACGTAAGAATGAATCCCCTGTGCTACCCTCCGTCTTACAGATTAACATGCATTCAAACAGGTTTCTAGCAAACACCGACTTCCACATACAAAAGGTCAGTTGTTGACGTTTCTTAATCAGACACATTTAGCAACAGAAAAGAAGAACACTTGGGATTCAACTCAACAGTCTTCTTGATTATTTACAGTAGGAGTTTGTGCCACTATGAAAAACAACAAATACAGGCAGGCATGGGAAAAAAAAAAAAGACAAAAATTCCACCTAAAGGGGTTTGATTGCTACACAACAGTTCTCAAAAGGTGCATGAAACACTAGTTCTTCTCAATAAGGTGCAGAAACCACCACTCTTATCGCTCGTGGAAGGTGCAAAATCATTTCAAACTTCAAAATAAAACTCATTTTGAATTTCCTGGTTAAAGAGGTGGTGCATTGCATACATGAATAAGCCACACACCAGAGACATATCTGCACAATACAGACTTGGCTTTCTTACCAGAGAACTATGTCGAACACACACACACACACACAGACACACACAGATATAGTACCATAAAACCTTTTTGCGTCAAGAAGTATTGCTTCCTTATGACTTCACTGTGCCCACCAGTTTGTTTACTAATGTAAAGATTTAAAAGAGACACACCGCCTCATTAACAATTATTTTCTGTGATCATCATTTTTTTTTTTTTCCCCCTCTTCTTTTAATCATTTCACTTCGAAGACTAAACTAGCAGAACTGTCAGAAAGATGTAACCTATAAATGTCCAAATGTAATCTTCAAAACTGTGGGCCAATGTTTTATCAAAGGAGGCAAATGTTGCAGGTTCACAACCTTACAAGAAATGGTAATCACAGTCACAGTCGTGCCAGCGGAAGCAGTCTTATTATTCCTTTAAAGATAGTGAACAAAAGATGAAATGTGTCAAATTTAGCAGTTCAACTGCTCATTCCATCACTTCCACTGTAAAATAAGGATAAAAATAAATGAGGCTCCTATGATAAGACTCCTTTCATTATTATTATACTCCTGCAAAAATAGCAATTTTCCTTATTTGACAAGCCCTCTTTCAATAAAAGCTGATTACTGAGATTTTAAAACAATCCCTCTCACTCTCTCTGCTCACACCATTCTAGGCATGGGCACTTGTATAAATATAGTTTTGTCTTCTAAAAATATGACCATTTTTGATTACCTGTTGCCCTTCAAATTTTTTTTTTCCCTTTACAATCTTCTAAGTAAAAAGCTTTCACCTTCTTTCTGGATCACTTTTCAGTTTACAGACTGAGAAACATGCGAAGAAAATTAGAAAACAGAGGCAGAATGAGATATTTCTGTAAGACAGCACACAGTGAAACACGGGTGAGATTCTCTGGTCTCAAGAAAGGTGAGGTGAGGTTGTAGAATACTTGCAGGGTGATCAGTGAAAGATGTAAGGTGAGGAAGAACAGGTAGTGTTACTTTGTTTTAATAAGGTATCTATTTTTTCTTTTTTTAAAATTTAGTTTCTTTCCCGAGGCTGGAATACAAGTTGTCAGGTTTGCATAGAGAAAAATGCCACCGACACTTACATTCAATATACCCGTCACTTCTACTCCTGGAAATCTGTCCATCCAGCCATCTCTTCCTCCCCAAGCTGCACTGGTAACTCCTCTCCCCTGCCCCAAAACCACCAGCACCTCAGGGAATGTATTTAATATGCAACAGTGGATGCGCTTACACACCTTAAAAAGACAAGGGGAGGCAGAGGGCAGTTAGGAGACAACTAAAGACCCTCTTATGCCCTCCCTTTCCTTGATTACGTCCATTATACAGTCATAAAGCAAAAATTTAGGTTTTCAAGTCCTGGTTACATCAGGGCAACAACTGTTGACCCTAACAGTGTAGTATAGACAGTCAAAATGTGAGAGATCAGTGTGGGCCAAAGAGTGAGGAAGCAAGCGCAACTGGGGAATACTGGTATGTGCGTCACCAACTGTTCAAAATAACGGTCCTCCATCCCCACCTACACCAGGTAATGATTCACCTGAAGAGCCGCCGGACTCCATGCCAGCACCACCGGCAGACTCCAATGAGGCAGGGTCGAAGGTTGGATCCGCCCCGAGGGTGTCTTCCTCTGTCTTGACACCATCGGGAAGGAACGCAGAGTAGGCGTCACTCTCCGCCATCAGTAGCTTTAGCTTGGGTATCCAGCTCTTACGGACCACGCGTCGGGCGTTGGTGCACATGTCGGCTGCAATGGCGTTCATTTCGCTCTCTTTGAAGCTGGTTGCAAAGTTCTGGCAATAAACTGACAAGAAGAAGGAAAACAATTAGTGCTGATCCCACTTTGATGATGTGAACGGAGACAAGAACTAGTGTTGTGTGTACTCCCAGATCCTTTAGTCTCTCTTCTACCAAAACAGACCCCTTTAGCTGATGCTTTAAAAAATATGGATTTATTCTACATGTACTGTTTGATCTATCGTGATATTGGCAAACTGATATATATAAAACAGGGTTGGCAGGTGTTTAAATAAATAAATATGGGAGTGGACCATGTTATTATAATGTGTAATGCTAAAAAACATGGGTCATTTTAACCCATTGTAGGTGGTTGCTAGCCAGAATGATGACGTTATAAAACACTATATTGCCAAAAGTTTTCACTCACCCATCCAAATCATTGAATTCAGGGGTTCCAATCACTTCCATAACCACAGGTGTATAAAAACCAAGCACCTAGGCATGCAGACTGCTTCTACAAACATTTGTGAAAGAATGGTCGCTCTCAGGAGCTCAGTGAATTCCAGTGTGGTACTGTGATAGGATGCCACCTGTGCAACAAGTTCAGTAGTGAAATTTCCTCACTACTAAATAGTTCAGTCAACTGTTAGTGGTATTATGACAAAGTGGAACCGATTGGAAATGACAGGAACTCAGCCACAAAGTGGTAGGCCATGTAAAGTCACAAAGCAGGGTCAGCAGATGCTGAGGCACATAAAGTCAATCACTACAGACCTCCAACCTTCATGTGACCTTCAGATTAGCTCACAAACAGTGCATAGAGAGCTTCATGGAAGCTGAGCTCTCCATCCAAGCTTTATATCACCAAGTGCAATGCAAAGCATTGGATGCAGTGGTGTAAAGCACACTGCCACTAGACTCTGGATCAGTGAAGATGTGTTCTCTGGAGTAACGAATCAGTCTGGGTTTGGCGGTTCCCAGTGTTACAGCCCCTCCACTTTTTGTATACTCTGCAGGGTTTGTCCTGCAGAGGTTCATTGGTGCAGGTTGATTGGGTTACACCTGTAGGGTGGATTATGGTGTGGGGTTGTTTTTTAGGAGTTGGGCTCGGCTCCTTAATTCCAGTGAAAGGAACTCTTAATGCTTCAGCATACCAAGATATTTTGGACAATTTCATGCTCCCAACTTTGTGGGTTGTTTGGGGATGACCCCTTCCTGTTCTAACATGACTGCGCACCAATACCAATGCACAAAACAAGTTCCATAAAGACACAAGTGAGTTTGGTTTGGAAGAACTTGACTGGCCTGCACAGAGTCCTGAAATCAACCCAACAGAACACATCTGGGATGAATTACAATGGAGACTGCAAGCCTGGCCTTCTTGTCCAACATCAGTGTCTGACCTCACAAATGTGCTTCTGGAAGAATGGTCAAAAACTGCCAAAAAACACACTCCTAAACTTTGTGGAAAGCCTGTTGAAGATGAAACTATTATAGCTGCAAAGGGTAGGCCGAAAGCATGTTAAACCCTTTGGATTAAGAATGGGATATCACTCAAATTCATTTATGTGTGAAGGCAAACAAGAAAATACTTTTGGCAATATAGTGTATTGGATATAGATAAGAACCATCAGGAGCCTAAGACGTACCTGTGTGCCAGGTTTGGTCGTTGAACTCCTGATTGTGTAGGAGGAATTCATGGACAAACAAAAACCCGGACATCTGTTGTATTCTAGTACACTCACCAATTCACACGAATGGGTGAGTGTGTCCAGACTTTTGACTGGTATTTTATAGAGCTCTGCTTTGAACTTCATCAGTTTCTGTAGCCGTTTATGGACATAAACTTTCAGCAATCAGGTCAGTATATTTTCCATAGTTGTCCTTACTTATGTGTACACAGCATGTAGGTGATAGAAAAGCCCGTAGAGAGAGTGCAGAGGCAGCAGACATGAATAGGTGATAGTCCTGTGTTACTGCCTGTGTGCACCAGAATATCATCTGTGCTATTCACTTATTGGAAAAATTTTGAAATCACAGTCTTGGAAAGAACGGTCCAATTCGACCACATCGGACATCTGCCTTCTCACATGCACCTCTGCTGAGAAAGTTCTAGAAAGGTTCAGGACTGCAGAGCATATGTGACAACAGCTTATGTCTGACAAAAGGAAGTATACTTAATATCTAAATCAACACTTTATATTCTCAGTTAAAATTCAACTCAAACAGTTTAGACAACTGTTTGCTGTAGAGAATAAATCACAATATTTTATAAACACCAGGAAAGTAATTTATCCAGCTGTCTCTCGTGTTGTTCTCAATGTTTATTATCCTGACTAAAGTTACATTACATGAAATACACCAGAAAACCCCAGCCCATGTGGCATGACCTCAACAAAGCAGCGGTTGTTTTGCTGACTGATTTTTGATTAAAATCTACTTCTGGGGAATGTATTTAATATTCACTACTGGAACAGACGTTACTTGGTTTAGTAATGTGCGGTATAGTTGTTTTTCTCCCCGTGATGGTTCTGGTACATCACCTACATATACGGCGCCAGGAGAATAATACAAGATCCCCTCAAGGCAAATAACATTTTGGGTATGACATCTTTTTCTGCAAAAAAACAATAAATAAAATAAAAACTGAGTTCTGTTTCCTTGTTAGAGGTCAGGCTTCTAATAGTAAAAACCTCAGTGGAATGCTGAACCCAAGATCCAGTTAATGTAGTCAATAAAATATGTGAAACTGTAGCAAAACAAACTTCCAAGTCAACAGGGACAAAAAAGCCACATTTCACTTGTTTACTCACATCACAGTAGAAAAAGGCTGTACGGGGGAGAGCAGCTAGTTAGCAAACTCCATGGCTCCACCAGCTACAACCAGTTGTGGTGAATGGCTGTTTTTAACTGGCGTGCATTTCTAGTTTGATGTGAACAAGTGAAATATGACTGTTTTGTTTTTTAAGCCTTTCATTTCAAATATAAAACAGATATTATTTTGCGCTTCAAAAAGTTTACCATATACAAGACTGCTGCTGAAAGTGTCTCGTACTTCACTGAAAGGCTATTCACAACATAATGTGTGTGATGTGCAACACAGGCTTCAGACTAGTTGTGATGTCAAAAGTGAGAAGACACATTTTCCACTTTCTGCATATTTTTTGTGCAAAAATTACAGCTGTACAGAAAAAAGGGCTTTGAGAGGAGGGCAACTTTAAGCAATCTGAGAGGTTAAAGCTACTAAAGAACAGGTGCTACCTGGCTGAGGTAGCATGCGCCTTCAAAAACATCCATGAAAATGTTACTATAGTTGTTTTGGAGGAACAGTTCAACATTTTCGGAAATATATTTCTTCACTTCCTGGCAGAGTTACTATGTGAGACAAAAACCATCTTTCTTGGATCTTTTTATAAGCATTAAATACACGATTACAGATAGACATAGTGCAAAAAATAAGGAAATTTGTGTTTGATTATTTCTTTGTTGTAAAAATGCTTCTTGGCAATAAATATACTGCTGGAAAGCCTGTTTAATTCCCCTTAAATGGTGGCACATTTGTGAGGAAAACACATGTGGAGGTTGAGCAGCAGACTTGAGTATGTGGGCTGCCCGTGCTTCTAAGGCCCCTGTTTGTTAAATTAATACATTGTTAAATTGCCAATATGTCTTGTTTCTTCAGACTTCAATCAGCTAATCTAATAACTCCGAACAAGTCAATAGCAGAATAAGCTGCTTGGAATCTGCAGAGAAAATGTGGCAAGTTTTTCATGGGTGCAACCCACACACTCAACTCTGCTGCTCAACCCACAAATGCATTTTCCTTACAAATGTTGCACCATTTAAGGGGAAATAAACAGGATTTCCAACGATGTAAGATTTATTGCCAAAAAAGGATTGTTACAACAAAGACATAAACCAAACACAAATTTCCTTACCTTCTGTACTAACTTCAGTTAGGTTAGCCTTGAAACAAAGGAGTATGCTAAAAGCTACTCCACACATAGAACAGTGAACTTTAAGAATAAAAAAAAAAAAAACCTGCAGCATATACTGGAAAAGAGACAGTTGCTGTTCTAGAACAAGGTCTGTCTGCACATGTGCAGGGCCAGATCACTTAAAATGTCCAACTGCCACTCATTTTGCTAATGAACAACAAGTCAAGAGTAGCCTAAGTTTTCTGCAAGCCAAACCTTCACTGACAAGCTTTGGCTTGCAGAAACAAAAGGTTATCTAAAACATCATAAAACTGGTAGTCATGTAATTATAAATAGCACAATATCTTCCTTCTGGTCTGTGTGCTGTCAAAATCTGCTTTCAGGGTGCACTTAATGCACATAAGCTCCTGTTTGTGTACTCATCTGCAGTCTTATGTATGCTTTTTTTTTTTAAATAAACATTTGTTGTGCTATGTTGCTCATGTGAAGCACTTTGCAATGTGGAGCTGGAAAAATACTATATATAAATAAAGATTAACATTATTGTTATTATCTAAATGTACCTGAGAGGAAGAACTGAGACGTTACACAGCCAGGCATGAATTTGGCTACAGTGTGCTTTAGTTTATAGTGTAAATACACAATGTGTTTGTGTACAGTCTGAATGCATGTACATTCCCCTCCATCTTTACATGTGCAAATTGTTTGCATGCTTGAGTGCAAACACCCACAGACAGACAAAACATGTACGCTCACATTTGACCGCGTGGAGCACTCTGTTGTCCAGGGGCTTGCGGCTCGGGTCGTTGGTGGACGAGCGAATGCCTGTCCCGCAGCTGTTGGCCAGAGTATTCCTGATACGTCAAAAATAAGAGATGCACAGAACAGAGGAAATACAAAAATAGTTGATTTATGCTTCTCATGCCACCAGATAAAAAAAAAAAAACAACTTTAATTTCTATATTAAAACTTTGCATGAAACACTTGCATAAATAGATCCAGACACAGACTGAACAAACCTGTCAAAGAAGGCAGCCAGCAGCCTCCTCAGCAGCACCTTGTGTCTGGTCCCTGCACTCACATGACAGTTCATTAGCTGAGCTCGTGATATATACACAGAAGTACCTGCAAACAATTAAAACCATTTATTATCACTATTGATTATCTACTGAGATTATTTCTTATTTTCCTTTATGACATTTCCCTTCAAGTTTTGTGGGCCATATACAGCAATGATACAGGCAGGATCCTCGCTATCGGTAACTGGAACGGAGGGTTTGTTTATCTAGTGACAGCTCTGATTCATATCACACTGCAGCTGTGGGTGGGGAGAAAGGAGGCTATGCTCTAGTTAAATGTCATAGCTTTGAGGTTTGATTTGGCTTCTCTGCTAATCTTAATTGCAAGTTTTGCATCTGACTATTGTTTGTAATTGTTGTCTTGCATTTGAATGTGAATCAAACTAAAACAGGTCATGTAAATGGGGAGTAAGTTACGCTTATTCCTCTGACTTTTATTGTGGTAGTTTTTGCCTTTTACAAACGTGCTAGAAAACCACCCTGAAACACTTGGTTCAGGTTTCTTTTCAGTCTTTTCCTTTGTCTGTCACAGGCACATGGTGCTATAAAGTGAAGTGTGTAACCCCCACTGGTAAGGTGACAAACACACACAGTCACAGTATGTCCTTGACATAAACAAACTGAGTCACATGTGCAATACGGCCCTGCTTGCCAGTGCCAATCCCAGTCATCTGAGGACAACATCAGTGCTACTTGGCTTGTCCTATTTAGACCTTATGGAATATTGCCACACGCTACAATAAAATAAACAATAACACAAAACAAGAATAAATATGCAAGATAAAGAAGCTAAAAACAGCAGAAACAATGACTAAAAGCATCAAAAATATGTTAGCAAACTAACGTAACATTTCTAGATACTGCACTGTGCAAAACTCTTGAGTGACCCCTAATTTCTTTATATTTTGCTTCCAGTGAGTCAGAATAGTTCTCTGGGCTTTCTGAAGATCTTTCAAAGTCTTTCTTTGGACATTTGCTGCCTTTTCACTCATTTTCAGTCCCGTCCTTGTACCTGACCCTTTTCAAAGGAATGATTTTTGTCTGTTAAGCCACTGAACACTAACCTATGACTCATGGTGCCTAACTCAAAGGATAAACCAGTGTTGTGTCTACACATAACAGACAACTTGGCAAGAGTCCAATTTTAAATTGTATCTTTTGGCACTTTGTTACTAGCAACCTTTGCAAAAACACAATTTTCTCCCATTTCTTTAATTGGATTTAAAACAAAGGATACCACAGTTGCAGGGGTGTCCAAACTTGCGGCCCACGGGCCGCTTCTGGCCCCGCCCACTTCCGGTCCGCAAATTGATGTAAAAAACAACATACAATTTGGCCCTTTAAGTTACTTTTTTGACATTTCGCTTAACCCTCTTAATCTATCCATCCATCTATCCACCCATCCTCTTCCGCTTATACAATTCAGAGTCACAGGGGGGCTTGAGCCTATCCCAGCTGCCATAGGGTGAGAGCCAGGGTACACCCAAATCAGGTTGCCAGTCTGCCAGAGAGACAGACAACCATTCACACTCACATTCACACCTATGGGCAATTTAGAATCAACAATTAACCTCACCCCACTAACTGCATGTCTCTGGCCTGTGGGAGGAAGCCAGAGTGCCCAGAGAGAACCCACGCAGACATGGGAAGAACATGCAAACTGCACACAGAAAGGCTGCAGCCAGATGGTGGATTCAAACCCAGGGCCTTCTTGCTGTGAGGCAACAGTGTTAACCACCGCGGTGTTTTTTGTTTTCCAAACAAAATGCCACTGCTAGATATGACACCTACAGACTAGTGACAAATTAAAGAAGAAAAACCCACATACACATATCAGGCTACCACAACAGCTGTAATGCACCTTAGCACTCATTCTCAGAGTCTCTGGTACTTCACTGGAGGGATGAAAATAACGTTCCAAAAATCTTCCCTCTTTTGGTGTTTTGATGATGATTGTAGAGAATGTTTAGCACGCTGGTCTTCCTGTAGGTGTTCAACTGGATTGAGAAGAGGTGACTGAAGGCCAAATAATAAGGTTCACATGATATTCATACTCAAACCATTCACTGACCCCTTGTGCTCTATAGATGGGTGCACAGCCCCCCCCTTCATTTGCAGGTTTCTGATGTTAAGTTTGACATTAGTAGACAGGTAACCTGTCCAAGATAATTGGACAGGTTTGGGCAACAAAAATAATGTCTTTCATCTTTTTTTTCTTTTCCATCTAGTTGTAAAACAAACCGTACTCTGTTACTGTAAATGTTGGTGTCTTTAAGTGCACACACATACCTGAGACTAACTCTAGTTTCTCAGCAGGGTCTCCTTCCTCGTACAGTTTGGGATGACAGCGGTTGCCTATCTGTGCAATGAGTTCCGCGGGAAGACATGAAAGATCTCGGCCTCGCATCCGACCACGTGTTTCTGCGTTGTCCGGTAGAGCCTCAACGCGCTCACCAGCAGCTAGAAAACCACCATATGCAAAAATTAGAATAAACTACAGAAATACGCATGACCTACGTCACAATGTCTGCACAAACATAACCTATTTTCTCATTTACATGTTTTATTATGTCCATTACCTGCAGCTCCCATATTGAGCATACTGTACATGGTGTACATGTTGCAAATTTGTCTGTACTGCTCCTCAGCACTTTCATCTGTCCCCTCTTCTTCTTCTTCGTCATCATGGTAGCTGATAGGTGAGTCACTAGCGTAGGTACTGAGGGTGCCAGGACTGGCGCCCTCTGACATGACAAGCCCTGCCGCAGAGTTTCCGTTGGTGCTGGCACCACCACTGGTCATCATTCCCGCGAGGCTGGTTGTGGTGGCACCCATACCCACAGCCAGTCCGAGGGCTCCAGGGCTCTGGATAGCACTACCCCGCACAGCCTCCTGGGAATAACGGGCTGCCTTTCTGGCCCCTCCTCCTCCCGAGCCTACACCACCTCCATCTCGGGTGCTTCCCCCCTCCCACAGTCGCTTGGCTACAGGAGTGCAAACCACAGAGTAAGGAGTGGCTGCTTCTGGTTGGCTCGCTGGCTGCTCCATCTTAACTCGTGATACCAGTGGGAGCGGCGTCAGACAGGAGGTGGGCCGAGCTGCACCGTTACTGGTTTGCGTTACCGGGCTCTGGGGCTCTGAAGGCGGGGCCTCCTCTCCATGAAGACCCTGGGAGTCACAGCTGGGGGAGGATACCTACCAATAAATGTACACATCACCTTTGAGTAAACATACAGGTAATATAAAATGTGCTAGATCTCATCTAGCAGCCAGTCTTAAAAAAACAAACAAATCTCAACCTTAATTTTAGTAATAAAATAACGTTCATTGCTCGATAAGGTTCTACTCAGAACTAAATGCTTTACCTTGAGGAAGAATTCAGTGCCTTTCTCCATGATCTGTTGGATCTGCAGGAAGCCAGCAGTATACATGAGGAGAAACTGGTCCCCCACCGTCATGCTGAGACGGCCTGTGTAGCAGAAAGACAAAATCTGCTGGAAGCTCTGGGGCTGCACGGCTGGCGGGAGCTCCACTACAGTTGGGCTGCTCTCATTGCTGCTGGCAACTCCGCCATTGTTGCCACTGCTGAAAAGGTCCCGGAAATAAGAACTGCTCGCAGCCAGAACTGCTCGATGAGCCTAAGAAACAAAGATGTTTTAAAATAATCCTTTTAAAATGATTTTATATGCAATAATACATTGATTTACTCAGGAATAGTGGGATGTTTCATTTTTTTCCTCATGCTATACCTTCTTTTCTCAGAAAACAACACATAATAAAATATACCTTTTTTTGTTTGTACGCAACAGAACTTGGAGATGTAACACAGTTTAAAACTGACATAAGTGCAAATTACATTAATTAAAAGGACCCAAAAGCAGAAAAAAATGGGTGGATGGATGGCTTCGGTGTCGTTTCATTCTTAAAATACTAATTCTGAGTTTTCTCAATGTTTTTTTTAAAAGAAAGCCCTATTCACAGTGAAAGATCTCAATGAAGGTTAAGGAAAAACACATTAGGTAAGTCTTTAACTAAGGAATGAATCCAATGCACAAAGTACTGAGCAAGTAAAAGAAAATTCCAAAGAAAATATAATCTGGGTATTTGTTTTCAACAGAACCTGCATGAGTGAGGAAAGATATCCAACCAAGGGCACTGCAGAGTTTTCTACAGAAATAATCTTTACATAATCACCTTCACATGAAGACGATGATGTAAAGACTAAAAGTAATCCTTACGACAAACATTAATAACACCTTATATGCTAGAGATGGAAACTTGCACAAACTTGCATCAACACTGAATGATGCATCATCTGCCTCTGTTGCACAAAGTTACATGTTGCAACATCTCCCCCCCAAAAAACTGTCCAAACAGCAGTTCTTCTGAAGAATAATGGCTTTCCTTTTCCATGCAACACAACTGCCACAGGGATTTTGGTTTACACTCAGATCTTTTCTTCTTCATTTTAACCACAACTTTCCATCAGTTAAGTGTAATTGCCTTTCTGAAAAGGAGAGAAACATGATGTCTCGTCAGTACCTTGAAAGCATGGCCCTTGACCACCACGGAGACATCGCAGTAGAGGCCCTGCAGCCGCTGCTCATTCAGACACTCTAGAACGTTGTTGCCGAAGTTTGGGATCGCCATCTGGAGGGTCTGGGCCATGGTGCGCCTACGCACACCACCAAAAGGTCTTGTTGGGAAAGAAAAGACGGACAGAAACAAACAAAGAGTACAAATGAGGAGGAGAGGAAGTGAATAAGTTACATCTCATCCACACAACTAGATCCAAATCCTGGTTATTGAAAAATAGGACTGACATTATATGTGGAAATACTGAGTTGTTGCTGGAAAATAATGTATTCTTTTAAAGTGGGTGTTTTTTGGTTTTTAATCTATCCCAAAGAAGTTCCCGCCCTGCGTATTTCTTTTTCCTCCAGTGATTTTTTTCCTATATGTAAGAACACAAAGCTCAAACATGTAGAATCAAACATTTTTAATATTAAAAAAAGCCTACAACCTTTAAGAAAGGAACCAAACTAATGAGGGCTGTAACATTGTTTTTGCACTGGATATTTGACTGAAGGCATGCCCACATGGCTGTTACAAAACCTTCAATTAGTAGAAGTCATTTTTACAGACACAATTACTCAGTTTATTGTGTAGGATATTAAACTGTCCTCACACTTCCAGCTCCATGGAAGGAAGCCTAGTGTGTAATGCTGGCTGTCGTGTGTGAATAGCACAGGTAACTGGCAAATTCATAGTAAGAAAGTGGAGGCCACGGGTGCTGTCTCCAGCATGTTTCATCTAGGCTGCAAGCAAGAATTGGCAAAGATATGATCATGTGTGAAAACTGCTATCATTTATTAAGTATGAGCTCCGACCTGGTGGCCCCGCTGTGATGTGGGCAGAAACGAGCAGTGCTGTCACAAAACTTGCAATCAGTAACATTTCGGAGAACTGGATTGTACCACTACAAATAATGTGTTGGAATTTTTTTTTTCTTTTCTTCAAACAACACAACAAAAGGACTCCTTTGATGTGCTGAAGGACTCGGAATGAGAATATTTATATGAGAACTGTCAAGTAGCTCGTTGGGTGACATTCTGATACATTATAAACTTTGTGGGCTACACTGCTTTATTCATGATTGCTGTCACATGTGGGATTGCTGGGAAAGACACATTCGCAACATTGACAAAAACAGTTTCATCTCGTTCTGTTTCTTTGGAGTGCGGACACCCCTCCCCAGGCAGTGTGAGGAGAAGGTGTAATGTAACACAGTCGTGTTAAAAGACAGAACCCACAGAGAACCTAAACAGCTAAGCAGATGAGGAATGTCAGAACCTTGCACAATACAATAAAATGGATGACTAAATCTAACTGGTCTGCTAGGCCAAAAATGATTCATAATGAAATGCCTCTATTTTAAAGGAAGGTACCCTTCAATTAAAACAATATATCCCTTGAAAACCCAGCCGACATCGGCCACATTTATTGCTTCACATACTCTACCGAATGGTTTTGGCAGGCTCGCAGCACGCTGATATTTCAACCTAAGTTTTGTTGAAACTTCCACAGGATAATCTACATTTCATTAATCCTATACGTCACTTCAGCCTTGCAGTAGTTGCTGGTGCCAGGGGCAGGCTCAGTAAAAGCCTTTTTATTTTCTGTGTCTTCTGTGAGCTATAAAATCCCGTGTCCTCGGATAACTGGGTCATGTTCTGGTATTCTATGTGCAAAAGTGTGTGTGTGGCCTAAACAAAAACCACATAGCATGTTTCCATTCACTTCAGACAACAGTCAGAGGCAAACATGCCCCCCTTTGGCCTGTATCCGCTTTAAGATTGATAGATTATGCCTGTCAATATTAAATTAAAATGAGCCAGTGCTTGCTCTGCTGTGGCTATGACAACTATAAGCAGGGTATATTACATTACTTCTTCATACTGTGAGGGTATGTAAACACACTATGATGGTATTACACCATTGTGATAGCTCATTTTATAACTGATTTCGGTGGTGTGTCATTCACATGCATGTAAATGCTGTCTGTACCCTCAATAAGAGCTGTGAAAACAACAGATCCATTGATCAGCCCACATGGAATTTCACTGCTCGGAAAGCTTTACTTAAAGAACAAGTCCAGTCATAAGTATTTCTATATACGCAGATGAGGGTATAGGCCTGCACTGCAGAGACATTACCACTTAAAAGTGTTGCATGAATGCTTGCTGCACCTACATATGCACGCACATACACACATACACCCACAAAGCATATCAGCATAAGATATCTGATAATGTGAGAGCTGAGTGACTGAAGCCCACCCTGTGAGAGACATAAAAGCAACTTTGGTGTGACTGACTGATGAGGGTTGGAGTGAGCCACCCCATCATATCCAAAGCCTTTCATTTGGGACCTCGCCAAGCTCCAGGGTAAAGAGAAATGCTCCCTTTGTCTCTGTCTCACTCAAGCTCCCTCTCCCTCATACTAAAACACAGATGCACACACACACAAACTCAAACAAACCCACAAAAGGCACACTGAGTCACACACAGACATTAGACAATACTGCTTGTTTACAGTTTGGCGAGCCACAGTAAGCACACATGCGTGCACATAAAGACACACAAACACTGGGCTGAGAGCAGGGGTGTGTTTGCACAGTTTGCCCGAACAGTGAGAGAGAATGTGAGTGTGTGTGTGTGCACATGTGTGTGTCTCTATGCACTAAGGAGGGGCAGTAGGGCCTGCAGGGATGAGAAGAATAATCTCAGGTCCTTAAATATATACAGTAGAGTGCAGCAGTGAGAGCAAATGAAATTCACCCCAACTAACCCCGTGGCTTAGATCTCAAACCAACCAGCCATGAGAGTAAAGTAGGTCAGACATACTCACAACATACTAAAGACCTGTCTGCATTCAGAGGGTTTACTTGTGTTATGATGGGATGGTTTTCAACATATTTTGTAACTTATTCTGCCTGACTCTTTGCTAGTTAAGCCAGATCTGCGACTGGAAACTGCATGGGCTTTTAGATTGGTATGTGGAGTCCCCTGATGCAGCTGGCACACAATTCCCTCTATAGGCATTTCCTCATTATATGCGCCCATGCTTGCATAGCTGTCCTCCTCATAGGCCTGCTTTTTGGTTATTCTCATAACAAGGGGACTGATTTTTACAGACAGAACTTCTTAACTACATATATCTGTTGTTTTATTTAAAAAAAACAAAAACATGCCACTAGTGTGCCTCTGTTCTGAAACTGATGTCAGATAATGTGGAGAAGATAAGGAGTTGTTTAGCCAACTGGGATGACCGCTCCGCGTCTAACCCGCCGGGAGGCAACTGGAAGGTGGGGGCAGCATGGATGTATTAAGGGGAACCCAGGATGGCAGCAAACCCCCTTTTGAGGGCGGCGGTATGCGACTGCTTACGTGCCCTCAAATGGCATTCGGGTACATTAATGTAAAGCAGTTTCAGAAGTCCCTTATTTCCCTCGTGGCTGTCAGCGCTTAAACGCTTGATGCCCTCTCTTCCATCCGCAGCAGGGCCTATAGGAGGTGGCTAACGGCTAAGCTAACACCACTGTTAAATATTTTGGGTTCGCCCCGGCGCACCATCCACCTCACGCACAGTCAGCCCCAGCTACACAATGTCAAGCATTTCCGCACTCAAAAGATAAACAAAGCACTTACTGGCCGAGCGGACGAGGTAGCCGTGCTGCGACGCCGGTTGTCAGGCCCAAATGTTGCTTATTTAAATATTTTGGTGATGGGGGAAATCGCTCCCCCTGCTATTCTCCATTCTACCGACATCAACAGGTCATCCCAGGACACGCAGCAGCTGAGGGCGAGCCAGACGGAACCAGTGCGGCACGGAGCGGGGGGTGGGAGCACAACAAGGCACAATTCTTTGCAGCCGGCGCTCACAAGAGCTGCCGTGCCAAAAAAAAAAACCTGACTGCCGTTGCATTTTCGCGTATTTTGCGTGCCTCATTAACTTTAATGTATGAAAACAAACAGTGTTCCACGCCGATCACTGTTTTTATTAAGCTGGAAAAGGCGAAAGAAAGTTTAGATTGTGCCAACCCGGACCCATCCCCTAAGTCGCGCACTTATCCCAAACTTTAATTGTCCCATGTCCTGCTGCTGCTGGACTGTTCCCTATCAGCCCTAAAAATCTACGGGTGCCCACCCTCTCCTCCTCCTCCTCCTCTTGCCGCCGCCGGTGGATCATCAGACGACCCCGACGGGATGTCTCACGCAACGCTGAACAAGACAACTCACCCCCGCGCTGGGAAGCTGATGCAGAGCGTTGGTTCAAAGGAGGAGACGCAGCGCTCTCTCTCCCCGTTTTTCCTTGCTCCAGGCAGCCATTCAGTGTGAGCGAAACGGCGATAGCAGAGCCATCGAGGGCGGTACAGTATCCCAGGGGATTGCGGAACACAGAGCCACTGATCGCAGCGAACAGCAGAGAAGGAAGACAAGCATGACGCGCCCGTCATTCAATCGCATGATCGTTTCGAGCGCAGCCTCAATTTGGGGAGACCTATCCCACGGCGTGGACTGTTTGCGCATTGGCACAGCAGCAGCCTGCATGGAGAAACAGTCTGGGTTTCTCTCTTTCTCTATCTTTCTCTCTCTTCGCATATGAACTATGGAATTGGGGAAAAGTACGCCGTGTGTGTGTACTTATTTAACTTAAGTGAACCCGGCAGGCGCATATAAAGTAGGGATAAATCCGCGCCCTTGTTGGCTGTAAACAAGTGAAACCTATCATACTTACACAGGCATATTTGCTCAATTGACATACAGTTATAAGCCGTGCAGGCGCATTATTTATAGCAGCCTATCTATAGAGTGCTCTGTTCTATGATTTTTCCCCCCTGAAAGCTGGAGGCACAGCAAATTCAAAATCCAATGTGCCAAGAGTACACACACAAACACAAATATTTCATCACTCGAGTTATAGGTTTGTAAACAAACGCCATCAAAAGAGCATATCCCCAAATATGGCAAAAACTGCAGAACAAAACAAAAAACCCTTTGGTTCCACTGGATGGAAGAGGAAAAAAGAAACCTCCATCACATACAATGCCATATATTTAGCACCTAAAACCCTCTTCTATTTATGCGCTTTTGTCACATGCATTTCAATATGGGTACCCAAAAAGATGCTATCCTATAATGTCTTCCACTTTGGTCCTGGCTGTTGTCAAGTCTTTTGAGTAAAGACTGATGAGAGCATCAGTTAATTATTATTATTATTAATTTGGGAAGTGTTTGCTGTGTCCTGTCCTCTAATCAGGTCTGGGGCAACCCAGCACTGTAATTCTAGCCAAAACATCCAAATATTTTATTACAGTAGAAGTCTTTGATGAAATTGATGTATATATGATGATTATTGTTATCCATGCATACATACATACACTATATTGCCAAAAGTATTAACTCTTCTTTCACATACATATGAACTTGAGTGACATCCCATTTTTATTCCATAGGGTTTAATATGATGTCGGCTACTGTATAACAACTTCAACTCATCTGGGAAGGCGTTCCACAGGGTTTAGGAGTGTTTATGGGGATTTTTGACCATTCTTCTAGAAGCCCATTTGTGAGACACTGATGTTGGAAAAGAAGGCCTGGCTCACCGTCTCTGCCCTAATTCATCCCAAAGGTGTTCTGTCAGGTTGAGGTCAGGACTCAAGTTCTTCCAAACTTGCTACTTAATGTTTTTACTGATTTGTCTTGTTTCTGTAAGTGTGTCCATGTCTTTTTCTCATTTTTATTCTGTTTTTGAAGTCATAGATTAAAAGAAAAAATATATATATATATAATGGACATTCCATTAAAGTGCAAAGTCTTAGTGTAGTTTGAATGGGCCTATGTCAACATAGGTAAAAATACATTTATTATTATTTTTTATTTATTTTTTTTTTTGCCTGTCATGTCTGGCAGATCTTGCAAACAGAACTGTGATCTGAATGCATTGTTGTGCCAAACATATTTGCTATTTCAAGATGAGCTCTATAGGTTCTCTATAGGCTCCTCTTGTTACTGTGTAATCCTTTATTTTATTTGAATTATTTTTAACATGCTATTTATCAAATTGTGCCAGAAATGACAGGCTTAAGAAATAGAAAAGAGAAAAGAAAGAAAAGAGAAAGGGAAAGAGGAAGAAGAAGAAAGGGGAAAAAAAAGGAGAGAAAATAGAAAAAAGAAACAGGAAAGAGTGCAAGTAAGTAAACCAAATAGTAAGCCACTTGTTAAACTTAAGATATTGACAATATCTGCAAAATTAAAGATTGTGTGGGGAAAAAAAAAATAAATAAATAAATAAAAATAAAAGAAGAATAGTTATACAAACCAACCATTTTGTGTCATTATGTGGGTATATGTGTTTGTGTCATGAAATGTACTTACCAATGAAGGCAGAAAGCCGCAGCCCCGCCCATCAGAACCCAGAGGCAGGCAAAGAGAATCCCAGGAAGCCCAGGCCACCAGCAGCCCATCAAGACCTACGAAGACCCGTGGCCACTCATTCCAAAGACAACCGTACACCCCTCCCAGCAGACGGAGGACGGAGGTCTCAGATGGAGTCCCAGCAGCCAAGGAGCAAGGGCACCAGAGCATTCGAGGCAACGAGAAGCCAGCCCCCCCCCAGCGGCCAGCCCCCCGCATGGCCGGCAGCAGGGCCCCAGGGCCCCCGGCACCCAAGGGCCGCCCGAGTCCCCACAGGGCCCCCCCCCCCGCCGAAGAAGCCAACGCAGCCCCGCGCCGCAGCCCCCAGGGGAGCAGGTCACCACCCACATCAGAACATCCGGCCCCACCCAGGAACCAGGAGGTACCCACACCCCAGGGGGGCAGGGGGGGAGAGGCAACCAGCAAGGAGCGGTCAGGAGGCAAGCCACCGGCCCAGACCCAGGTCCAGCCAAACATACAACCACACGCACACCGGCAAGCACACCCATGTACACATTTATACACAAACACACTCTCCCACACACATAAACATAGATACACCATATTCACTCGCCCACCCATACTCACGAAGACTGTGACAAATACAAAGACACACATTCATCCATAGCTACCCACTCTCTGAAGATGGGAGCGGAAACCACCCCAGGGCCAACAGTGACCCCAAGATGCCGCCAGCCCGGTCCCCAAGGACCCCCCCGCCCCCGACCCCGGGCGAGGCATAAGAAATCGGGGTGTGAGATGGCCCACCCCCCCCCTCCCCCCGCCCAACTTATAAGTGTATGTGTTTATGTTGTGTAAGTGTGTCCATGTCTTTTTCTCATTTTTATTCTGTTTTTGAAGTCATAGATTAAAAGAAAAAAAATATATATATATAATGGACATTCCATTAAAGTGCAAAGTCTTCGTGTAGTTTGAATGGGCCTATGTCAACATAGGTAAAAATACATTTATTTTATTTGAAAATCTTTTGCAGTCAACCACTGCCTGAAATCTCTGACTCACAGACACCAGTTGATGCTTTGCTGATACCGACCCTAATCATATACCAGGTCTACTTGTCTACCTATCTGAGCTCTTGTGTGCATGAAACAGCATCTAAATGACAATTGTCCAAGAAACATTGAGTGTCCAATAGCTATAGAAGACCTGTAACTTAGGCACAAGAATCATTAAAGGGCATCTCATCAAGTTCTTTCAATAAATAAACCTCTAATTAAAGTGTTTCAGGATTGGCAATTTGTCCATTTTTTTAAATTTCACATTGAATGTGGGAAAGCACTAACCCTGAAACAACAATGTTTGTTGTCAAAGGTATAGTGGATTTGCAGCAGTAGAAATCATCCATCCATCCATCCATTTTCTTCCGCTTATCCGGGGCCGGGTCGCGGGGGCAGAAGCCTAAGCAGAGAAGCCCAGGCTTCCCTCTCCCCAGCCACCTCCTCCAGCTCATCCGGAGGGACCCCAAGGCGTTCCCAGGCCAGCCGAGATACATAATCTCTCCAGCGTGTCCTGGGTCTACCACGGGGCCTCTTCCCGGTGGGACATGCCCGGAACACCTCACCCAGGAGGCGGCCAGGAGGCATCCTAATCAGATGCCCGAGCCACCTCAACTGGCTCCTTTCGATGTGGAGGAGCAGCGGCTCTACTCTGAGCCCCTCCCGGATGGCCGCACTCCTCACCTTATCTCTAAGGGAGAGGCCAGCCACCCTTCGAAGGAAACTCATTTCTGCCGCTTTTATTCGCGATCTTATTCTTTCGGTCACTACCCAAAGCTCGTGACCATAGGTGAGGGTAGGAACGTAGATCGACCGGTAAATCGAGAGCTTCGCTTTTACGCTAAGCTCCCTCTTCACCACGACAGACCGGTGCAGCTTCCGCATCACTGCAGAAGCAGCCCCAATCCGCCTGTCGATCTCCCGTTCCCTTCTCCCATCACTCGTGAACAAGACCCCGAGATACTTGAACTCCTCCACTTGAGGCAAGAACTCGTTCCTGAGCCGGAGAGAGCACTCCACCCTTTTCCGGCTGAGGACCATGGCCTCAGACTTAGAGGTGCTGATTCTCATGCCAGCCGCTTCACACTCGGCTGCGAACCCTTCCACTGCGAGCTGGAGGCCCCCCCCCTGATGAAGCCAACAGAACCGCATCATCTGCAAAAAGCAGAGATGAGACTCTGAGGCCACCAAGGAAGAAGCCTTCCGCCACCTGGCTACGCCTAGAAATTCTGTCCATAAAAATTATGAACAGAATCGGTGACAAAGGGCAGCCCTGACGGAGTCCAACACCCACAGGAAACGAATCCGACTTATTACCAGCTATACGGACCAAGCTCCCACTGTGGTTGTACAAGGACTGAATGGCCCGCAACAATGGGCCAGACACCCCATACTCCTGCAGAACCTCCCAAAGGACACCCCGAGGGACACGGTCGAATGCCTTCTCCAAGTCCACAAAGCACATGTAGACTGGATGGGCAAACTCCCACGCACACTCGAATATCCTTGAGAGGATAAAGAGCTGGTCCAGCGTTCCACGACCAGGACGAAAACCGCATTGTTCCTCCTGAATCCGAGGTTCGATTAACGGACGCACCCTCCTTTCCAGCACCCTGGCATAGACCTTACCGGGGAGGCTGAGGAGTGTGATCCCCCGAAAGTTGGAGCACACCCTCCAGTCTCCCTTCTTAAAGATGGGGACCACCACCCCGGTCTGCCAATCCAATGGCACTGCCCCAGATCTCCACGCGATGTTGCAGAGTCGTGTCAACCAAGACAGCCCTACAACATCCAGAGCCTTCAGGAACTCAGGGCGAATCTCGTCCACCCCACGGGCTCTGCCACCAAGGAGTTGTTTAACTACCTCAGTGACCTCACCCCAGTGATGGTCAAGTCATCCCCCTCATCCCCAGACTCTGCTTCCACTACAGAAGGCGTGTCAGTGGGATTCAGAAGGTCCTCGAAGTATTCCTTCCACCGTCCGACTATAGCCTCAGTTGAAGTCAGCAGCACCCCCCCCCCCCCCCCGCACTATAAACAGTGTGAGTGAAGCACTGCTTTCCCCTCCTGAGTCGCCTGACGGTTTGCCAGAATCGCTTCGATGCCGTCCGAAAGTCTTTTTCCATAGCCTCACCGAACTCCTCCCACACCCGAGTTTTTGCTTTGGCCACTACCCGAGCTGCATTAGAAAGCTGCCAGTAGAAATCAATCAGTGTTTATTTATTACAAAATTTAAATCTTTTATTTCATTACTGGCTGCAAGACTATGGCTGGTGTTGTTTTCACCTTACATGACTGTGTTTGTATCATCATGGTAAAATGTAGTCCTGGGGACCCCTACTGATGATGAAACAACCGCAAGGTTGTTTTTTTGAGTACTTTGAAAGCTGTTTGTTTGTCTTTCAGTGGACAGATTAGTCAGTGCAGTCATGTTGCAAAGATACAGTCATGAAACTTTGTAGGTATGTAGCTGAGATCTGACCCAGATTTAAGCTATCTTACAATGCGTACCAATCTCTTTATGCAAAAACAAAAATCAAGCAACTATAAAGCAGGTGTTCACAAGCGTGCAGAATCAGATCAACCTCAGCAGCTGTAAATGATAAATTTATGCTCAACCCATGCTGGTTCTGGTAATCATGAAAGGTACACATACATCTGCCAAGTGCATGATAACACTGTTTAATAAATGATGTAGGGTTGCAAATTTAAATTTGACTAAAAAAAAATTAATAACACTGCTCTTCCTGTTATACTGTTATAAATGTATTAATTCATTGCCAAAAACAAACAAGAACAACTAACAGCACACAAACTACTAATGCTGAAAATGATAAATAAAAAGGAACATTAACTGTAAATCTGGCACTTCATGGAGATAAAGCTCAAACAAGCACATTAATACTGCACTAAAAAGAAAAAGTATTTTTCATGGTGGAATGCATTTAGGCTTCTGTTTAGTCAAATTCAATTAAAAAATTAAGCTCAAGTGTCCTTTTCCTTCCCAGTGCTCCATTTTTTTTACTTTACTGTGCAACACTATACTATACAATAACAACAACATGAGTACAATATCAGCCATAGTAAGTAAACACATCAAGTTGTCTCTTGGGAACATTTCAGCATACCTCCTCTAAATGGCAAATTCTGAAGCCTGATTACTATGCTAGAGGCAGCTGTGAGGTCTTTCTGTGGTGAATTGTAGGGTATGCATGTGTTTCCTCTAGGTATTCTGGCTTCATCTCACAGTTCATGGTGTTCGAAATGATCATTTCAAATATGAGCAAAAATGAGCATGAAGGGTTGTCTGCATGTCTGTTGGAGCCTTTTGATGGACTGGTGATCACACCAGCGTTAGCTGGCATGGGTTTAGTCCACTCAAGCATAGTTGGGTAAGCAGTTACAAAAATGGACAATTAGCTATCTCTAATGTATATATGGTACATATGGAATGTGCAGCTTCTGTCCCAAATGTTCCATCTATGAACAAACAATTGTAACAACATAGGATCTAGTTATTGGTTCATTTATGAAATCCATGATTCATAAATAAATTTATGAATCATGGATTTCAGAGTCTTATTCAGGCACTCCACCAGACCGTCCATGATATACACTCATCCTGCTTCATTTGATGTCCCCTAATTTGTAAAGCTCTTTCACTATGCATGACATAAAAAATATGTCCTGATCTCTTTCAGGATTCCAATGCAGAAGATGACCTGAAACAGTGGTTGTGCCATATTCCTCGTGGAAATGTTCAAGTTGAGTAATCCATAAGAATGAAGAAAAAATGTATCTGTATGCACTCTGATAAAATGGCCTGAGGTCCATGCAATCTGCTTGAATGGGACATCCATGAGGACTAAAGGTTACAAAGGCACTTTTGGTTTAAACACGGGGTTAACCAGCTGCCAATCAGGACTTTCACCACTGGGACACATCCTCCTGAATGTCCAGCCAATAAAATCAGACCATTTTTCTTTTCAGAGTTTTGCTCTAACCTTATGGCTGGTCATACGGATTAAAAACCATTACAAAAACCATTTCCCTTCAGCTCTTCAGAGCAGTAACTCTGTTCGCTTCACCAGGACAAGTGTCATGATTCACATACACACGATACACCCTGTCTTTAATCAATACAAAGTGTGGATGTGTTTGTGCTGTGTCAGGGTGCACCAGCTGACTATTAACCTTAATCACCTGGTCATAAGCAAAGCACAAAGTATTTTCATGGGACTGCTCAAGTGGAAAGTCTTTCATGGCATGTACCTTGGAAAGGCACTGCGGGTTCTCCCTCCCTCTCTGCAGTGTTGGTGTTGGGAGTGGGCTGTGTGGCTGTGTGGGATGCAGGATAGGACTGCAATGCAGGACTTGCGAGAAGAGTGTGATCCCCTGATAGTTGGAGCACACCCTCTGGCCTCCCTCCTTGAAGACAGAGAACACCACCCCAGTCTGCCAATCCAGGGGCACCGTCCCAGATCTCCACGTGACGTTGCAGCGGTGTTTCAACCAAGACAACCATACAACATCTAGAGCCTGCAGGAACTCAGGGTGAATCTCGTCCACAACAAGGGCCCTGAAATCAAGGAGTTGTTGAACCACCACAGTGACCTCACCCTCAGTGATGAGTGAGTTATCCCGCTCGTCTCCAGATTCTGTTTCCTCTACAGTAGGTGTGTCAGTGGGATTAAGGAGGTCAGGCGGTGGAAGAACTCCTTCCACCGCCTGACTTTATCCCCAGTTTCAGCAGCGCCCCACCCGCATTATATACCACGTGAGTAAAGCACGACTTTCCTCTCCTGAGTCACCTGATGGTTTGCCAGAATTGTTTTAAGGCTGCATAAGCATAAGCAACAGTAAGGACTCATTTTCTGACTCAAAGGCACAGGGAACCATCCCTCTCCAGCAACCTCCACCAGGGAAAACTGACATACAAGCAACAAGCTGGGTAATACAAGTATCACCACCTTTCACCAAGGGCAACTCCAGACTGGAACAGAGGCACCCAGAAAGCATCCTCGAGTCCAGACCCTCTCCAGAAGACATCTAGTCAGTATCTCTCAACCTCACACACTAGCTTAGGCTCCTTCCCTACCAGTGAGGTGACATTCCATGTCCCAATCATCAAAAGCCAGGTATTGGTCCGCTAGGGCCTCTGCCCTTGGCTGCCGCCTGACACACATTGCACCCAACCCCACGATGCCTCCTGAGGGTGGAGGGTCTGCAAGTGGGCAGGTCAGTGTCTCCTCTTTAGGCTGCACCTAGGTGGGCCCCATGGTTTAAGGCTGAGCCAACCAATGCTCTCCCTCGATCTCCCTCCCCTGTAACCAGAGGTGTGAAGTAACAAAGTACAAATACTTTGTTACTGTACTTAAGTAGATTTTTCAGGTATCTGTACTTTACTTGAATATTTATTTTTCTGACTACTTTTTACTTTTATTCCCTACATTTTTACACAAGTATCTGTTATTTCTACTTCTTACATTTTCAAAACATGGTGGTTACTTTAGATTTAATGTGTCTGAGAAACGTTTGCATTCCGGTCAGTGCGGGAGCTGGCTCCTGATTGTGAGCATTTTTTTTCTTCGAAGTTGCAACCGCAGGGCAGAGAGGAGGGAATTGGGAGGGAACAGACACCCCACATGGTAGAAACAAAGAAGGAGCAATAACTTCACTCAGATGAGAAAGATGTAAGAAAGTGGTAGAAACGTCCTCCAAAGAGCTACTTTTACTTTCTTACTTTGAGTAGATTTCAGAGCCCGTACTTTTTTACTTTTACTTGACTACAGAAGTTGAACCAGTACTTCAACTTTTCCATCCATCCATCCATCCATTCTCTTCTGCTTATCCGGGGCCAGGTCGCGGGGGCAGGAGCCTAAGCAGAGAAGCCCAGGCTTCCCTCCCCCCAGCCAACTCCTCCAGCTCATCCAGCTGGCCTGGAACCCCAAGGCGTTCCCAGGCCAGCCGAGAGATATAATCTCCCCAGCGTGTCCTGGGTCTACCACGGGGCCTCCTCCCGGTGAGACATAAATCGAGAGGTTTGCTTTTATACTAAGCTCCCTCTTCACCATGACAGACCAGTGCAGCGTCCGCATCACTGCAGAAGCAGCCCCGATCCTTCTGTCGATCTCCTGCTCCCTTCGCCCGTCACTTGTGAACAAGACCCCGAGATACTTGAACTCCATGAGGACCATGGCCTCAGACTTAGAGGTGCTGATTCTCATGCCGGCCGCTTCACACTTGGCTGCGGACCGTTCCACTGCGAGCTGGAGGCCACCACCTGATGAAGCCAACAGGACTGCAGAGATGAGACTCTGAGGCCACCAAGGAAGAAGCCTTCCGCCACCTGGCTATGCCTAGAAATTCTGTCCATAAAAATTATGAACAGAATCGGTGACAAAGGGCAGCCCTGACGGAGTCCGACACCCACAGGAAACGAATTTGACTTATTACCGGCTATACGGACCAAGCTCTCACTGCGGTTATACAGAGACTGAATGGCCCGCAACAACGGGCCAGACACCCTATACTCCCGCAGGACCTCCCAAAGGATACCCCGAGGGACACGGTCGAATGCCTTCTCCAAGTCCACAACGCACATGTAGACTGGTTGGGCAAACTCCCATGCACACTCAAATATCCTTGAGAGGATAAAGAGCTGGTCCAGCGTTCAGCGACCAGGACGAAAACCGCATTGTTCCTCCTGGATCCGAGGTTCAACTAACGGTAGGACCCTCCTTTCCAGCGCCATAGCATAGAACCGAACTCCTCCCACACCCGAGTTTTTGCTTCGGCCACTGCCCGAGCTGCATTCCGCTTGGCCTGCCGATACCTGTCAGCTGCCTCCGGAGTCCCACAGGCTCACCAAGCCCGATAGGACTCTTTCTTCAGCTTGATGGCTCCCTTCACCTCTGGTGACCACCATCTGGTTTGGGGGTTACCACCACGACAGGCACAAACCCCCTTGCAGCCACAGCTCTGAGCAGTAGCCTCAACAATGGAGGTGCGGAACAAGGTCCATTCGGACTCAATGTCCTCAGCCTCCCTCGGAATGCTGTCGAAGTTCTGCCGGAGGTGGGAGTTTAGGTTTAGGTGCGCCAGGTCTGTCCAGCATCTTCCCCCGCCACCTGATCCAACTCACCACGAGGTGGTGATCAGTTGACAGCTCAGCTCCTCTCTTCACCCGAGTGTCCAGAACATACGGCCGCAGATCTGATGATACTATTACAAAATCAATCTTCGAACTGCGACCTAGGGTGTCCTGGTGCCATGTGCATTTATGGACATCCATGTTCAAACATGGTGTTCGTTATAGACAAACTGTGGTTTGCACAGAAGTCCAATAACAAAACATTACTCGGGTTCAGATCGGGCAGGCCGTTCCTCCCAATCACACCCCTCCAGGTCGCACTGTCATTGTCCAGCTTTTGCCAGATTAATTTTTAAAACAGGTACTTGTACTTCTACTTAAGTACAGAATGTCAGTACTTTGGCCACCTCTGCCTGTAATCATATCCGGGACAGGGTAAAATGTTCCCTTGATTGTTCTTCCATAGAGGTCATTTGAATCACTCTTTGTCTGGACCCTCACCCAGGACCAATTTGCCTTGGGAGATTCTACCCAAAGCAAAAGAACCTGGACAACATAGGTCCTAGGATCACTGGGACACACAAACCCCTGCACCACAATAAGGTGGTGATTCAGCTTTCAGGCCCCTATTCCTATGATGCACTGAGTGTTTCTTTTCATTCACCTCTTTTACTCTGTTTATACCCCAACATTTAATCATTAGTTATTATTAATCTCTGGTTCTCTTCCACAGCATGTCTTTTGTCCTGTCTCTCCTCTCAGCCCCAACCGATGACTGCCCCTCCCTGAGCCTGGTTCTGCTGCAAGTTTCTTCCTGTTAAAAGGGAGTTTTTCCTTCCCACTCTTGCCAAATGCTTGCTCATAGGGGGTCATTTTGACTCCTGGGTTTTCTCTGTAATTATTGTAGGGTCTTTACCTCGCAATAAAAAGCACCTTGAGGCGATTGTTGTGATTTGGTGCTATATAAATAAAATTGAATGGTTCGAGGGAAAAGAGACTAAAAATTTTTAATCAGTTAAAAGACTTAAAGGCAGATGTTGTTCTTCTACAGGAGACATGTGTCCAAAACATCTGAACACACACTCTCCTCTCCACAGTTCCCTCATGTGTACTCAGCCAGCTACAATTCCAAACAAAGAGGCATAGCCATACTGATTAACAGGAAGGTAAACTTTAACATTAACAACACTACATCAGACCCAGACATCCATCCATCCATCCATTTTCTTCCGCTTATCCGGGGCCGGGTCACGGGGGCAGAAGCCTAAGCAGAGAAGCCCAGGCTTCCCTCTCTCCAGCCACCTCCTCCAGCTCATCTGGAGGGACCCCAAGGCGTTCCCAGGCCAGCCGAGATACATAATCTCTCCAACGTGTCCTGGGTCTACCACGGGGCCTCTTCCCGGTGGGACATGCCCGGAACACCTCACCCAGGAGGCGGCCAGGAGGCATCCTAATCAGATGCCCGAGCCACCTCAACTGGCTCCTTTCGATGTGGAGGAGCAGCGGCTCTACTCTGAGCCCCTCCTGGATGGCCGCACTCCTCACCTTATCTCTAAGGGAGAGGCCAGCCACCCTTCGAAGGAAACTCATTTCTGCCGCTTGTATTCGCGATCTTATTCTCCCCCCCCCCCCCCCCCAGACCCAGACAGTAGATTTATAATAATTTATCTATTCAGAATATAGATTTATGTATTGCTAGTATATATGGGCCAAATGTTGATGACCCCTCCTTCTTTCACTCTTTCTTCACTACACTCTTGGATCACTCTGACACCACAATTATAATAGGAGGAGACTTCAACCTGGTACTTAATGCAGATATTGACAGGCTCAGTACAGCAGTGAGTCAAAGGAACTGGCAGTCTGCAGACATTCTTAAACAGTACATGAAGGATTTTGGTCTTTGTGATGCTTGTCGTTCACATCACCCCACTCTGAGGGATAATACTTTTTTTCTCACCAGTGCACAAGTCTCACTCTCGCATAGATTATTTTCTAGTTAGCAGTTCCATGATGATGGATATCACAATCAGTGATCATGCGCCGTTGTCTATGTCTCTGACACAGAAAAGAGTCACACCACCAATTAGGAACTGGAGATTTAATACATCATTACTTAAAGAACAAGATTTCATTAATTATTTCAAAAAGGGTTGGGCTATATATTTAGAAAATAATGATATTCCTGGGATATAACCATGTGTTCTTTGGGAAGCAGGAAAGGCAGTAATGCAGGGCATCTTATTGCTCGCATAAGAAAAATAAAGAAAACACACTTGTATTAGAATTAGAACAGAAAATTAAATCTTTATAAACTGCCTATGCTGCTTCACCACAAGAACATGTAATTAACAACCTCAGGAAACTAAAACTGGAGTTAAATGAAATAATTGATAAGAAGACACAATTTCTGTTTCAGAGGCTGCGTTTCGGAAACTTTGAACATGGAAGTAAATCTGGAAAATTCCTGGCCAACCAGTTAAAGCTAAATAAAGAAAAAAATAGCTATTATTTCTATTAAAGACTCAAGTATTAACGTTACTCATGACCCACAACAAATAAATAACTTATTTAAAGACTTTTATGAAGCCTTATGCACAGATTAATCCATCTGATGCTGAGATTGAAGAATTTCTTAACAATATAAATCTACCTAAACTAAATGATGAACAGGTTGCAGCTCTGGATTCACCTCTTTCAATGTTTGAATTCCAGGAAGCCTTAAAGCATCTCCCAAATAATAAAGCGCCAGGCCTAGATGGTTTTCCAGCCAAGTTTTATAAAGAATTTTGGTCTGAGCTAGGACCCAATCTTTTCAGAATGGTAACTCAGATTCAGAATGATCAAACACTATCTCCAAATATAAACTCTGCAAACATTAGCCTATTTCTTAAACCAGGCAAAGACTCCACACCCCCATCCAGCTACTGCCCAATCTCTCTTATTAATGTAGATCTTAAAATAATTTGCAAGGTCCTGGCCAGAAGATTAGAAAATATTACTCCATTTATAATACATCCAGACCAAACAGGTTTTTTCAAGGGTCGACATTCAGCCAATAATACACACATACTAACGTAATAGATTATTGTTCTATTAACAAATTAGAAACCACAATTATATCTTTAGAAGCAGAGAAAGCATTTGACCGGGTAAACTGGAAACTTTTATTAGCGGTCCTACACAAATTTGGATTTGCTTCATCCTTTATAAACTGGATCAGAACACTATACAGCTCTCCAAATGCATATGTTAGGACAAATGATATTATTTCACAAAGCTTCAATCTGCAGAGGGGTACCAGACAGGGCTGCCCACTCTCTCCCTCACTTTGTCATTTTCATTGAGCCACTAGCAGCAGCAATTCGTCAACATGCAAATATTAAAGGGATTCAAACTGAAAATACAGATCATAAATAAGCCTTTATGCTGATGATGTATTACTTTTCCTTGAGAGTTCATAAGCTTCTCTTCTGAAGACAATCACACTGATAGATAAGTTTTCATCTATATCAGATTACTCTATCAATTGGGCAGACCCGCACTTGCCTCTCCATTTTAATTGCATTACAACCAGTACAAGTGACAATACATTCTGATACACATAGGACCTTGTGGGGCAAGCATGGGGATGATGAGAGGGGGCTGCTGAGTTGGCCCCACTCTGGTCCTGTCTACTGTCAACCCCCCCAATTTTAATGGCATTTTAGACATTAGGGTTTCGAGGGGGTGGTGTGGTCGAGAGCTGACAACTAGCAGTTGGATGCTTGAGGCACAGCTGTCCCCTCAATTTTAATTGCATCCTATACACTTCATGCATTCACAAACATGAAACCATACACTTCAACATTTATAATTTGGGTGGGGGGTGGGGTGGGCCATCCCACACCCAGGTTTCCCAGGGTTGGGAATCGGGTGGTCACGGTAGATGACTGCCCCTCCCTGAGCCTGGTTCTGCCGGAGGTTTCTTCCTGTTTAAAGGGAGTTTTTCCTTCCCACTGTCACCAAATGCTTGCTCACAAGGGGTCGTTTTGACTGTTTGGTTTTCTCTGTAATTATTGTAGGATCTTTACCTACTATAAAAAGCACCTTGAGGCGACTGTTTGTTGTGATTTGGCGCTATATAAATAAATTGAATTGAATTGAATTTGGCCAGTAGGTGTGTATCATGTCAGGGCCTGGTGCTGTCCAGCTCTTCATATGTTCTGGATGTCTGCCACTGAGATGGTTACTGGATCCTGTTCAGGGACGTTGCTGTGGTCTGCTCTTAGATCCACTAGCCACTGGTCATTGATATTATGTGACACTTTGGAAGCATTTAGAGACTCTTATTTCTGCAAAAGGAGGATCTACTAAATATTGATGTCATTTTTCTGTTGGGGTGCCCAAACTTATGCACCTGCCTAATTTTGTTTAAAAAATTATTGCACACTTTATTTAAATCGTTGGCCCTGCAACAGGCTGGCGACCTGTTCAGGGTGTACCCTGCCTCTCGCCCTATGACAGCTGGGATAGGCTCCAGCCCCCCCGCGACCCTTAACAGGATGTGCGGAAGCGAATGGATGGATGGACTTTATTTAAATCTTATAAACTTAATTTCACTTCTCAAATATCTGTCATGGATCGGCTGTGCGGCAGGCAGGAAGGAGGACCCCAACGCAGGATACGCCAGACAGAGGTAAGATATAAACTCAGCTTCATTTGGCAGAGCTAAACAAAAAGCAGGACTGGGCAGGACCAGCGGCAAAAAATGCAGAACAAAATTAAATGCCACTAGATCTCCAGAAAACAGGGGAAACTGACAGAGGCAGACAGCATGGGAAACAAAGAACAAGCCAAAGATGACAACGTAACAACAGGCACTGGAACACAGGACTTAAATACACAGGAGGGCTAATGAGGGAGGTGGAAACAGGTGGTAACACTGGTGACGCTAATAATACTGACAAGACCAAGGGAAGCAAAACTGAACACAGCAGACAGGGACTAGACAACTGTCAAAATAAAACAGGAAGTAAGACAAGGGAACAGAGACGCAGACCTGACACAGAATACAGGGAGAACACCAGGGACTAGAAATAACAATTAAACCCCACAAAAAATAACATTTTCAAGGAAATATGCGATTTTCTGGTTTTTAAGTGGGCCGCAGCACTCTTGACTTTGGGAACTACTGGTTTAGAGGACGAAATTATTGAAGTTAAAATATCCATTGGAGAGAAATATCACCAGTTATTAAAGTTGCTATTCATATGTATCATTACAGTAATTCCACTCATCCTTTTCTGGATCTGACCCATCCCATCTGTCATAGGGTGAGATGCAGGCACAGGTCACTAGCTTGCCACAGGACTAACACAGAGGGACAGTCAACCTTTCACACTCACATTCACACCTATGGGCAATTTAGAATCACTTTGGACTGTGGGAGGAAACTGGAGCACCTGGAGAAAAGCCACACAAACATGGGAAGAACCTGCAAACTCCACACAGAAAGGTCCTGGCCTTTGTCTCTAATAAATACAATTTTATTTGTAAAGAAATTCATGAAGTCATTGCTGGCTAAAGTCAAAGGAATACTTGGCTCAGCAGAGCTCTGACTCTTTGTCTGTGTGGCTGGCAGGGGTGGACACATGAGACAGAGCTGATATTAAGCAGCTTTAATGCTGAAAATCTTTTCAGTGTCCAAAAACACAACACACAAAATTCCAAAACCCAAGGTCTACATGAAGCCAAAACAAGACACGCACAAAAAGTGAATGCACACAAAGCAGACAGCACACAGACACAACAAACTGAGAGCTTTTAAATACCAGAGGGCTGATGAGGGGAGTGGACACAGCTGGGAACACAGGTGAACACAATAATACTAATAATTACAAAAAAGAAGTAACACAGAACACAACACACGGGGAACAGAGGACCACCAAAATAAAACAGGAAGGAAGACAGAGAAACAAAGACATGGACCAGACACACCACACCGGGAAACACTGGGAAAGCAGAAATTAAAACATAACCAATAACAATAAAAGAAGCACAGAAAAGGTAAACGCAACTCAAAAACTACGTATAAACAAAAACGCTGGGTCAGTGGACCCAGAATCATGACATTGTCAGCCTCACTTCAGTGCTTGAGAGAAATCTGGGGTTGTTCCTCTTTACCTAAGTTAGTGAGGAATAATAGTAGCTTTACGGAGGCCTTTTTTTTTTTTTTAATAGACCAACAAACCATTTTTCCAGGCCAAATAAAGATTATCTAAATGAGCGAAACTCAATTTCCTCTCCAGCTCATGGGTTATCTGGTTTAGGGTTGTGAGTTATACCAGGGAGTCAAGCACCTCTGATTTCTTGCCTTCTTTTTCAGAGGAGCCACAGTATCCAGGGTCAAACGCAAGATAACCAACGTCTGTGGGAGTAAAGTTTGTTCTGCATTGTGTTGGCATTATAGAAGATAACAGTGGAGGAATTGTATCCTTAGACTTAGTTACAACATCTACTACAATGAAATTTACTGTCCACTGCTGTGTAATCCAGTATGGTAAAAGACAGTGGTAGCTTACATATATTTGCATCTGAAGAGTCAACCTCATCATGGTTCATAATTAATTATTATCATTTACTGTTAATTTACTATTTTTTTTTTCATGACGTGTATGGCATTTTTGAAGAATTTCTTGCTGGGAATCATCATGGGCTCCCGTGTAAAAACAAATCAAGTAATTGATTCTGTATGGCACAGACAGCACACATACACAGGCTGCAGGCCTCATTTTATTTTTGCTTTGTATTGTCTAATATTTGACATCATGTTTGTCATATCACGTCACAAACTGGCTCAAAAGGAGCGACAAGTAGGGAGCTTAAAATGATAAAATGTAGTTGGTTAAACCTGTGCACAAAATAAGAATGACTTCATTTTTTTCTTTTCTTTTTTTTTTTGATCCATCCACACTGACTGCTTTTCTATGTGGACATTAGGACTTACTGTGGCATCCCCTCATTTAGCTGTTGGTTTCAACTCCTTTCCCTGTCATAATTACTACATCCACTAGAGTGCAGTGTTACACTGAAATTTGACCTCGTATTCTAACAATCTACCTGCTCAATTAAACTATTCAGTTGTGTTCAAATGGGAGAACAGTCCCTGGCATGATGTGGCTGTCAGGGTTGAACTCTGTCGGGCCTCTGCACTTGTGTCTCTTGTCACTGTGATATTTTAAGAATTGATATGACTTTGTTTACTCTCGTTAATCATCCCTTTTCTTAAAAGAAAACTCAGTGTGATTTTACTGGTTGAATAAAGGCAAAGCTGTACCATCAGTAAGAAGGACAGATAAAAGGCTTCAGGTTAGGGTAAAATGATTTGGGTTAAATTGGGGGTATGTTCCCTAATCTGTTCTTCAACTTGGCACTTTGAGAATGCATCGTACAATTCATTTATTTATATATATACATATATATATATATATATATGTGTATATATATATATATATATATATATATGTATATATATATATTTATGTATATAATATCCATTTTTGTTATAATTAAATAAGACAAAACCAGGATAGTCTGGATGCTCAACAGCCTGCTTCTCTCTTGATAAGTGAAATATTAGCTAACTTAATTTTTTTAAAGACAAATCTTTATTTTCCTCTTTGAATTAATGGGGCATTTATGTTCTTTTCAGCACTACACTGCTTGTCAGTTTAAACATTTAATGCTGGGACCTGCTCAGACTAACCAGCATTCTACTGTCGCCTTGTTGGCTCAGGTAGGATGTTTGGTTTTAATTTATCCTTGGGTTGTGTGGACACACAGAAGGGTTCAGGTAAGGACCTAGGGGGGGAGGGTGCTTTGCGGGGGTGTCAGACAGGGAGACGCTCTCAGTCAGCCTGCTGGGCATGGTGCCCTGGCTTCCCCGTTGCCGGCCCCTCAGCACTTAGACTGGCAGCAGCATGCTGTGACTCCATCCCAGCAACAGCGTCACAGATTTGGGCTGGCTGCCACAGGCCACAGCCAATCGGGGCAGACACACTGCCAGATCACTTCAGAGGTAGCCAATAGTAAGCATTAATGTCTTTAGTGTCATTCCTCCCAGATGTGAATTCCTCTAAACCCACAAGGTACACAAATGCACATGGAAACACACTCTCAAACAAGCTCTCACTCAAAGACAGAGTGTGCACAGATTCACACTGACACTGTTTATGTGTGGAAACAAGAAGAGATACAAAAACAGTCTTTGTGCTTTCAAATGAATGAACCTCTTCATCACACTACTGCATCCCATCTGTCAGCATCTTTAAATTACAACATGACTCCTCTTTCACATACAGGTGACACCCATATTACTGCAAGCACATGGAACTTTGTCTCACTCTTGTGGAAAATCTGAGTAATACAATTGTTGTGTTGCGACATTGTGCACTGTGGTGCTGAGCAATTTCCTGAAGGATAAACACACTTATATCAAAATATGTCATCAATTTTTATTCTCTGAAGCATGTTTGCATTTTTCTGAAGTCAAGAAGAAGGAGTGGAGAGCAGATATTCAGGCATTAGTTTCTTTTATTCATTTTTTCATTCATTTTCTCACTTCATCTTACATACATGACACATCGAGCACAAAGCAAAACCACTAAACGTTGTACAGCGTGAACAATTTCATTAGTAACAATGGAAACACAACGGATTACATGTTCAAACTAGTCAGGCCACATGCGGTCAAAAATCCCCAAAGTTCCTCATTTCAATCATAACACAGAAGCTGAGCATCATCATTTAGTCTGAAAGGAAAAAAGAGAATGTCACAACTTTTGGTGGCAGTTTTGTATTGTTTTGTATTAAAATTAATACAAGTGTGATTTTAAACTACAACAACAACAGCTAATAATAATAATAATGGTGAACCCACACAGTTTATATGAGAAACTGGATTAGAATCTTAATTTTAAACAAGAAAAGAGCAAATGCTTACCTTAATCAATGTAACTATGATAGCATAAATAGTGAGGATGATGAAAAAACCAAGGAAGGTGAAAACCATATTCCAGGTTTCCTCGGCTGTGTCGAGGTTTACATCAGCGTGCAAAATGTCATCAAATAAATTACAGTGCTCCTGCGTGTCTGTAAACGATATATAAATTTGTCAGTTATTTATTACCTTAATATTGTTATACTATCAATGAATGATCTAGTACCTGGTTTTGATATATTCAGGGACAGGGTGGTGTTGGCATGAGTCACCCTGCAGGTGAGGACCGTCCCAGGAAAGAATTTGGCTTGGGACAGGTCAAGGTGGCTCTGGATACTGAACTTTCCGTCTGGGCCTCTGTGGGGCTCACTGGTGTTGTAGTTCAGCAGTTCTGTGCCCCCATTATGAAACCAAGTGATGTTAATGGATACAGGGCTGAAGCCAAAGACCAGGCACACAAATTCATTAGAGCCCTGGAGCAAGTAGGCTGATGGTTGGCTGTAGATCATGGAGGCTGGAGAGATAGCCACAACATTTTTAGTAATCAGTTAATCACTTTTAATCAGCTTGTTCAAATGAAAGCAATGGAAATAACAGATAAATATTAAGTGCTAAACAGCTGCTCACCAAACACATTAGTTACAGAGGGTTCAACAGGCTTTATAGATGACTCATGTTGGACAGCACAAGAATACGTAGACGCTTTGTCTTCAGTTTTGGATATATTTAGTCTGCTGTTCATAGAGTAAGAGCTGCTCCCTGCGTATTTCCATGGAGGACTGTTAATGTAATGAGAGGATGGGATTCTCTGGCCATCTTGTTCCCAGTATGCTATGATATTAGCTGGGAAAAATCCAGAAACTAGGCAAACAAGGGTTAGGATATCAGACACAGAGGGTTCAGGGGCATATGATGGCATTATCTTCACTGTTGGTGTTTGGAGGTCTAGAAAAACACAAAAAGGAGAGAAGAGGAACAATACAGTCACATCAAAGCAAACATCATCAAATATATTATATTTTCCTGTCTGTTGCACCCATAGAAGTTTTATCAAAGCATTACCTCTGCTTTTGCTTATATGATCTTCATTGCCCTGTTTGGAACATGGATGCTTTCCTTCACATGAAACTTGTTTATATGCATTCCAATCCTCTGCCGACACATGAAGGAAGCTCTGGCGAGTCTCTGTCCCATTGCTGTGACTTACTGAAGTATTAGTATGAACAAGTTGGTCAGGGATTATTTTGCCATCCACTTTCCAGGTGATGGAAAAATCATTAAGATGAGGGCCGACCAGAAGACAGGTAATAGTCATGGGTCCTTTGTTCTCAGGCTGTTGTAGTGGTGGTCCCTGAACATAAACCCCGACTATCTGAGATGATGCTGGAGTTACTGAAAAAAAATAATATGAAAAGTAGAGAATATGTAAAACCCATAAGACACATATAAAGAATCTCATGACAATAATTTTTATTCAAAGATAGTCTCACTGCATTCTGAATGTGTATTATATGAATTGCATTTTCACTTTACCTGAACAGAGACTGATGTTTTTGCTGACTGTTTTATTCAGAGACTTGTCAAACACTTCACAAGTGAACACCTTCCCTGTTTTCCACTCAGACTGATCAATAACAATTTGACTGTTTACTCTGGCACGTCCATCCACACCCATGCTGATATCACTGTGTGACTGAGGCCTTTGCTGAGACTTGGAAAACCATATAATTTGAGGGTCGAAGCCTCGTCCAGAGCATAAGAGTGTCTGTTTTTCAGGCCTGTTACTGGGGGCCAGATAAAGTTCCACTGATGGGTCCGCTAAAGAAAGATGAATCAGTGCATCAATTAATCCATTTAATGGAAACAAATAACGTATAAAGCAACAAAGTGAAATCAGCTGCAGTCAAAGGAAACAAGAGTAGATCTCCTCACCAAAAACATTGCCAGTGGAGTTTGACTTAAAGCTTGCAGAAAAGCCTTGATTCACTTTGCAGGTAAATGTTTTGTCTTTCCTCCAGTGATCCTGAGGGACAGTGAATCGACTACTAATTGAAAGGAGGCCCGGGCCTTCAGGAAGATCATAATATTGTTTTTCAGGAAAGTCAACATCGTTCACTTGTAAGGTGACGTAGAGGTCATGTGACGACAGCTCTTTGATGTCACACTCAAACACTGCACTGTTTCCCTTCAGCAGATCTGGGAGAGATCGTCTGATCTCCACCAATGGAGTTCTAACTGCAGGACCTGGATGATAATATACAGAAACAAAGTCAAATGATTATTTCAGGTACTCTTTGGTCAGGTCTGATTTCCATGTTGCAGTCTTACCTGAGATATCTATGGTCTTCTCAGCAGAAGGGAAGCACTTATGCTCTGCTCTGCACTTTAAACTCTTCAGTTGCTTCCACTGACTCGAGGAAACTGTAAGTTTACTGCTTATATGAGTTATGTTGTTTACTCTTTGCACTCTGTCACTTGTAGCTTTACCGTCAATCAGCCAGGTGATCTTGGCATCAAAATGAGTGTGGACCAAACACGTTGCTTGCACATCAGATTGTGACATTACAGTCTTGAAGCTGGGAAGCTCCACATGAATGGAAGGAGGAGAACTTGAAAAAGCTGTCAGAGAAAAAAAAAATCATGAAGTAGGTCTAAATCTGGAGTAAATTACATCTATATGAAATATACTATTTTCGTTGTTGCTAGAAAGTAGACATTTGGATAGATTTGTGCCTTTATTTTGTAGTTTTACCTGAACAAATGTGCATTTCCTCCTTGACACTTTTATTCAGAGACTTGTCAAACACTTCACAAGTGAACACCTTCCCTGTTTTCCACTCAGACTGATCAATAATAAGTTGACTGTTTACTCTGGCACGTCCATCCACACCCATGCTGATATCACTGTGTGACTGAGGCCTTTGCTGAGACTTGGAAAACCATATAATTTGAGGGTCGAAGCCTCGTCCAGAGCATAAGAGTGTCTGTTTTTCAGGCCTGTTACTGGGGGCCAGATAAAGTTCCACTGATGGGTCCGCTAAAGAAAGATGAATCAGTGCATCAATTAGTCCATTTAATGGAAACAAATAACAGATAAAGCAACAAAGTGAAATCAGCTGCAGTCAAAGGAAACAAGAGTAGATCTCCTCACCAAAAACATTGCCAGTGGAGTTTGACTTAAAGCTTGCAGAAAAGCCTTGATTCACTTTGCAGGTAAATGTTTTGTCTTTCCTCCAGTGATCCTGAGGGACAGTGAATCGACTACTGATTGAAAGGAGGCCCGGGCCTTCAGGAAGATCATAATATTGTTTTTCAGGAAAGTCAACATCGTTCACTTGTAAGGTGACGTAGAGGTCATGTGACGACAGCTCTTTGATGTCACACTCAAACACTGCACTGTTTCCCTTCAGCAGATCTGGGAGAGATCGTCTGATCTCCACCAATGGAGTTCTAACTGCAGGACCTGGATGATAATATACAGAAACAAAGTCAAATGATTATTTCAGGTCCTCTTTGGTCAGGTCTGATTTCCATGTTGCAGTCTTACCTGAGATATCTATGGTCTTCTCAGCAGAAGGGAAGCACTTATGCTCTGCTCTGCACTTTAAACTCTTCAGTTGCTTCCACTGACTCGAGAAAACTGTAAGTTTACTGCTTATATGAGTTATGTTGTTTACTCTTTGCACTCTGTCACTTGTAGCTTTACCGTCAATCAGCCAGGTGATCTTGGCATCAAAATGAGTGTGGACCAAACACGTTGCTTGCACCTTAGATTGTGACATTACAGCCTCGAAGCTGGGAAGCTCCACATGAATGGAAGGAGGAGAACTTCTTTGGACTGTAAGAAAAATGTGCTTGTCAATATAGCAAGCTAATGAAACCTAACTTTCTCTAAAAACTGTTCTTAGATTGTTTTAGATATAACTGCAAATGTGCATGTTAATTGTATACTTTGAGTTAGTAGCTGTATATACTTACATTGACAGCTCTTTATTGTTTTCCTATATTCAGTGTTACTGAGACTGGCAGTGCAGGTAAAATCTGATCCTTCTGCCCACGCTGTCATATCTGGCTTAAACTCGCTACTTAGGCTGAAGGTTTTCTCCTCTCCCGCTAAACTTCGCAGCTTCCTTCTGTTTGCCTCATCGTTTTGACTCAGTGTTTTTTTGTCCTGCAGCCACTCCAGTTTCAGGTCATCTGGAAAGTAGCCACTTAGGGTGCAGATGAGCTTTACTGGTGAGGTCCCAAATTCCCCATCCCAGACGGGGTACAGTGTGATGTTTGGCGCGAAAATCCGTAATTCTGAGGTAGAACAGAGATTAGTTTGACTTTGCATGCCTCATTATAAATATTTTGTCAACATAAGAAAAAAAAAGACCTCAAGTATACATACCTTCAGATTCTGATAAATGAACAACTGTTTAAGTTCAGTTCTAAGTGTAGTATCTCTGTATCTAAGCTAGATGGCAGTTGTGCTTTTACTTTTTTTTTTTTTTTTTTGGTGTTGTTGAGTCAGGTGGAGACACGGCTGGAAGTCTGTTGCACAGATGTTATGCATGATAGGGCAGAGTGATGAGGGCAAGCAGCAAGCGGAAGCATTGAGTAACACCCAGGTCCCAAAAAAGTGCCAAAATACAGAAGCGAAACAATGCAAAGACCAACGGCGCATCAGAGACACCAGGTGTGAGATGTGGTTATGCCAGTAAGAGAAACCAAGTGCACATTTAAATTTCTCATTTCAGTTTGCATGCATATCACATCACTTCTCATGACTTTGCCAAAGGTTTTACTTCTCAAATCTTGTAATAATAGACTAAAAAGCAACCGACTGTAAAATCTACTACTTTGCATATTCGGTATAACACAGGCTGCTGACTCCAGGTGCTGTGGATGTGATGAACATAACTGTATACTACAGAGTAAACAAAAAAAAAAAAGAAAAAATATTAAATACACAGAAATGATACTTATTAAACAGATAAAACTTCAGACAATGGTAACAGTTTCAAAATAATGAAAGAAAGAAAGACAAATTTATCTTCACTGAAACATTTATTTTCAAAAAGCAATAAAGTTTTTGCAGTTAAAAAGACAATTGTGATTACTTACATGATAGCATGAGATTATATGAAAAATATATATATATTTTTTTTTTTCACACTCAAAGGTCCTTTCACATTCCCTTTGTTTTACTTGACCTGTGAAGAAAAACAAATATAATTTGATTGGTAAACTTGCAACAAAAAAAAAATAATTCATACTGCTCACCACTACTTGTTTATGAACAGTGTTCACACATGAAGTTACACTGCTACATCACAAATTATCTACACATATAAAAAAAATTATCAACACACAGCACATTTAAAATGCTGTAACTGACTCATGTTGTGGTTGCATAAATAAATGATCTAAACAAGCATTTAAAGAACACCATTTTATGTATCAGCTGAAATTCACGTAGGCTGCCAGACTAACAGATGCAGGATAAAGGTGCCCTTAATAGACTGTCACACAGTATTAACATAGTTTTACAATAGTCATGTCAGATAATATAAAATGTATCAATTTGCTTTATATGTGCTCTGTATTAATTAATACATTAATACAGAGATTCAGAAAATTGTCACCTGGACATAAACCACTGAGATATACATTTCACACCTGGACACGAGGTAAAATGCACATATTTAATACCATTATATTTTCTAGTTATCTCTGGTTTTAAGCCTGTTTTGTATGTTTTAGTATTAACATTAGTTATTGCATGTAATATCACATAGACTCATCATAGACTCATGAGTATAATAATAAATTTTTTCATCATAATGTTTAATTATTTCAGTCCACCACACATGTCACTCTTTACTGGTTTTAAAACATTTCCATTATTTCATTATAATCTGAAACCATCTAAGTTAATTTCCAATTTGTTATGTTCATTTTCTTGGAGGACAAAGTGGAGATTAAACTTTCATTGAAATAATTTTAACAGCATACCCGACACCATAAATTCTGTGACAGATTTCTTACATCCACTGACCAACATTTTCTGATGGTCTTGCAAGATGCATGTCATAGCTGACTGTCACTTAACTGCTTCTGACCTCTAACCCTTGTCTTTGTCCATAGATCTAAAATTTTGGGCAGTGCATTCAATATTATATCAGCTGGTCTTAAAAAATAAACTATTAAATTATGTTTTCAGAACTTGCATTATTTACAGAAGTCTTTTGTCAATAAAATTAGTAGCCCTCCATAATCCTAATAAAAAATAAATAGTTTTTAGCTGCAGAAACTTAATTCAACAACAGTCCTGAATTGTGAAAAAGAACAGAGTCAATCTAATAACTGCCTGGGATAATCCAAATCTTTTTTTGTAACAGAAACAAGTTGCTGTCAAATGTTTCTAAAGCAGAACGACTGTGTCTTAGGCAGTTGTGATCATTTTATGATTATGGTTTTCTATTGTGATTACGCGCTTAATAAATATGTTCTGTCATGCTACTCATGCTAAAAGTTTTTTTTTCACTTACTGTTGTTGCTTGAATTCACAAAGTTGTCTTCTTCTCATTGAGGTAAATTTGTACAAAGCGCCAACATATCAACTTCTGATTACCTTGATAAAAGTGGTTCCAAAAATTAACAGCAGAGTGATGAGGAAGAGGAGGATGAAGACGATGGCTACACTTGTTATGTTATCTTGTTCTCCGTCCACAGAGTCCAGGATGATGAAATTGTGACCTAGAAAGAAAATTTTTCTTTGAAACATAGTTTGCAAGACAATAACTTATAGATTCTGTTTATTTCCCCTTGTAAATACATATCGTTTGACCTCACATGCCATAGTAAATTTAATCAGTGTCAGTTAGTCAGCCAATCCAGTTAGAACATAAAACCAAAGAAAACATAAATAATTGGTGCATGTTGAGTGACTACACTATAGAAATAAATTGTGTATTTTCAGACCTACAATCCTGACTTGCTTTTGAAAGACTCTGGTATTGTTAAATTTGTACATTTATCCCTTGACTGGGAGATGAAAAGATTTGTGTTAAAGAATCTGTCTTTTAGAGGTGCAAGACCCAGTAGAGGAAACACAGGCACACAAAGACAAGTCACGGAAACAATGTTAATGCACTATCTGCATGTGAAATGAACACAGACTGTTGCCTAAATTGTTAATTTTCTGAAGCGGTTGTGGAATATGTGATGCAGAAAATTTTGTTGTCACTGTGTAATAGACAATGCTACTATCTACATCTAATGTATGCAATGTTAGGATAGCACTGTGACTGTATGATAAACACAAAATCCTTTTAAATGGAGACATGAACTACATATAACAAACATCAACAGAGTTGCAAAGTGTTTTTTTTTTATTTTGAATCTGCATTAAAACACACAAACACAATGTCATATCACAAACAACAAACATTAAACAACAAGTAACAGGAGACACAGAGACATGAAATGACATCTACTGGGCCTTGCACGTTTCAGGGATGTTCATGTTGAGGTTGACGAGGTTGGTGTTTTCAAATGTTTTGTACCCAGTGGACCTGACAATAGCTTGAGTTGTGTTGACCACAGATTCGTGGTACACTACACAGTTATAGACGGCATCAGGCCTTTTCCACTGGTCCAGGCTGACAAACAACTGGCTGTAAGCAGAATAGCTTCCTTTGGTTTCAATAGGTTCTGTGGTACTAAATGCAGATGAGTCTGCTTCATCGTCATTCACAAGCCAGGACACATAAACATCCTTAGGGAAGAAGTCTTTCACAAAGCAAGTCAGGGTCACCATTTTTTTGCTAGTGTGTTCTAATGGAGGCAGCATAAAAACTGAAGGACGCTCAAGTCGTTGTCCTGTAAGCATCAGAGAACATGAGAGACTTTATGACACACATAAATGAACCTAAATAATACTGGGAATCTGTGCAAGAGAAGAAACAACAACAACAATGCACACACAGACACACTGATTGATTTCAAGATGGCAATAAGGAGTAAACAGGCTCACAGTAAACAGTTTCTGAATAATTTTCTTACCGAATCTCCTTGTATAAGTTCTCGTCATTGGCTCCAGCAAATCGTCGTGGTGAACAAGACAAGTGCGTTCCACACCCCTGGCCCATTCGTCAAAGGTGATGTCAATTTCAGACTTGTATGTCTTCCCATTGCCATTGACTTTAGTCATTGGATTGCTTAATACATCTCTTCCATCCTCTCTCTCCCAAGTTATACTGAGTCCTTTATTTTCTGCTGTGACTTTACATGTCACAGTTCCTTTTTTATGTAAAAGCATGCTCTTAGTTGTGGGGCCGATGATATCTACCTTCACATTATCTGTAGGACATGGGATACCTAAGTAAAGAAGCAATGAACAGTTATTGAATACAATCTTTTACAAAACCATGGGGGAAAATACACGTACAGTTCTTTTAAAAGGAAAAGTATCAGTTACTCACCTCTGCACTCTTTGCAAGGCACAGATTTATTCAAAGACTGTTTTTCTCCTCCATCAAACAGACATGAAAATTCAGTGTTTCCATCCAAGTCATTGGAATTTACTGTGAGAACACTCACTGCATTATACACCTTATTTTCATTCAGTTGTATCGGTTCTGAAACTGTACTGATCATATCTTTTTTGCTGGTGATGTCCACTCCATTTTTCTGCCATGTTATCGTATGTTTTTTTGGTGCAAACTCTTTGGCAAAGCAGGAGATGGTACAGCTTTCCTCATCAGAAGACGAAAACACTTTAAGAGTTGCATTCTTACGAAACACCACTGAAAAACAAAGATATACACAAATATATGTATGCAGAAGCAGGGATATATATATATATATATATAAATATATATGCAGAAGCTGAGGTAAACATTGTGCTACAGTGTTTATATTATATAGATCTTGTTTGTAAACAAGTTTATTCTGCTCCTCAAGTAAACAGTTTTATTTATTTAAATCTGAAATAAAATTTGATTTCCATAGACAAAAAAATTAAATAACTGAACAGCAGAGCGTCAGTGCTCACTTCTGCATATACATTGACTGGCAAGCAAACACAGACTTAATGTTAATGTTAATTAGGTTAATAATCAATGCACAATGACAGTGGAGGGACACAGGCAGAAATTAGAAAGGATTAGAATAATGTAGATCGATGGAAAGAGGCACACAGTGCTATAATACTGTGTTTTTCTCAGAGAGGTGCTGAAGATGTACAGTACATGAATGAATTTTTTTTTTTTAATTCTTCAAAAAATCCACAACAAAAGCAAAAAAGTTTAGATGAACTAGATAACATTTATCAGAAGTAGCAATCAATAAGTGTAGGTCATTAATACTTTACTAGCAATTTAATTATTTGCTGCACAAAAAACTAAACAAAAAGTCCAACTTGTACTGAGTAAGGGTTATGTATTTTTATAATCATAACATGCCAATTTAATGGCTATTGTTTTTTGTCAAGCTGCTTATACCTTTTAAATTCTTTACTTTAAAAATGTTATCAGTGCTTTTATGTAAACGTATTAGAAGTCAAATGAACCAAGAAAAAGTAATTAAATATGACGTAGCAGGAGTCTTACGTGGTTTTACGACAGGAGTCTGTGCATTCCCAGCAGCATGAGTCACAGCACACTGGAAATTCTGTCTTGCATCCCAGTCCTGTCTCCTCACTCGGACTTGAGTGACTCCAGTATAAACATCGCCCTTCTGTACTGCAGGGTACTGAATGAAGTCCTCCAAGGCAGTGCCGCCTTTGTTCCATGAGAAAGTCACTGAAGAAGGGTTAAAGCCGGTGGCAAGGCAGCCAAGAGTGACCATCTCTCCGCTCTCAGAGCCACATGGTATCAGAGGAAACACAGTTGGTCCAGTTGAAGAGGCTAATAAAAGTGAAACAACAGTAATTAATGAACCAAAATTGAAATATAATAATGAAACAAACATTTTAAACTAGAATTGGTTAAAGAGAAATCAAACGAGCCGACTGTGTTGTATAATAAAGCCCATAATAAAATACTTCTTAATTGTTCTCTGCAACATTTATTCAGAGGCTATTTGTCCACCAACCTCCCTCAGTTCTATTATATATTATAAGCTTCACTCTTTGTTAGTCTGCAGTAAAACATTTCAAATGCAGAACATCAACAAAAAATAATTTGTTCAAAAAAATTCAATAAAGAATGGCATAAATCTGTAAATGTCTTTTCACAATGTTGATGGAAAAAGACAATAAATTTAATCCTGTCTCAGCAGCCGTGTTTGAGATTAAATGGTGTTCTTACCTGATGAAACGATGACTGCTTTCACCAGTAGTCAAAAGCACAGTACTGACTCTACATTGTTCTTAAAAAAAAGGCTAAAATACTAACAACCTACCTATAACTTGTATACTATGCAGGTTTAAAATTAAAATTAGACTAATTATATCTGATCACAGTGTTATCGCCTTTGGTTACAATACATTTTCTGAGTATTTTAAAGCCCATTTGTGGTACTTAATGCAGTCTTTTCACATAAAAATCTTTGACTTTGATTTTAGAGATTATTTAGCCCAAAATGATTATTATTAATTTTTTTTACAGATCAGGCTACAAAAACTGTTGATATAATTATTTACATTAATAAACTTCTCCCTATGGTTGTACCCATGTGAAAATAATGACATTATATTGTAGTGGAGGGATGAGAATTTTCTCTCTTTAGTTAGAAATATAACAATTCATACCTGAGGTGACGGTGACCATCGTGCCTTTCCCCCAGTAGTCAAAACCGTAGTCACAGTCTAACAAGTTATGCACCACTTCATACAAAAACCTTTCCACCTTATAATAATCTACTATCTCATATATTCTCCTTATTGTTTGCAAATAGAAAATCAGAAGATTAAACAAAACCTGATTTCACCACCAACATTTAAACTAAGACTGCAAATTATAACACATTTATTTTGCAGTATTCTAGAAATGAACGCATTGAATTTTCTCACAACCACAATATTTCTTTAAAATATCACAGTTTTAAAATCCAAATTTTAACCTTAAACAGAAAGAATTAGATCATCTTACCTGATGTGACTGTAACCGTTGTACCTTTCCCCCCAGTAGTCAAAAGCCCAGTTATCACAGTTAACAGAGTCTTTTTGCACCTCTCACAAAAACTAACTTCTGTGAAACTCTGTTAATTTTGAATCATTCTAAGCTTAATATTTAGTTATATAATTATGTTCCAATATAATCAAAGAGAAAGAACCACAAGGGTTAGGTTTTAGCAAATTCTTTGTCATATTACATATAATTAAACAGGAAAATAAGAATTTAACTTTTAAAATAAATATAAAAATTCATACTTGAAGCGACAGTGACCACTGTTCCATTTCCACAGTAGTCAAAGTCGCGGTAACAGGATAAAGAATTATTCACCATTTATTTAAAAATTTGTTCCTATATTTCTACATTTTCCATCTTAATTATAATAAAAAGGTATCTTCTCGTTGTTTGCAAATAGAAATTCAGACACCTCAATAAAACCTAATTTTTAACCAGTTTAAACTGAGTGTACAGATTATGAACTTACAGTATTTTAGTAATTAATATGTGTCAATATATGAAAACATTAATATTCATAGAAAAAAAAACACTTTTTGAATTTAAATCTCAACATTAAGAAGAAGAAATTCGATCGTCTTACCTGATGTGACAGTGACCATTGTGCCTTTCCCCCAGTAGTCAAAAGCGTTGTCACAGTGTAAAATTTCAACATATCCGACATACAAAAACGACCACCTCAGAGTCGAACATATCCAAATTAAATCTGACATTTTTAACATTATTATGCCGGAAAGCTCCTCTTACCTGATGTGACAGTGACCATTGTTCCTTTTCCCCAGTAGTCAAAAGCATCGTCACAGTGTGAGAAATCAACACATCCAACATACAAAAACAAGCACACTAAAGACTCGGCTGGAGCCACTGAGGTCCAAATAAATAAATAAATAAATAAATAAAACTATATGAAGACAAAAGTCTTTTTTTTTCCTTTTACCTGTTGTGACAGTGACCGTGGTTCCTTTCCCCCAGTAGTCAAAAGCACCGTCACAGTGTGAGACATCAACACATCCAACATACAAAAACTACCCCTTTTAAAATACTGTTGCTGTCTAAATATAAAGAATTAGAAAGTGTTATTACGCTACATACAAAGACAAAAACACTTATTATTATTTTTTACCTGATGTGACAGTCACGGTTGTTCCTTTTCCCCAGTAGTCAAAGTATCACAGTGACAGATTTCAATTGCACTTTAATGCAAAAATATTTTGCCGGCCTCTTGTGTAATCTAACACATGATTACACCTAACGGATAAACTGTTACCCATCATTTACACAGCTGTTTTACTTTTTCTTGCAGATCCCATTAGGCACAAAATATATCCAAGATTTCATTTAATACTATAAATAAGCAGTTAAATATAGGATTGACTTAACTGAAATTAAATGACATTATTACTTACCAGAAGTTACTGTGACTTGTGTTCCTTTGCCCCAGTAGTCAAAGTAGCCATAGCTGTCACAGTGATCTGTTAGAGTCTGCTTCTAATACAAATACTTATTTAATTTAATCCAAAGGATTCAGGTTTCACAGACAAAACAATTCCCACTGTACTCTTTATTAGCAGCAACCCTTGAGATAACCATTTCCTGTGGTCTGGGTTATGTAAAAGTTGGTATTTTGCCAGCAGTTTGTAAGCACTTCCTCTTTATCAGACTCTTTTGGCAGCTCCAGTCACAGCAACCACATACAGCCAGTATGAGATAATGTTACTGACAGAGTTTTGTTGCCCTAAAGGCCATGTATATGTTTTAATACTGAACAGTCAGTACTTGTTTTTGGTTTAACTCAAACTTGCTTGATGTAGGTGAACATTCTCCTCTGTTTTAGTAAGGAATTATGAATTATAAAATTTAATTTTTAATGTTAAATCAGGTGATCATTTGTTTAGTTGCTGTTTCAGAGCAGGAATGATGAGCAAGATTCCCTTAAATCTGTCATCAAAATAAAGTGCTATGCATCTTGAAGAAGATGCTGTTGTATCAATTTGTTGTGGAATGCTGTAGAGCAGTGGCACAGTCAGATTTGCAGAAATGCAAAAGGAGATGAAAGACACCTAGAGAAAAAAAAAAGGTTATTAAGACAGTTTGGGCCAGATTATAGAACTTTTTGCAACCAGCTAGTATGAGACCTCATTATGAAACCCATCAGGCATAGAACATGTTTTGGGTTCGTTTGCTGTAACGCATTTTCATATACATAACATAAGTTATTTTTTCCTAGTTGTCTGTTTTGAGTATAATGTGCAATGTACAAAATCCGCAATGCGAGGCGCCACACAGTTCTTATCATTATTGAAGAATGTGATTAATGATTTCAGATGCCTTTGTTTAGACACTTTTTGACACTGTCCATTAAACACTCCTCAAATTTAACTTGATTTTTGAGTGTTTCTTAGTTTTAGAATAGTCAGCTAGTCTATTTTTTTCTTGTTTCATCTACTAAGAAATTAGTCCCCAACAACATCCCCAGTTAAAAGGTGTTTGAGATATGTGGTCATCATACGACAGTCAAACTGCAAACATAATTTTATAGAATATGATGCATTATAGAACATGATGAACAGAATATAAAGTATTTAAAATGAGGTCAGTCTTAAACATCTTCATCAGGAATATTAATCCTGATGGTGTAATGAAAAATTTGTGTTTCAACTCATCTAACATTTGTGTACTGTTGTAACATTCTTTAGACCAGGAAGCAGGTTTGCAGTCTCACACCTTTCTGCAGCTTCTCTCCTCCTGTCATCCCCCCAAAACCCCATCCCCATAGAGACTGTGTCTATTCCCAGACCACCAAAAAAACAAAACCAGCAAAAAAATCAATTAATAATAAAAATTAACAAGAAAGAACAATATAGCTCTTCATTAACCTGGAAAAAGAGTTTGGTGCTCTATAAAAAAAAAAGCCCTCTGTAGAGCTCTGACATCTATTCACCACTGATTGAAGAAAACAAGAACATCTCTAGGTTTCTTTTCAGCACTGTAGCCAGGCTGACTAAGAGTCAGGACTCTTTTAAAGTATTCCTTTGACCTTAGCTAGTAATGACTTCAGGAATTTCGTCACAAATAAAGGTTTAACCATTAGAGGAAAAATTATTCATAACCATCTCACAGACGTGTCTTTGTGTACAGCTACTTTCAATACTACTGATATTTATTTAGACTCTCTCTCTCTCTCTCTTTCTGAGTTAGCTTCTAAAGACTGAACAACACAAGAGATTTACAATATGACCACAATGAATATGGAGCTTTTAAACATGCGTTTCTGTTGTCACCATGCTGTCCTGCCAACTTGTTGGGTTGGAATTCAACATTAAAATAGCTGATTGTCATTGTGTCAGGGAGAGATAGCTTGATTATAACACAAGTGAACAGAAAGTTGAGAGATGTTAACTACAAGTTGGATTCACTGCTGGATGCATGCCAGTGGAACACACTACTGTGTTTGCTGTTTGTGATGAACTGGTGATGCACAAAAACACACAAACATGTTGAGGGAGCAGTGGGAGAGACAGGAAACTGAAAGGGTGTGCATACATAGTGTATATTGGACAAAAGGTAAATGTGCAGCCTTAGGGGCTCTCACTGACAACCAAAGCCAAAAGTTTTTTTACAGTTAATTAAAAATTGAACAAGATGATCAAGATTATATTTATCAGTGTACTGACAAAAAAACAACAATGAATTTTTATCCCTTCAGAGGGGTCAAATTGTTGCACATGTCAGTGAATTAATAATCTGTTCTACTTTTTTTTTTGCATTTTTGGCCACAGCAGTTTTCATCATAGTGGAGAGAGACAGGAAATGGAGGAAAAATACAGGGGAAGACACACAGGCAAATTGGCAACGGGCCGGGACACGAACCCGCGCCTCCCGCACCGCAACGCGGCATATGTATGTGGTCTCCGGCTTCACCACTAAGCCACCCAGGTGCCTGTAAGCTGTTCTACTTTTAAGCAGGCCTGCGATACCGGCACAAAAGTACTGCTGAAATACCTCGCTGAGAATGGTCACAAGGCGAGCCTCTCCAAATTACAGTGGGCTTTGGAGAAAATGACCTATCTAGGCCATGAGACCATTTCATATAGTAAGTCCATCTCTCCAAAATGATTGCAGCAATCCGTGGAGAATGACAACGACCAGTGGCATTGTTCTCATTCTAACTGGACTCAGTAGAAGCAGGTCTTCCTCTTAGCTTGCAAGCAGTAGCAGCAGCTGAAAAAGCAGTTCTAGCTTCACATCACCTTGTGGGCTATTCAGACTTTTGAGACCATTTTGCCATCATGTTCTGTGTTGCTAATCATTCTAGAGAAAAAAAAAAAATCCATCCATTTTCTTCCGCTTATCCAGGGCCAGGTTGCAGGGGCAGCAGCCTAAGCAGAGAAGCCCAGTTTTCTGCAGCTACAAATATGTGAAGGTCGACTTGGGTCAGAGTGGTGTACATTCTGTCATCAGAGAGTGAATGCAAAGGCCATGTGCAGATACTGTACCCGCATACCTTCTAATTATTTGTGACCTTGAGGACTTATTCATGATTCACTAGACTGCAGTACACATTGAGATTGTTAGAAAGACTAAGGGCTGCAGCCGACAGTTCGCGCATGCGCCCAGATCACACACGACGTACTTGGTACGTTCCCGTTTTCCTTTCAAGTGCAGACAGACACAGACGCCATTAGGAGCACTCATCGCCGACTCTCCAGACAATCCAGCCTCGCAGTGCCTGTGACTGCAGAGCTGCTCACCTTGTAGCAGATGCGAGATTGTGTGTCACTGATGATCCGTGAGTGTTTCCATTGTTAATGTTGATTGTTGTATGCCGATGTAGCGCGGTTAGCGCTGGCGGCTAATGTTCGTGGCTAACGTTAGCGATTAGCGATTAGCGTTAGCGATTAGCCTGTTTGTACTTAGCTGTTTGCTGTATTAGAGGCTAAGCTAGCGATTTGTTGGTTGTGCCTGCTATATATTAATCCATTTGTGATTGTTTGCATTACTGTCAGCTGACTATATTAATGAGAGCGTTTATTGAGCACAATGTTATGCAGTGGAGCACTAATTCCTTTTCAACCCACTCATAGTTAAATGGATATGTCTGACCACAAACAGGATATCAATGTCAGTTTACTCTACCTGCATTATTGGTGTGTTATACAGTGTTTGATAATATATGTAGTGAATGTATGCATTAGCATTACAAACCAGTGTTCATCTTATTTCTCTCTTAGACCACAAGTTGCATCTGTGATCCCTACATGCTGAGCTCTGTGTATAGCCGTGCTGCATGATCCTTATTAAAGTTTCGCCAACATCCAGACTCTCGAGGTGTTCTTACCGACACACCGGGGCGGTCCCATGATACTCCGGCCCAGCCCTTACAGTCCATAAACAGTCACTCGTCTAAACAGCGGTCCTTCGAGCCGGATTTCGTGAGGCTGCCTTGGATTTACGCCTATGTGATGCAGCCTCCTCGACCTGGTGAGGAGCTTCCTGCAGCTTCTACACGCCCTAAGCGTCAGTCTCACCTGCCTGCTTACCTGAGAGATTATGAGGTCCGAGCAGCAGGTTGGGAACCGATAGAGCCACCCCCGGCACCACATGCAGCACAGCATACACAGGGTTCAGAGGACTGGACTCCCAACGTGGCCGCGGCAGAAGTGGGAAGGAGGACGGTGCGGGCATCCCGCCCCACCAGCGCCAGCCCTATCAGCCAGTATGCCGAGTCTACAGCGGAGGAGTGGAGCCCCGTTGGGGGACGACGATCCGCCGCGACACCTACACTTGAGGAGAACGCATGGTACCCTTCCCGGTCCAGTGCACAGCTGATCGGTCCCGCTGGGAGCAACCAGACATCTCCTTCTGCCTTCTATAGACCGTGGGAGGGCCCTGATCAGCAGGAGGCACAGTCAGTGCCTCATGATGGACATGTTGGGTTATATAGACAGTCTGTGTCTCATAGTGATAAGTTGCAGTTGAGTGCTTATGATGATGAGAATGTTATTTCCTTCTGTCAGCCCCCCGGTGGTGCCTCCCATGACCCGCAGCCCAAGTCTGCTTGGAAATCGCATGGAGAACCAGTGCTACGACCACAGCCTCTGAGGTTTAGACCGCCTGCGCCTCAGGCTAGTCATTATCCTCAGGGCCCTGATAAACACCCCACCTCCGCACGAGAACAAGACCTGATGGACTCCATCAACCGCATGATGCGGGAGTTACAACTCATCAAGGATCAAGCAGAGGGCCGCGTGCTGAGGAATCCACAGGTGGGTCAACAATATCCAGGTGAGCAGCCACACCATGAGCTACCTCCACCCCAGTATCAGCCGAGTGATTATTTTCCTCAGCCATCTTCATTCAGTCAGGCCTACATTCAGGGTTACCTGCACCATCCGGTTCCCGGCTGGACTCCAACCAGACTTGCCGAACCACCGAGCTTAGCTACCCGCAAGCCGTCGAGCGCACCCTCAGGCCCTCAGGTGAGGTATGAGCCACACCCTATGGCGCACGTTGCACCAGTACACCAACCCCCCGCCTTCCTTAGAGAGAGGACGTACCGGGGACCCGTTCCAACCATTCCCGACTTCGCCAGAGGAGACCCTAGTGAATTCACCCGTCTCAAGATCGCTTTGGAGAACCTTCTACCTCCTGACGCCACCGAACTGTTCTGTTACCAAATTCTCCTGGACCACCTCAAACTAGAGGAGGCTCGCCTTGTAGCTGATGCCTATTTAAATTCATCTACACCTTATTCGGACACGATGGCTGCCTTGACCGACAGATTTGGTCAACCGCACAAGTTGGCCTTGAAGAAGATCGCCACGGTGATGAACGCTCCAGACATCCGACGAGGAGATTCCCAAGCCTTTCAGAAGTTTGCTTTACAGGTGAGAGCCTTGGTGGGAATGCTCCAGACCCTTGGACGTGAAGGTATAGCAGAGCTGCAGTGCAGGTCCCACGTCGAGCGGCTCTTGAGTAAACTTCCCTCTGACCTGCGATCAGAATTTCGGAGATGTACGTTCCGTCGATCAGGAGTTGGGTACAATCTCACCGACTTCTCCGATTGGCTGCAATATGAGGCGTGGTGCCAGGATAGTGAGAGCCATGCTAGCTTCCAGGACCCTCGGCCCGAGGGGAAACGGCGCTCGGATCAGCGGCATGACACCAAGAATCCTCGTCCAGCCACGATCTTGCATGGGGTCGAGGTTACTCCTGACCAGCAGCCAGTAGAACCACCCCAGTCGAAACCTGATCCACCAGGTAAGAAAAGGAACAAGCACGCGTACTGCCCATATTGTGAGTGTGAGGATCATTTCCTGAGCCAGTGCGACACCTTTAAGTCCTTTGATAAGGCCCAAGTTATCCAGTGGATAAAGTCTAACCGACGCTGCTGGCGGTGCGGCAGAGCACATCAAGCGGCCCAATGTGACCTGAAGAAACTCTGCAGCAAGTGTCAGGGCAAACACCTCCAGATACTACATGAGGTCAATGTTAGGCAGGCAAGGGAGAGGTCCTGTCTGGTCAGCTCGGCTACAGAGACGCTATACCTTGATCGGCCAGCAGAATGCAGCCGGGTCCTCTTGAAGGTTGTCCGGGTTCTTCTTCATTACGAGAACCAGACACTTGATACCTACGCGGTCCTAGACGATGGCTCAGAACGCACAATGATCCTGACTGCAGCAGCACATAAGCTAGGCCTCCAAGGCCACCCAGAATCTTTAGCCCTGCGGACCATCAGACAGGATGTACAAACCCTGGATGGCGCCTCCGTTACCTTCAGAGTTTCATCTACCGTCCAACCCAACCGAACCTTCCAGGTCAAGGATGCCTTCACTGCCGAACGTCTAAGCCTAGCTGATCACACCTATCCTGTGGCTGCACTCAAGAGAAGGTTCAAACACCTCCATGACCTCCCACTCCAAGCCTTCGACAAGGTACGGCCTATGTTGCTCATCGGGGCCGACAACCCTCACTTGATTACACCGGACGAACCGGTGCGTCTAGGTCCCCCCGGTGGTCCTGCGGCCATAAAGACCAGGCTTGGTTGGACTCTCCAGGGGCCGGCTCGGATGGCAGAGCTCCAGCTATCACCTCAGCAGTGTTTATTCATGTCGCTCAGTCCTCGAGAAGCAGAACTGCTGAGGAATGTAGAGAAGCTCTGGCAGCTCGACCTCTTACCATCGAGGAGCGAGAAGCAGGTGACACGATCACGAGAAGACCAACAAGCCACTGATCTCCTGGAGTCCAAAACACAGCGCGTTGAGGTTCATGGTACCTCCCGGTATGCGACCCCTCTACTTCGGAGGAAAACCTTTCCGTCCTTCCAGGCCCCCATGGAGGCAGTAATGCCAAGGCTTAGGAGCTTGGAGAAACGCCTATTACAAGATCCCATGAGTGCAGCTGCTTATGAAGCCGAGATTGCGAACCTGGAGGCCGCCGGTACAGTTGCTAAAGTAGTCAGGCCAGATATCTCATCCAGTGGAGAAAGCTGGTACATCCCACACCACCTGGTGCAACACAATGGGAAAAATCGAGTCGTATTCGACTGTTCCTTTCGATACAAGGGCCTCAGTCTAAATGAGTACCTGCTACCTGGCCCTGCCTTGAGCCCTTCCTTACTAGGCGTCCTTCTGCGGTTCAGAGAACACTGTGTCGGTGTTAGTGGTGACATCAAGGGCATGTTTCACCAAGTGCGGTTACTACCAGAAGACAGGCCCCTTCTGCGCTTCCTTTGGTGTAACATGCGGAGAGAGAACCCGCCGGAAGTCTACGAGTGGCGGGTGCTGCCCTTCGGTACCACGTGCAGCCCCTGCTGTGCCACCTATGCCCTGCAGAGGCATGTCTTTGACTACAGCAAGCCTGGAAGCACAGAGCGCTTCTCAATAGAGAAAGGCTTCTACGTGGACAATTGCCTCCAGAGCGTGCCATCCACACAAGAGGCCATACAACTGATCAACAACCTTAGAGACCTTCTCCAAAGTGGAGGGTTTGAGATCCGGCAGTGGGCGAGCAACGTGCCGGGCGTCATCAGCCACCTCCCGGCCGAGGCCAGGTCAGAGAAGCTAGAGCTATGGCTAACATGTGATAAGTTGGAAGCGCGCGAGTCCACCTTAGGACTGTGCTGGCAGTGTGACGCGGACACCTTCAGTTACAAGCACAGGCCTATCACCTATGACACGGTGACCATGCGGAACATCTACCGAGTGCTCGCCAGTCAGTACGACCCACTCGGATTCTTGCTACCCTACACCACAAGGGCAAAGGTCCTGGTCCAGCAGCTATGGGACCGGCGGAGGGACTGGGATGACCCCAGTCTCCCAACAGAGCTTCTGACCGCCTGGCGCACCTGGGAACGTGAACTCGAACACCTACCTCACATACAACTGCCTCGATGTTACACACCGGCAGAGATGGACCACGCTGCAACCAGGAGAGACATCCACATATTCTGTGATGCCTCTGAGAAAGCGTATGGAGCGGTCGCTTACTTGCGGTCTGAAGATCCCAAAGGGAGGATCTGCATTGCGTTCCTTCTTGCACGCTCAAGAGTTGCCCCTCGGAAGCAACTTTCCATTCCCCGACTCGAACTATGTGCAGCAGTCACAGGAGCACAGTTGGCCAAGCTACTAAGGAATGAGCTCACCCTTGAGATTCGCCACTGTGTGCTTTGGAGTGACTCCACCACTGTCCTTACATGGCTACATTCAGAGTCGTGTCGTTTCAAAGTGTTCGTAGGCACCCGGGTAGCAGAGATACAGGAGCTTACGGACCTCCAGTCCTGGCGATACATTGATTCCCCACGGAATCCGGCAGATGACCTCACAAAGGGGAAGTCCCTGCAACACCTAGGGGAACCAAGCCGGTGGAGTCAGGGACCCAAATTTCTGCAGTTATCCCCGGAAGAGTGGCCAACCCTTCCTTTGCAGCATTCCTCCGAGTCTGGAGACACTACTGAACTCAGACGTTCGGCTTTCTGTGGTCTGAGTAGCACCACTGATCCGCCGAGTATGGACTGGTCCCTATTCAAGACTTGGAAGGAGTTGATGGAAACACTAGCGCAGGAGCTTCACGGGGCGGCTGGGCTGTCAGGGCCACCTACAGCTAGTACATACCATGATGCCGAATTCTTTGCTTTCCAGAGGGCGCAGCAAGAGAGCTTTGCAGATGACTATGACCTCCTCAAGGCAGGGAAGCCCGTAGCATCCAATAGTCGTCTCCTTTGCCTTGCTCCGGAGTTCGACACAACGCATGCAGTCGTTAGAGTGGGTGGACGACTCCGTAGAGGGGAAGGATTAGATCCAGCTGCAGTACACCCCATTGTACTTGACCCTAGTCACCCGACCACCAAATTACTCATCCAGGAGTATGACACCAAACTGTGCCACCCTGGGCCCGAACGAGTCTTCGCGGAGTTAAGACGCAGGGTGTGGATCCTAAGGGGGCGTGAGGCCGTAAAGCGTTGCCAGCAGGTGTGTGTCGAGTGCCGTCGATGGAGATCCCAACCTGCTGTACAACGGATGGCTGACCTACCACCGCCAAGGCTTAGATTGTTTAAGCCAGCGTTCTACTCCTGTGGTATTGACTGCTTCGGACCGCTCCTGGCGAAGGTTGGCCGAAGAACGGAGAAACGATGGGGTATACTCTTTAAGTGCCTCACCACCAGAGCGGTACACCTAGAGGTGTTACCTTCACTTGACTGTGACACCTTCTTGATGGCTCTCCGGAGGTTTGTAGCTCGGCGAGGCAAGCCAGCAGAGTTGTACTCAGACCAAGGAACCAATTTCCGAGGAGGTGAGCGGGAGCTGAGGGACACCTTTTCCAGCCTATGTCCTGACCTCCAGCAGCAGTTAGCCACACAGCAGATTGCGTTCCACTTCAATCCACCAGCGGCACCTCACTTCGGCGGAGCATGGGAGCGCGAGATCCGGTCAGTAAAGTCTGCCCTGTACACCACTCTGGGTGCTCAGACTGTGAGCGTCGAAGTTCTCAGAACCATTTTAATAGAGATTGAATCCATACTCAACTCTAAGCCGCTAGGTTACGTTTCGGCCGATGTAGCAGACGTTGACCCTGTCACGCCCAATTACCTGCTGATGGGGCGGCCAGACAGCTCCCTGCCCCAGGTAGTCTATCCGCAATCCGAGCTCCTTGGACGTCGGAGGTGGAGGCACTCTCAGGTGCTGGCAGACAGGTTCTGGACGGCATTCGTAAAGAACTACTTACCTGGTCTGCAGCTACGGAACAAGTGGAGGACCACTACCGCAGATACGATGGTTGGAGCCGTAGTCATGGTAGTAGACTCACAGGTGCCTCGATCGGTTTGGAGAATCGGAAAGGTGGTGAAAGTGTTCCCAGGCCCAGATGGTCATGTCAGGACGGCCGAGATACAGATCGAGGACAAGATATACACCAGGCCAATCACTCGTCTCATCATTCTGCCTAAGATGCCGGAGGAGGAGGTCAATGGGCCGTGAGCAGGGAGGCTCACTTCAGTCTTTCTAGGGAGCACATTTGGCATCAAATGTGGGGGCGGCAGTGTTAGAAAGACTAAGGGCTGCAGCCGACAGTTCGCGCATGCGCCCAGATCACACACGACGTACTTGGTACGTTCCCGTTTTCCTTTCAAGTGCAGACAGACACAGACGCCATTAGGAGCACTCATCGCCGACTCTCCAGACAATCCAGCCTCGCAGTGCCTGTGACTGCAGAGCTGCTCACCTTGTAGCAGATGCGAGATTGTGTGTCACTGATGATCCGTGAGTGTTTCCATTGTTAATGTTGATTGTTGTATGCCGATGTAGCGCGGTTAGCGCTGGCGGCTAATGTTCGTGGCTAACGTTAGCGATTAGCGTTAGCGATTAGCGTTAGCGATTAGCCTGTTTGTACTTAGCTGTTTGCTGTATTAGAGGCTAAGCTAGCGATTTGTTGGTTGTGCCTGCTATATATTAATCCATTTGTGATTGTTTGCATTACTGTCAGCTGACTATATTAATGAGAGCGTTTATTGAGCACAATGTTATGCAGTGGAGCACTAATTCCTTTTCAACCCACTCATAGTTAAATGGATATGTCTGACCACAAACAGGATATCAATGTCAGTTTACTCTACCTGCATTATTGGTGTGTTATACAGTGTTTGATAATATATGTAGTGAATGTATGCATTAGCATTACAAACCAGTGTTCATCTTATTTCTCTCTTAGACCACAAGTTGCATCTGTGATCCCTACATGCTGAGCTCTGTGTATAGCCGTGCTGCATGATCCTTATTAAAGTTTCGCCAACATCCAGACTCTCGAGGTGTTCTTACCGACACACCGGGGCGGTCCCATGATACTCCGGCCCAGCCCTTACAGTCCATAAACAGTCACTCGTCTAAACAGAGATAGTGGACTCTTATAAGTACCTGGGTGTTCACCTAAACAATAAACTGGAATGGACTCATAACACTGATGCGCTCTACAGGAAGGGTCAGAGCAGACTCTACCTGCTGAGAAGGCTGAGGTCTTTTGGAGTGCAGGGGACACTCCTGAAGACCTTCTATGACTCTGTGGTGGCATCAGCCATCTTCTATGCAGCAGTATGTTGGAGCAGCAGCTTGTCTACAGCTGAGAGGAAGAGGATAGACAAGCTCATCAGGAAAGCCAGCTCTGTCCTAGGATGTCCTCTCGACTCAGTGCAGGTGGTGGGAGACAGAAGGACTCTGACCAAAATAACATCACTGATGGACAAGGTCTCCCATCCCATGCATGAAACTGTTGCTGAGCTGGAAAGCTCCTTCAGTGACAGACTGCTGCATCCTAAATGCACAAAGGAGCGTTACCACAGATCCTTCCTCCCAGCAGCTGTAAGACTTTATAACCATCACTGCTCCCAACAAAAACCACAATAGCCTACACAATGTAGGATAATATATAATATACTGTAAATAGTCCGGCCTGTTAAGGTTCAACACACAGGCACATCATGTACATTGTATATAGTGTTATTATTATTAGTAGTATTAAGGTTAATATTGTTTGTTGATTTTATATATATTCTTTTCTTAATAGTGTGAATTATTATATCTTTATTTATATTTATAATAACTGCGGCTGCTGTTACACCCAAATTTCCCCTCTGTGGGACAATAAAGGCTGTTTCTTCTTCTTCTTCTTCTTCTTCTACACCAACTACAAGGGTCTTTCAGTCGGATGCCATGTGAAAAGTATTGAAAACAAGAAACAAATAGTTGTCCACGTTGTAAGTAGGTACCCGAGAGTGCATCTGCAAGCAACAACCCTGGCCTTAATCCCACTGGCAGCACATCAGATTTGGTTTGTATGTTTGCATATTCAGTGGTTCTGATGTGAGCACGCTTGCACATGTGTCTGAATTGAGTTAAAAGTGAGAGGTCTGAAATGTATCAGGTCCTGTTTGTGCACAACTAGTAAAAATACTCAAAACATTAAGAATGGGTTCAGTCTCTTGAACATGCACAGAACCATTCACTGACAGGCTGTCATGGTCCTGGGTCCTTATGACCTAATGTTTTTTGGTTTATGCTTTGTTTTGTATTGTATGTATCTTTTCTGGGTTTAGTTATGTTTGGATCTCTTGTGCCTTGTGTTTACCAGTGTTCAGTGTCTAGTCTGCGTCTCTGTTCCCTCGTTTGACTTCCTGTTGGTAGTCGTCTGGTCCCTGTGTGTTGTGTTCAGTTTTGCTTCCCCTTGTCTTGTCAGTGTAATTTGGTTCACCTTTGTTCCCAGCTGTTTCCACTCTTCTCATCAGCCCTTAGTATATATAAGTCTGGTGTTTTCTCTGCCTGTTGTTGTATCCTTGTCATTGTCTTGGTTGGTGGTGTTGTTGGTTCCTGCTGTGTGCACATGTTTACGCCTTAGTTTAAGTCAAGTTTAGTTATTTTGTGGTTTGTACCACTGGCTCCTGACCAGTCCTGCTGTGCTATGCACTCATGATTAAAACCAGATTTAATTTACTCCTGCCTATTTGAGTCCTGCTTTGGGGTTTTCTGCCTTGCCTGACGCAGCAATGCATGACAGAGGCTCTCTACGGTCTTCCTTCAGGCTTGTGTTGTCCTTGTTGCCAGATCTAGACTCATGATATACCTCCATGCTTGATTACATCTAACCTTACCTTTTTGGAGACTGTAGCTTGAAGTACTCACTGTAGTGCAAAAAAGGATTCAAAGATAAAAAACCTTCCATTGTTAACTAACAAGTGTTGGAATATGATATATGCTACATACATTTACTTACATACGTTTACTTCCCTGAGAAATTTGTCTGGAAAATAACTTAACTGATTAAAAATACAGAAGCTTATAATGTTCTGTGTCATCATGAACTTTGTGTTCTGACTGTACAATGAGCCACACTGATAGAGACTACACAATGATAGAAATGGAGACTTCGAGGTCACCCTGTTGTTGAAATTATCTGTTTTCCACATTCTGTTTTGTAAATGATGTAATCAAAACTGATATGCTCTGACTATATGACAACTGTAACTTGAATTAGAAAGTGCCAGCACTTCATGCCATCTCACACGAGTATGGTATGCAGTTCTGACCCGGATTAATCTGTAAAACTGTTTGGAAATGGCTTTATTAAATTTTAATAATTGGACTCCTTATTCTGTTGTATTGTGTCCATTCCTGTTCGATGACACGAACACGTAGAAACCTAAAGGCTTAAACAGCAAACAGCAATACACACACTCTTATTATTTTAAATTCCGTCACAAGCTAAGTAAAATCAGATTTTATGTTAGTCTCTAAGACAAAATGAGAAGCTTCACGTAAAAATAGCTTTGGATCATAATTGCAGTATAGGTGAAAGTCTTGAGGTAATGAAATTTCTTATAAAAGATTTTACCTCAAGATTTTACACAATAGTAAATACAAAAGTATTCTAGGGAGTCTTGAATCTGTAATGAATCACGAGTGCCTGGTAAGTTCAAAACATTACTATGGAGAAGAAAGTGTTAATCGTCTGACTCCCAAGTCACTAGCTTGTTCTCACCACAAAATTAAAGTGGACAAATACAGTACATTACTACGGGTAGCTTATATCAACCCAGTAACCAAATGGTTAGAGCTGGTTTACAGTATACAGATTTAACTGGTGCTACTAACACAATTTAACAGTTTTTCAGTGAACAAAACAGATTTTTAATGAATGTTCTGCATTTTTTTGGGCTGGATAACATGTCTGACATTGAGCACTGACAGTGACACACTCTTTTTTTTTTTTGTTTTTCCTGCTCTCAGTGGAGACGGACATGTTTTTTCTCTTCTCTCCAACCTTCCCTATCTACCCCTGCTTTCTTCTGCTTTGCTGCTTAGAGCGTCTCTTCACACATCCCTGAACTGGAAATTAAATTATGGATCTGGTCAGCTGGTCTCTCAACACTATTGATGGTCAAATTCTCATCACGAGGAGATTGGGAGAAGGGGAACCCTCTTTCCTCTGGTCCGACTACATAACTGGCTGGCTATGCTATGGATTCCTGTGGGGATGGAAGATAACGTTCCTGGCTGCACTGTGTGGATATGGCATATATATTGATACCAGGATTTTTCCCGAATTGGACCTGGAGATACCTGGTTTCCGGGCAGCTGTTCAGGCCCTAGTAAGGCTGCCTATGAGGGATGCAGAAACAGTACAAACTCAATCAGACTCAGTAGAACTGAATCAAAGTGGATTACATCTGGAGGAGTGTTGGAGTGTCTGTTTCTGCGTGGCGGAGTAGAACCAAAAATTCGGATGATTGGATTTCTGAGAGGTAACCAGAAAACTGTCTGTCAGCAAATAGTTATGACGGACTGAACCTAAACAATCACAGTATCCTGCTCGTCTCTGCTGGCAGCCCCTCCCCCACCCACCCTAGTGCTCTCCAGCTTTAAATGTGCTACTGCTTTGCTGAGGTGTTTTTTGGAACCTCGTAAGGTGTTCATAATGAACACAGTACGAGATGATTTTTTTGAACCTTCCTATCGCAGTGTAGCTCTCTGTTTTCCTGCTAAAGGTAGCGCCGGTAAAACGGCTGCATGACCTCAGACACCTGCCCCCCCCTCCCCCCTGTTTGTTTCTGATGTTTGTATTTCTCTTGGATGGGTGTTCATTATATGTTTACATATAATGACAAAGTCTTCTTGTTCTTGTTGTCTAAGGGGTCCTCATACTCATTTTAAAGTGGTATTAATCATCATTTCATTTTACCTGGTGTTAATCATTTCAGATGTGCTATTGTCTAAGGAAATGGTATTGTTACAATATTTCTTTTCAGATTGAAAGCATTCAAATACACTGTCTTTCTGCTGCTTTGTGTGTTACCATGAACTCTCATTGCTGAGCTTTTGACTGTCAGTCCAAAGTGTCAGTTTGTTAACTGGATGTGGAAACACCTGTTGTGGTGAAGATTGCTTCCTGTGTGTTGCAATAATAGTAATCAGAAAGGATGCTGTTTGCAAGTCTGAAAATGTCCCTGACAGTATATTGTTATGAAACTGTAGTTTTCATGAAAGTATACATTTAAAGTAAACATTAACTATAAATAAAGTGATGCAGATAACATTTAAAAAATGGTTAATTTAAAGTGACCACTTTTGGTGAAGTGTAATTTATAAAGATCTACATGCTAATCTTATGAAGGCAAAGGAAACTATAAATTTCAAGCTCATGATGTTGGTATAAGAAAACATCCCTTAGAACATTTCTGTTGGACACATGCCAATCTGACAGGATGATGAGGCTTTACATTGGTTGGAATGATGTGAATTTTGTCATCCAACTATTAACTATTTTACGTTTATTTTACTAGTAACTATTTTACATGAATTCACAGTCAACTCCAAGGACATTAGAAAACTGTATAAAAAGAACTATTCAATTCAATTCAATTTTATTTATATAGCGCCAAATCACAACAAACTGTCGCCTCAAGGCACTTTGTATTGTGGGTAAAGACCCTACTCGTACTACTACTACTGTTGACCCTGTGCAGGTTGACCTTAGTTTTTGTCATAGGATGTATCGCTGTTGTGGTGCTCATACTGCACTGTGACTGAATGCTGTACAAAAACTTCACCTTGTACATCAGCTGTCATGACACATCACATTTGCTGTAACTTTAAAAACTTCTGACAATAATTTAATAACATTTTTTTATGTCTGTGTGTCAGTTTATTAACTATATGAACTGGAACTCTTGGCTGGTCAGTTAGACCAGCTGAGAGATGCAGGGGAGGGGAGAGGGAGGACTGGGTTTCTCCACTTGGGCCGCTGCCCCCATGACCCAGATAAGTAGAGGAAAAATTGAAGTCTAGGGATCTGGAATTTTTTTTCTATTTTTTTTTTTTTTTAAAAGACGTAGCAACTTTGTTATTTAGTTGACAGGTTTTTATATTGCCTTCTAACACTGTGAGCCCCAGCTCCCACTATACACAGTGTGGCATTCTCCTACAAAAACCTTCACCTGGTAGGGTGCACAAGTCAGTGTTTTTCACTTTTCAGTTAACACATTTATATTTGTTTTATGGATATATTTTACAGTATAACTAATCATGCTGCAATTCATTTAAAATGTTACAGCTGAAAGGTTATTTGAACTTTTTTGCATTAACCTTTAAAATGATATTTGCTTTATTAATGCAACAACAATTATTGATAAATAACTGTTTACATGAATGCTCAGGAAGTTGTATCAGTTGAAAGATTTTGGCATCAAAATGACATTTATGGTAAATATACCTTATTAAATTTGAAACATTTTTGCCTTTCACATCGTTTTCTGAGACACATACAGGAAACAGATGTCTTTACTCACTATTGTTTCTTTCTTTATCATTTTTAGTGGATGAGGTTTTTGTCATAGAATGCATCACAGTGGTTGCCATCGTACACCGTGGCTCAACCCCGTACAAAAATGTCACAGTGCATTCTGGCTATCATGAATTTATTACTTAAAGATTCTTCTTCTTAAAGATTTCTTCTAGAATTTTCCAAAGTTCATGTGGGGGAAACAGCTAAAGTTCAGTTATCTTGGATACTTGTTTTATGGACCAGCATCGCGTCTTTCTCAGTGGAATGAGGTTTTCGACATAGTCTGTATCACTGTGGCCGTAATACTGCACTGTAATGCAGCCCCGTACAAAAACCACCATCTTACACCCATTAGCTTAAAACTACTTCTTAGTTGACCTAAGCCCGGGGGTCTGATTGATTGTTTCTGTTTTTAATTATCAGCATAAACATGGCATTTGTGAGAATTTAGAATTTAATTTCCTCTTCTATGTATTATCAGGCAAAACTAAGAGTGAAAAAACTGCAGAAACTTTGTTTTTTTTTCTGCTCAATTAAAATGCAAATAATACTAAGAAGCATCCTTATAAATGAATAGTGATCACTGTAATTAAACTTGTTCAAAAAATTGGACCTCTGTCAGCATAAATAACCCCTTTCCATCTAGACTGCATAATGAGAGAGCAATGATTTCTGCATATTTTTCAGAATGACTACACTTACAAGATTTGGTATTTTATTTATTCATTCATTTTATTTATTGTTTTTATGACCTCACTACACTGCAAAAAAATTACTGAATTAACAAATGACAATGACCTACTCTGAATGAGAGAAGAGTGTAAAGATAATAAAGGTAGGTTATTTAACTTCATTTTCTAATGATTATTTGTGAGATACTTGTGCAAACACAAGTATAATACTGCACATGAACATTAATTTCATTGACTACTAAAATTTCCTATAATTTTAATGTTTTATAAGTTAAAAAAATAATAATAAATAAACATAAGGGCTATTTATTCTTTTCTAAATGTGACTTTTTCAGTCAGTGAAATGTTGTATAAATATATTCTCTCTTTTCATAACAGCATGTGCCGTAGTTCAGTTTACTGCTGTTTTTGTATTGTCATTTAACAGTGTGGGTTCCACCACAGTGACACAGACTAATGAAAAAACCTTTGCCTCATAAGGTGCATGTCTAATATTTGGTACTGTCTGACTGCTTGTACCAAGGAGGGATCTGTCTGTCTGTCTGTCGTCTGTCTGTCTGTCTGTCTGTCTTCACAAATCACAAAGCGGAGTGGGGGGGAAGAGCAACTGTCACACATAGTCCTGGAGAGATATGGTTGCCAGCCAAGGCCGGCAGGGGAGCCGAATCCTGATAATGCAGATGTTGTTTTGGAACAGGCTGCTTGTTTTTTCCCAACAGCCTTCAGTCTCACTGGGAACCATTCAGTAATCCAATATTCCAAATTCAATAGTTACCGTCCTCACTGTGCAGAACCGAACCTTATCTCCAGATCTAACCCCTCTCGCCTGCGAGCCCGTCAAATTTACGGCTCAGGTCCACCAGGCTTTGAGTCTGAGTCTGTATGGTTCTGGTCAGCCCGTCCACCTGGGTCGGCAGCCTCTGCAGATGTCGAACTGCCGCCCAGATTTTCTTGATTTCCCGGTAAATCAGGTATCCTCCGAGCCCAAACAGAAAAGATACCGCTACCAAAAGGCCGAATATATAGGCGTCTTCCACGTCTTCGACCTCAAGGGCCGAGAAGCACACAGGTCTCCACAAGCTCCAAGAATCGATGACGTATCCAACCGGGTCTGTTCCACTCAGACACGCAGGCTCCCCTTTCCCCGATCTCATAGTGGAAAAAATTCGATCAATGATGGTGAAGGCCCAGTTTGCCCAGATCCATGTTGCTCTCAGTCTTATTCTTATTCGGACAGTGTGTAAGAGATGCTCTCACAGCAAGCAGCAAGCGGAGAGATGGGGAGGGCAGGGAGAGTCTGTCTGTCTGTCTGTCTAATGTCCTTTTTTTCTACAATGCAGTAAGGACACAGAGGCTTTTTCTCAGAGCAGTGAGGTTTTTGTCACAGGATGCATCACTGTGGCTGTTATAGTACACTGTGGCTCAAGTCCATACAAAAACATCAGGCCACATGTCTCCTTTGTGATGACTAAATGCTTTAAGTAAACACTTTCATGTTACTTTAATCAAATCCATAGTGCCCGCTATCTTATGATGTTCTTTGTATTTCATCTTACAATAAAATAAATAATTTTTTTCCAGAACTGTTCTAGAAAATTTCCTTCTGTTGACCGTCTCCTTCAGACTCAAAAAGTCAGGTAGAATGAACCAATCTCCTCTTTTATGAGGCACAGTGACTTCCTGCACAAGTTCAACTCAGGTCAAGTTTTTGTATTGGCAGATATCACTGTGGCCCCAGTTATGCACTCTGGTACAAAGGCATACAAAAACCTCTGACTGATACATACACTGTATACTGCCCTGCCAGTCTTTTTTTTTTTTTTTTTTTAACTACCAACAAACCATAACAAATGAACAAATACAATATATATAGTTGGTGCCTTTAACTTTACATTAGTAATGATTAAATATGCTTCATGTGCATAATTGTATTTCATTCACATATGTTATGTTATGAGTAGAAAAAATGACTTTTAAATGAATTTAGTTTTTAAATTTTTTTAATCAAAATAGCTTAATCTTTTAATATATTTTTATAATAAATATTTGTGCTCTTCTTTACCTCATCATCATTAACACAATGTTAATTTTTTAGATTTTTTTAATGTACAGTATGTAACACGACCGTTACTGAATGGGTTACAAAACAAAGAAAACAAAGTTTAAGTTCCTTTTATCTAAAGAAGACTTTCTTTTAGTCAGTAAGACCTTGTGAATATATATATATATATATATATATATATATATATATATATATATATATATATATATATATATATACACACACAAAATGATCTTGAACCACAGTTCAGTTTAGATTAAGTTTTTGTATTGCCATATAACCGTGTGGGTCCCACCCCACAGTCACAGATAGTTATACAAAAACCTCGGGCATCAAGAAGCCATTTTTGCCACTCTGTGGATATTTTCTCTTTTTCTGACCAATCTCTGTAATGATCAGCAGTTTCTGAAATACTCAGATGAGCTTGTCTGGCACCAACAACCATGCCAGATTCAAAATAACTTAAATTACCTTTCTGATGCTTTGAACTTCAGCAGTTTGGCTTGACCATGCCTAAATGCACCGAGCTGCTATGACTGGCTGAGTAGAAGGCCTCCCACTAGAGGAAAAATAGGTCGGCAACATGCAGTCATGCATGCATTTTGTAAGTCATGCAGTGTTCTGTTAAATATAACCTTTCTTCAGAAATGTGTCAGAATACGCCAGTCTCTTATTTTATGATGCTCAGTGACTTTCTGCATACTTTTAGTTCAGGACAGGTTTTTGTATTGCCAGATGTCATTGTGGCTCCCACTGTATACACTGTTGCACACAATCATGCAAAAACCTCTGCCTGATACATGCACTGCATCGTGCATTGTCAGTTTTTTGCAAGATTTTTTGGTAAGATTCTAGTTCATGAATGAACCTGTGGTCTATTTGCTTCTATTTTATTTATCTTCCTCTTATTATTGTTGTTAATAATAATAATAATAATAATAATAATAATAATAATATTATTATTATTATTATTATTATTATTATTATTATTATTATTATTATTATTATTATTATTATTATTATTATTATTATTATTATTAACAACAATAATAATAATAATAATAATTTTACATTGTGAATCTATTTATTATATGTTTTGAATCCCAGTTATTAACTAAGAGTAAAACACTTTTGGATACTTCAACCAGGCATTTTTTGTTGCCATTTAGAAGATGCTCATTCTTTCTTTAGAGACAACATAATGATCTCGTGTTTTTCTTTATGACAGCAGGTTTTTGTTACAGGATGAGTTACTGTGGCTGCTATACTGCACTGTGATGAAATCCTACACAAAAATGCCTCCCTGCAAACTGCCTGTAACACATATAGTTTTACCTGTTTAGTTTAACTTTCAGAATAGATTAAAAAACCTGAAAAAATGATATATATTCCTATGTATATTCTTATATATATGACTATGTTTTTATTCTTTATCTAATAAGTATTTTCATGTATGCAGAATTCTTAAAAACATTCAGTATTCCTATTGTCATATTTTAATCAGAAAAAACTGCAAGCCTGGAGAAATGACACAAATGTATTTTAAATGAGGAAAACAGCTAAAACTAGTCATCTAGGAAAGGATATTTATACACATCTTTTCAGTTCTCTTATCCCAAGTCTTTAAGGAACTTCATTTACATCATCTTTACTGTAAATGGTCCAGTGAGTGTTTTGTGGAATGATTTTGGAGCTGTAACCCTTGTCATGCGCATAGAAATGATGCTACAGTCAGTCATACACTGACTGTAGCATCATATCGATAATTACTATGTGACATAATAATTATTTTATCAGTTTTTCTTCCCTTCATTTTTGTAAATTCTCATTTTTTACAATCCAAAATGATAATTTCATTTTGATTGCACAACACTGATTAATAATAAAATCATACATTTTTTTAAATTAATTTTAGGATTTGCTGAAGAGCAGACTGTATAATAATGAAGGCTCCACTTATATTATTTGTTGCATTTATACACATTTGCTTTACAGTAGGAAGCCTGTGCCTTTCTTAAGGAGGTTTTTGTAGCTGAGTGGATCACTGTGGTCACCCCATACACTGTGGAATATAACAGTTCAAAAACCTAAGACACTGTGTAGCTGCCACCCATTACTTTACATAAACAAGAAAACAGATGCTCTATTATTTAAAAAATTTAAAATAAAGCACAAACTATTAGAGCATTGTAGTGACCATTGTATATCAATAGTATGGATATAAATTCACATTGTTTAAAGGCAGGAGTCATTAATTTGAATTTTGATAAACACAATGTAGAAAGCTTTTAACAGCTTTATTATAAGAATGACTACTGATTAATTATTACTATTGTGTGCATCTTTGGAGTTATAGAAAACACAAAGATTTGTATTTCATTTTGTATTTTGTATTTACTGTGTATTAAAAATAACCAAAATCATTTCAGTTATTACTATGTTTATTTCTTTAAAAAAGTATGCATTTTTAAAATTAATTTTACCTAATTAGCGGTGAAAAATATCTTAAGTTTGTAAATAATTATGGCATATCACTGGGAACACTTATAACACTATTTATAAATATATAAATGATTAATTCGACTTTATATGACTTCATAGAGTAAATGGGGAAACAGCACATTCATAATGTATTTAATTTAACAATAATAATACGTAATAAAAAAAAAATCATATTATCATCAACCATTCATTGTGTTCATTCACTTAACAGGACCAGTAAAGTTAGAGACGGGTTTCAGGCCAGGGTTTTTGTTATGGGGTTTACCACCGTGTTGTAACCACCATAATAACACAGTGATGGAAGCTCTTACCAAAACCTCCCCACTCTTGCCACACCTCAACAGTTTCTGACTTGTCACTGAGAACAATGGCATTTTCTTATTAAGATGCAACAAAAACACACGTTATTTTACAAATATTTAAGACATATTTAATATTTCTTACTTTACAGTTCTACCTGAATAATAGACTTAAATATTTTGTATGCTGTGTTTATGTTTGCGTCTCAGCACCAGCATTTCCTGGTGACCTTGAAATTACGTTCTTCAAAAAAAACAACTTAAGCTTGTGTAACAGAAAAGCATTGATAATACATTAACCTCTGCGGGATGAAAATCACATTTTGTGCACTTGTGTCCACATCTTTCAGTGAGCAGGCTCGCAGAGTTTCACACTCCATGGTTTTGTGCACATAAAGACCTGTGGATGGCGGCCCAAGCAAGGCTTTCATTTTTTAAAGGCCGTCTGTCTGTACAGAATACAGAAAGAAGGCAGCCCACAGATTTAGTTCAGTTTTTGCTCTTTCAGTTTCTCAGACTTGCAGCAACAGCAGGCTCTATATGCCTAATTGAGATTAAAAAAAAGTCAAACAAGAAATGTTTAATTTTTGCATTCAGTAAGTTTTTTTTTTGGTTTGTTTCCAAACACTGCTTCTATGAACTACATGAAACTCAAGTGCCAAACAGCCTACCCCACTAGATGGCAGTATTTTATCACGTTTCTGACTTCAGGGTCGAGTATAAAGCCGTACTTGTTTAGGTATATTACATATGACTTTTACAGGCACAAATGAAAATGCTTTGAACTTTCCAAACAATGCAATAGTTAAAACTGCAAATCTGAATGGAAATATGAAATATGACATAAAATATGAAAAACAAACTGTCATAAAATAATTAAAATTAAAGTAGTGACTGTCCTTAAATGTTAATTTTATACATTCACATTTTTTTCTGTTTCCTGTGTGCAGTTTGTGAGGGTGTGGTCACATTTTGAGCATATATACTTGCTTTTGTCTGCAAACTTTTGACCCTTCTGAAGGCATGTGTATCACTTATAGCTGGATACGTTTGCAAACGGACACAAGTTGTTTGTGGTTTGAAGAAATGCATTCATGCAGGTGTGGTCCCAAAGATGCAGAGAAAGCAGAGAAGAGGCTTTCTAAAGATGACACATTTAGAAACATCCTGAAACTGAAACCCAGCAGACCTTAACCGGCAACAGAAGTTATTTCTATGAATCAAATGAGCAAAATACTTTGAGAAAACTTTGCGTTTGTTGCACAGATCACATATTTTCACGCCCACTTTAATGAATAATGCACACTCCATATAATAATGCAAGGAACTGTGGAGTTAGATTGATAGAGGCTGTGCAGAGATGCCCCTGAGACAATCCAGCACATAACAACAGCCTGCAAGATGCTGTATGCAGGCAGGGCATACATGGAACGCCATAACCAAGTAGCTGGCAAAGTATACAGGAACATCTGTGCCGAATATGGCCTTGTAGTCCCAAGGTCAAATGGGTTATGCTACAAAGGTGACTGAGAATAAAAGAGCTAAGATCCTGTGGGACTTCCAGATACAGACGGTCAGACTGGTGATGGCTAACCAACCATCGTAGCGGTGGACCCACAGATGAAGATGCACTTTATTTATTTAAATTTCACCTACACCACTCTTGAAGGTGGGCCCACCTTCATTCTGAGCTTTATCTGTGAGCATTTATGTCTAAGGAATGCACGTGAGCTATTTCATGCCTCGATATGTAAATATGTAATATACTGACAGATGCAGATCTTGTTTCTTGGAAATTAATTCAAGCTTGTAATGGTTTCCGCACAGTTTTACTGGTGCAGGTGTGGTCCCAGGGGTGCACCCGGAACCTCGAAACCTCCCGACTCTAACCGATAACAGAAGTTTACGGTACATTGACTTCAGATGTTATTCTTAGAACCCTTGAGAAATGATAGAGCAACATCCTGCAAGGCTTTCTATGTTTATTATGCACAACACTCACATTCATAAAAATAGACTGAGAAATAGATTTTAAAAACAGATTGGAAATGATGCCCTGATTCATCCCGTTCTTTATGGTTTCTTCATCTGCAAAAAGAAAACATCAGACAGTTAAATATAGCTAATGCACTTTCTTTCTTAATTTCACTTCACTGTACATCTTAATGTAGCAGAGGAGAATACATTACAGCCTAATAATTTCTCAAACACAAGTGTTATTTTTTTGTCTTTTTTAAGAAGCAAAATGAAATACATTTGCATCAGAAAAGTTGACCTTTTTAATTGCAAACAGAACATTAAAATTCTTAATTCTGAAAAAAGATTTCTGAGCACTCAGAGTTTCCATGTCTCACATATTCTTGTGACTGAGTTTATCCTACGTTACAACTCCATTTAGTCATCAGAAACCTGAAATAGAGAAAATGCAGTCTGCATGTTTACCTTAACCAGGCTGATTATTATGCTATAGAAGAGAGAGAACATGAAGAGGAATATGAAGGAGGAGGCTGTGGACCACAGGCTGCTAAAATCCTCTTCACTGATGTCATCTGTGCCTCTCAGATCACAAACATTATCTAAGTGGAAGGTACAGTATTAGTGGTTAGAGGAGATCTGTGTGCATCTGTGTTTTTCTCCCTTTTATTAGCTTAATCCACTTTTCTTTTTTCTTAATAGTGTCAATAAACAGTTAAAAAAAATGAACCATTTGTGTGTATGTTTGCTTTTGGTTTCTTTTCAATTTGTTCATCTACACACATACCAAAGAGTCTCCATGCAACATTTATTGAAAACAGACAGCACATTTATCAAGCAATCACACACTGTCACTCAGACAGACTGAAAAACAGCACTATGACAAAGAAAACATACATTTTGTCTCACAGTGACTAATGACATCACAGGTACATAGGTTTTCATAGAGAAAACTCACACAGAGACAGAATGACATCAACACAAAATATCAGCTACGGATAGTTACAGTCACATTCTTTGGAATTACCCTCGTCCGGAGATGTTTGTTTTGTAAGATTTTCAGATGGGACTTTGCAAATGAACAGTATCTTCGGATTACTTTCCCAGTCTTTCTTAGTCATGGTGTAAAGACTCATAGATCGCCATTTTTTGTCATTTTTGGTCTGCAGTGCTGGGAAGTTGACACCTTTAGGGGACGATTCAAGCACCTTTCCATGTATTTCTGACCATTCAAATTTGAACTCCTTTTTCACACTACTGGTCACCAGACACACCAGAGTGACTTCGTCTGTAAGGCTGAGAATCTGCTGTTCTGAGAGCAAGTGAAGTCTCATCGTTGGCTCTGTCCCATTAAGAAGAGATACTTAGTTAAACAGGGAGATTTGTGTACAAGTTTAAAGTGCAGACATTGAGTTTTATATATGTATACACACATTTATACGTAGGTACACAGATGTGTGTGTGTGTGTGTGTGTGTGTGTGTGTGTGTGTGTGTGTGTGTGTGTGTGTGTGTGTGTTGAATTGCACATTTGGTTGGTTGTTTCTCACCTGTAACTGTAGTTTTGGGGGTTTTTGGTGGAGTTGCTGAGATTAAAAAACAAACAAAAACAGCAATTTGCTTTGAATAATGCTACTATACTTGATAATCTGTAACATGTCAACTTAATGGCTATTAGTTTTTGTCAAACTGCAGCTCATGTTATCCTGAACCCATGTAAACACATCTCCTAAGCTTATTGTCCTTCTGTGCATGCAGTCCTATCTGTCTCAGTCTCTGAGCTAATGACTGTTTTCACTCACAGTGAAATTGATCCTTTCCCAAATGCTCACCTGTGAACTGATTTGATACGGTCTTTTGGAAAAACAACTCTTTCTGCTTTGTCTTGCTGAAGTATCCTAATTATTCACACAATTATGTGACCCTGTCTACTTCAGGTCTTTGTGCACCTGCAGCTGTGTCTATTTAATTTTTTAAACAACCCAAAGAGGAGCTCAAAGTAGAAGAGGTTAGAAGAGGCAGCATTTTCATTGCTTATAACTACCGAGTGTCATGTATAGCTGAAGTCAAAGTCAAAAAATCTACGTGTTCCCAGGGCTGCTGCCAGCATAATAATGATCTGTACCACCGTGTGTGTGTGTGTGTGTGTGTTTGTGTGTGCCTGTGTGTGCGGTTACATACTTTTTTTTATAGGCGTAACTGGAATTGTGGTGGGTTTGGTTGTAGCTGTTCAGGGAAAAAGAAAACAAGCAAAAAAAGAAAATTGCTTTTAAAAAGTCTTTCAGTGTTTGATAATGAATTACACCTCGACTTAATGGCTGTTAGTTTTTTTGTTAAACTGCTTCTGCATTTTTTTGCAATTAAAAAAAATCCCTTCAAACTATGTTGGAATTGTAAAATATGTTATTAGTGCTTTCTTGTAAACCTCGTAGAATTCAAAAAACTACAGCAGCAGCAATTTACTCATTTGCTGCACAACCCCCCCCCCCCCCCCCCCCCCCCCCAAAAAAAAAAAAAACAATCAAAAAAAAAAAACCCTAAACTAAACAACCCAACTTGCACTGAGTTAGGGTTTTGTATATTTTTATAATGCATAACAAACCATTTTAATGACAATTGTTTCTTGTAAAACTGCTTCTGCTTTTAAACTCCTTAAAATTGTTAAACTTTAAAAATGTTTTCAGTGTTTCATGGAAACCTATTAGAAGCCAAATGAATCAAGAAATGCAATTAAATATGATGTAGCATGAGTCTTACGTGGTGCTGTTGGTGTTGGTGTTGGTGGTGGTGTTGGTGGTTGTGGTTTAGTGATATCAGTCTGTGCATTCCCAGCTGCATGACTCGCAACACATTGGAAATTCTGTCTTGCATCCCAGTCCTGTCTCCTCACTTGGACTTGACTGACTCCAGTATAAACGTTGCCCTTCTGCACTGCGGGGTACTGAATGAAATTCGTCAAGGCAGTGCCACCTTTGGTCCATGAGAAAGTCACCGAAGAAGGGTTAAAGCTGGTGGCAAGGCAGCCAAGAGTGACCGTCTCTCCGCTCTCAGAACCACACGGTATCAGAGGAAACACAGTGGGTCCACTTGAAGAGGCTAATAAAGTGCAAACAACAGTAATTAATAAACCAAAATTGAAATATAATAATAAGACACATAAAAGTGGTTAAAGAGAAATCACTTGAGCTGATTCTGTTGTGTAACAGAGGCCAGCATGAACAATATTACATGATAAATGTTCAGTGTAGACATTTCAAGTGTTGAATGAGGCTGTGTGCTCATCATCCACCCTCAAAAGTATAAGTTCCACTTTTCTTATGTATTCTACATATTCATTGGAAAATTATTTCAAATGCGTAACATGGACAAAAACCATTAGTAACTTAAAAAAATGAGTAAAGGATGGTGTGATGTAAACATCATTTCACAGTGTTGACGGTTGAGATTAAATGGCATTATTACCTGATCAAATGGTGACTGTTGTTCCCTTTGTCCAATAGTCAAAAGCACCGTAGAACATTATTAAATCAACTTAATTCTTAATTTAAAAAAGGCTAATTTACTAATGATATGCAGAAAGTCTATTTTAACATTTATCAGTCCCACTAGATTCTAAAAGTCTATCAATTCACTGAAAATACACAAACCCTTAATACCTATTTTGACAATATCATGTTTGGGAATATTCTTACAGTAAATGTAAATAAACTCAGAAGAGAGTCTTATCTCACCTCTGACAAAAACTAATAACTAAAACATTCATTTCAGACATAATTAAATTCAGCGTGAAACAAATATTTCTTGATAGAATCATGTTCAACATTACTGTATTATGTTCAGTCTTTGCTGGACTAGAACAAATCTGTTGATATAATTATTTACATTAATAAACTTCTCCCTATGGTTGTACCCATGTGAAAATAATGACATTATATTGTAGTGGAGGGATGAGAATTTTCTCTCTTTAGTTAGAAATATAACAATTCATACCTGAGGTGACGGTGACCATCGTGCCTTTCCCCCAGTAGTCAAAAGCGTAGTCACAGTCTAACAAGTTATTCACCACTTCATACAAAAACCTTTCCACCTTATAATAATCTACTATCTCATATATTCTCCTTATTGTTTGCAAATAGAAAATCAGAAGATTAAACAAAACCTGATTTCACCACCAACATTTAAACTAAGACTGCAAATTATAACACATTTATTTTGCAGTATTCTAGAAATGAACGCACTGAATTTTCTCACAACCACAATATTTCTTTAAAATATCACAGTTTTAAAATCCAAATTTTAACCTTAAATAGAAAGAATTAGATCGTCTTACCTGATGTGACTGTAACCGTTGTACCTTTTCCCCAGTAGTTGAAAGCCCAGTTATCACAGTTAACAGAGTCTTTTTGCACCTCTCACAAAAACTAACTTCTGTGATACGCTGTTACTGTAGTTTTGAATCATTCTAAGCTTAATATTTAGTTATATGACAAATTCTTTGTCAGATTACATATAATTAAATGGGAAAAATAAGAATTTAGCTTTTAAAATAAATATAAAAATTCATACTTGAAGCGACAGTGACCACTGTTCCGTTTCCACACTAGTCAAAGTCGTGGTCACAGTCTAAGAATTATTCACCACTCAATATAAAAATCTGTATCTATTTATGGCTACATCTGTTTATGATAAAATAGAGATTCAGACTCAAGCAATTTTAAGAGTCTTGAAGCGACTGCCTGTTGTGATTTGGTGCTACATAAATAAAATTGAACTGAACTGAATTCAATAAAACCTCATTTTTAACCAGTTTAAACTGAGTACAGATTATCAACTTTCCCCCAGTAATCAAAGTGTCACAGTGACAAATTTCAGTTGCATGTTAGTGCAAAAAATATTTTGCTGGCCTCTTGTGTCATTTAATACATGATTGGACCTGACTGATAAACTATTACCCATCATTTACACAGCTGTTTTACTTTTCCTTGCAGATCACATTAAGGGCTAAATCTATCCAAGATTTAATTTAATATTATTAATAAGCAGTTAAATATAGGATAGATGTAACTCAAAAAAATATGACACTATTACTTACCAGAAGTTACTGAGACTTGTGTTCCTTTCCCCCAGTAGTCAAAGTAGCCATAGCCATAGCTGTCACAGTGATCTGTTAGAGTCTACTTCTAATACAAATACTTAATTTAAACCAAGGAAGTGTATAGGTGTTGTTGACAAAGCAATTCCCTCTGTACCATTTATTATTAGTTTCCCTTGAGACATTCATTTCCTTTGGAGTGGTTTATATAAAATTAGGTATCTTGCCAACAGTTTTTAGTCACTTCCTCTTTTGTCAACTCCAACTTTAATAGCAAACAACCTGTAGAAGTTACTTTTTCAAACAGGAAATCGATTGCTGTTAAAATTTTATATCTTCCTTCTCATAATGAAGTTACACACTATTACCAGTGTCGCAAATATACTAATGACACTTTTTGCCTTGTGGAAGCATATTTTTTGTACAGTAGGTGTCAGTCAGCTGTAAAGGGCTTTACCTTGAATAGAGCCCACCTGAGCAATTCACACCATAACACTGCATGGTTGCGAGGTCAGTGAAGAAGGAGAATGATGCTGATACTAAAGGTCTCAAGCAGGAATGACTAGCTTTTAGATTGTGTTGATATCTTAAAATGGTTAGGGTTGCAGTTAACTAAACACCCTCTGACCAAATTACATGTTTGAAATCACTTGTGGTAACGTGTTAACTTCAATGCAATGCATCACGTGTCAGTGATGATCCACTCTGTGTTAAAGGGTGGTTTTTCCAAATGATGGAAATCCTACGCAGCGACGGAGAACTTGCATGCTAACCCGGAGACACTTGAGTGCTGCAGAGTTTAAATGAAGCATCGAAGCTTCATAATAATCGAATTTTTTTTTTTATGATTTATAATACAGTAAGTGCTGTCTGAGTGGGTGTGGTCCATTATAATGCAACTGGCTTTCTTTTGGAGTTGGCTAGTGTCACTGATGGATGTTAGAGTTGCACCGATCACATGCTCTGATGCACTCACCACCTGTTGCTGGTCTTTTCTGGCTTCTGTTGTGCAGCTGGTGAACCACATTATGCATATTATGCACATTATGCACATTATGAATAGATAGATAGATAGATAGATAGATAGATAGATAGATAGATAGATACTTTATTGATCTCACAAGGGAAATTATTAGAAAATAGCAATCTACAATAAATAACAAGTGAGCATAGAAGAGAGTGCAAAACTATAAATATACAACAGTGATAAAAACAAAATATATAAAATATATAAATGTAGGTAAAGAAGAGTAATAGTAAGACTGACATTGTGCATTAATAATTTGCATGAATAAATAATATGTACACTAGGAATCTGCAAGACACCTGCAAGAACACTGTAAACCCGGATAAGTTGAATCTGCTTAAAAAAAACCAAGGTAACTCGTTGCCTTAAATTTTTTAAGTAATGAAACAGTTTATTTAACTCAGCCTGTTAAGTAAGCACTACTCCATTTCCAATTGAACTAAATTGTATGTTCTAATTGACCAAACCTATCTTTTGTAGTTCATGAAAAAATAAAATGTCTTTTGATCAATCAATTCCCCCTATCCTTTTCATGGTTGTGTGTGTGTGTGTGGGGGGGGGGGGGGGGGGGGGGGGGGGGGGGGGGGGGCTGGAGCCTATCCCAGCTGACAAGGCAGTAAGATGCAGGGTACATCCCGTACAGGTCACCAGCCTGCTGCAGGGCTGACACAGACAACCATTCACACCTGTGGGCAATTTAGAGAGACCAATTAACCTAACCCCAGTAACTGCATGTCTTGAGACTGTGGGAGGAAACCCACACAGACACAGGGAGAACATACAAATTCCACACAGCAAGAGTCCTGGGCTAAGGTGAAATTGAACCCAGACTATCAGATAGCTATTCTAGCGGTGAGGCAGCAGTGCTAACACCACACCACCATGCTGCCCAGTAACACAAATATTTTTTACAGTGTTGAACTGTGTCTGTTTAAATTTGGTAACTAAACATGATAAAACTCAGCCCTGCTGAATGCTGGTACATTAACATTTACAAATAACATTTGTCCATGGAACAATTAAAAAAAAAATTAAAGCCGCAAGCGGCGATGAGCGGGCCCTCGCACCCGGCGCGCGTCGACCCCTGGCGCGCTCCAGCCAAGCCGCGCGTCGACCCGTGGCACGCTCCAGCCGAACCGCGCTCGGAGGTTCTCGCAGACGAGAGAGTAGCTGGCTCACCCGGCTGCTGACGGCTCAGCAGGCTAGCCGTACTTCGCGTCGATCGTCTCCCGCTTCCACTAGGTGGCGTCGGTGAGTGCCCACTAATTAATATGTCACAATGCTCTATGTAATGCCTGCAGCCATCAATGAAACTGTAATGACCATAGGATGATGAGTATCAGTGTCCTACTGATTTCCTGTTGCCACTAGGTGGCGTTATGAGTGTGAAACAAAGCTGATAGAGGGGTGTGTCCGGTCTCCCTTACCCTCCCATTAAGCCTGTGAAGTTTGAGGCAGATCGGACAATGTATGTCAGAGATGTAACAATTTGGTGCACTGTGGTATATGAGTAAAATCCCACATTTAGAGGGTTGCTACGGCAACACCGTTCAATATTCTACAAAACCATGAATATCTTTTGATGGGCTACTTGTGTAGATGATCTGGAGCCATTTTGGTGTGACTGGATGAAAAGCTGTAGTAGAAGATGATTCAAATAGCAGGCCTGAAAAATGTGAAAAATGCTGCAAAAATGACACCTTAATTAGAACATGTCAGGCTTCCTGTTGGATTTCGGCTATCGGTCCAAGAGACTTTTTTGTACGTGTTAGGATGTTACTTCAGCATGCACGATTTCAGGTACACAGACCAAGCACTGCCCTGGGGCTGATGTTTAGAACCTATCTGGGCCTGAAATGGAAAAAAAGTCCAAATTCAGAGGGTTGCTACGGCAACACCGTTCAATATTCTACAAAACCATGAATATCTTTTGATGGGCTACTTGTGTAGATGATCTGGAGCCATTTTGGTCTCACTGGGTCAAATGCCCTAGGAGGAGTTGAGGCAAAAAGACCTGAAAAAGGCGAAAAATGCTGCAAAAATGACACTTTAAAGTAAACGTGGCTGACTTCCTGTTGGGTTTGGGCTATCGGTCCAAGAGAGTTTTTGTAGATGTTAGCATCTTACATCAGCAGGCACATTTTCAGGTACATAGAGAAAGCACAGCCCAGGGGCTGATGTTTAGAATCTCTGTGAATTTGAAATTGAAAAAAGTCCAAATTCAGAGGGTTGCCATGGCAACACCGTTCAATATTCTACAAAACCCTGAATAACTTTTGATGGGCTACTTGTGTAGATGATCTGGAGCCAATTTGGTGTCACTGGGTGAAATGCCCTAGGACAAGTTCGTTCAAATAGCAGGCGTGGAAATCGCAAAAATTGACACCTTCAATTGAAGATGGCCGACTTCCTGTAGGGTTTAGGGTATGGGTCCAAGAGACTTTTTTGTACGTCTTAGGATGTTACATGAGCATGTACATTTTCATACATGTAGATAAAACGTAGCTCCGGGGCTACTCAAAAAACTTGCTATTTTAAGATATTCCGAGCTGCCACTAGGCGGCGCTCTAACGTTTATGGACTTTATGCATATGAGTGTGTTCAGGGCAGCATGCTTATCACACCACTGAAGTTTGAGCCAGATTGGGCAAGTTGGCTTTGAGTTACAGCCATTTTTGTGTTCATGGCGAATCATCGAACTTTGCCGTCCCATAAGGGTCACGCCCTTTTGTCAAAAACTCACAGTTTTGAAAACACAGTAAGTCCAACTTCTTAAGGCTTTCCAGGTGAAATTTGAGATGGTTCTGCTAAACCACCTTGGAGCTGGACCTCCAAGTGTAAAATATGACATTTCCTGTTCCCACTAGGTGGCGCTGCGACTGATATTAAATATTGTCATATGTATGTGTTCAGGGGGGCACCCTCATCCTACTGGAGAAGTTTGATGCACATTGGATCATGTAGGTATGAATGAGAGGCAATCAAAATTTCATGGCGAATGATCAAAGTTCAAAGGGGCATAAGGACCCCTCCCCCTTGGCAAAAACTCACCATTTTCGAGATTTAGATTCCCCTGGGGGTGTAGGTTAGACAAACCAAATATGAAGATGATAACGTCTAAAACCTCTGAGTTATTAGAAAAAGTGTGAGGGCTGCAAATGGCCAAATTTGCATAATTAATTCAAAATGGCGGACTTCCTGTTGGGTTTAGGGCATGGCTCCAAGAGGATTTTTTGTGCGCCTGGACATGATATACATGTGTATGAAGTTTCATTCATGTACGTGAAACACAGCGGTGGGGCTCCAGTTTAGGGGGCGCTAGCGAGCCATTTGGGCGCGCCCTTGCCCGAGCCCATTAAAATACTTAAATTTTCACCAGGTGTGACGCATGTGCAAAGTTTCATGAGTTTTTGAATATGATAAAGCCCCCAAAAAGCCAATTCATTTGCCTGAATAATAATAATAATTAAAGCCGCAAGCGGCGATGAGCGGGCCCTCGCATCCGGCGCGCGTCAACCCCTGGCGCGCTCCAGCCAAGCCGCGCGTCGACCCGTGGCACGCTCCAGCCGAACCGCGCTCGGAGGTTCTCGCAGACGAGAGAGTAGCTGGCTCACCCGGCTGCTGACAGCTCAGCAGGCTAGCCGTACTTCGCGTCGATCGTCTCCCGCTTCCACTAGGTGGCGTCGGTGAGTGCCCACTAATTAATATGTCACAATGCTCTATGTAATGCCTGCAGCCATCAATGAAACTGTAATGACCATAGGATGATGAGTATCAGTGTCCTACTGATTTCCTGTTGCCACTAGGTGGCGTTATGAGGGTGAAACAAAGCTGATAGAGGGGTGTGTCCAGTCTCCCTTACCCTCCCATTAAGCCTGTGAAGTTTGAGGCACATCGGACAATGTATGTCAGAGATGTAACAATTTGGTGCACTGTGGTATATGAGTAAAATCCCACATGTAGAGGGTTGCTACGGCAACACCGTTCAATATTCTACAAAACCATGAATATCTTTTGATGGGCTACTTGTGTAGATGATCTGGAGCCATTTTGGTGTGACTGGATGAAAAGCTGTAGTAGAAGATGATTCAAATAGCAGGCCTGAAAAATGTGAAAAATGCTGCAAAAATGACACCTTAATTAGAACATGTCAGGCTTCCTGTTGGATTTCGGCTATCGGTCCAAGAGACTTTTTTGTACGTCTTAGGATGTTACTTCAGCATGCACGATTTCAGGTACACAGAGCAAGCACTGCCCTGGGGCTGATGTTTAGAACCTATCTGGGCCTGAAATGGAAAAAAAGTCCAAATTCAGAGGGTTGCTACGGCAACACCGTTCAATATTCTACAAAACCATGAATATCTTTTGATGGGCTACTTGTGTGGATGATCTGGAGCCATTTTGGTCTCACTGGGTCAAATGCCCTAGGAGGAGTTGAGGCAAAAAGGCCTGAAAAAGGCGAAAAATGCTGCAAAAATGACACTTTAAAGTAAACGTGGCTGACTTCCTGTTGGGTTTGGGCTATCGGTCCAAGAGAGTTTTTTGTAGATGTTAGCATCTTACATCAGCAGGCACATTTTCAGGTACATAGAGAAAGCACAGCCCAGGGGCTGATGTGTAGAATCTCTGTGAATTTGAAATTGAAAAAAGTCCAAATTCAGAGGGTTGCCATGGCAACACCGTTCAATATTCTACAAAACCCTGAATAACTTTTGATGGGCTACTTGTGTAGATGATCTGGAGCCAATTTGGTGTCAGTGGGTGAAATGCCCTAGGACAAGTTCGTTCAAATAGCAGGCGTGGAAATGGCAAAAATTGACACCTTCAATTGAAGATGGCCGACTTCCTGTAGGGTTTGGGGTATGGGTCCAAGAGACTTTTTTGTACGTCTTAGTATGCTACATGAGCCTGTACATTTTCATACATGTAGATAAAACGTAGCTCCGGGGCTACTCAAAAAACTTGCTATTTTAAGATATTCCGAGCTGCCACTAGGCGGCGCTCTAACGTTTATGGACTTTATGCATATGAGTGTGTTCAGGGCAGCGTGCTTATCACACCACTGAAGTTTGAGCCAGATTGGGCAAGTTGGCTTTGAGTTACAGCCATTTTTGTGTTCATGGCGAATCATCGAACTTTGCCGTCCCATAAGGGTCACGCCCTTTTGTCAAAAACTCACAGTTTTGAAAACACAGTAAGTCCAAGTTCTTAAGGCTTTCCAGGTGAAATTTGAGATGGTTCTGCTAAACCACCTTGGAGCTGGACCTCCAAGTGTAAAATATGACATTTCCTGTTCCCACTAGGTGGCGCTGCGACTGATATTAAATATTGTCATATGTATGTGTTCAGGGGGGCACCCTCATCCTACTGGAGAAGTTTCATGCACATTGGATCATGTAGGTATGAATGAGAGGCAATCAAAATTTCATGGCGAATGATCAAAGTTCAAAGGGGCATAAGGACCCCTCCCCCATGGCAAAAACTCACCATTTTCGAGATTTACATTCCCCTGGGGGTGTAGGTTAGACAAACCAAATATGAAGATGATAACGTGTAAAACCTCTGAGTTATTAGAAAAAGTGTGAGGGCTGCAAATCGCCAAATTTGCATAATTCATTCAAAATGGCGGACTTCCTGTTGGGTTTAGGGCATGGCTCCAAGAGGATTTTTTGTGCGCCTGGACATGATATACATGTGTATGAAGTTTCATTCATGTACGTGAAACACAGCGGTGGGGCTCCAGTTTAGGGGGCGCTAGCGAGCCATTTGGGCGCGCCCTTGCCCGAGCCCATTAAAATACTTAAATTTTCACCAGGTGTGACGCATGTGCAAAGTTTCATGAGTTTTTGAATATGATAAAGCCCCCAAAAAGCCAATTCATTTGCCTGAATAATAAAAATAATAATAATAATAAACGAAGCAATTACAATAGGGCCTTCGCACAGTTCGTGCTCGGGCCCTAATTAAAACCGCAAGCGGTGATATCGGGCCCTCGCACTCCACGCGCGTCGACCTGTGGCGCTCGTCGACCCGTGCCGCACTCGGAGGTTTTGTGATCGTGATGGGTCTCTAGAAAGTTGAATTCTTTTATAGGAAAAGGTATCTTTTGCTCTCGGCATAGACGCAATGGAATATTTGGGGGTGTGGGCACGGCTCCAGCATGCAAAATAGGGCATGGGTCTGATTGACTTTTTGATGGGCTGTTTGTCTAGATGATGTGGAGCCAATTTGGTCTCACTGGGTGAAATGCCCTAGGAGGAGTTCATTCAAATAGCAGGCCTGAAAATGGCAAAAATTGACACTTTCAATTGAAGATGCTGGACTTCCTGTAGGGTTTGGAGTATGGCTCCAAGAGACTTTTTTGTATGTCTTAGGATGTTACATGAGTGTGCAAAATTTCAGAGCTGTAGATAAAATGTAACTCAGGGGCTAGCTAAAAAACATGGTATATTATGATATTTAAAGCTGCCAGTAGGGGGCGCTCTAACGTTTATGGACTTTATGCATATCAATGTGTTCAGGGCAGGAGGCTTATCAAATAGATGAGGATTTTGTAAGGAATGGTGAAAGATATTTCATGTATTTCAGAGCAAAACTAATTCTGTGGACGGTCATACAAATTTTCATTTGCTTCTGTAGGGGGCGCTATTGCGCCTACAGTCTTGAATCTGTAGTTATGGATTCAGCCTGGGTGTGTACATGAGTGATTAAATTTTCAGCCTGATCAGACAAAGCATGTGCGAACAAGTGCACAAACAATTTTGGTGGTGAGGGAGAAAAACAAAGGCCAAATTTAATGGCCTGGTGTGACAAGGCCGTTTAATATTTTGTAAAGATTTCCACAATATTTGATGGGCTACTTGTGTAGATGATCTGGAGCCAATTTGGTGTCAGTGGGTGAAATGCCCTAGGACGAGTTCGTTCAAATAGCAGGCGTGGAAATCGCAAAAATTGACACCTTCAATTGAAGATGGCCGACTTCCTGTAGGGTTTGGGGTATGGGTCCAAGAGACTTTTTTGTACATCTTAGTATGTTACATGAGCCTGTACATTTTCATACATGTAGATAAAACGTAGCTCCGGGGCTACTCAAAAAACTTGCTATTTTAAGATATTCCGAGCTGCCACTAGGCGGCGCTCTACCGTTTATGGACTTTATGCATATGAGTGTGTTCAGGGCAGCATGCTTATCACACCACTGAAGTTTGAGCCAGATTGGGCAAGTTGGCTTTGAGTTACAGCCGTTTTTGTGTTCATGGCGAATCATCGAACTTTGCCGTCCCATAAGGGTCACGCCCTTTTGTCAAAAAGTCACAGTTTTGAAAACACAGTAAGTCCAACTTCTTAAGGCTTTCCAGGTGAAATTTGAGATGGTTCTGCTAAACCACCTTGGAGCTGGACCTCCAAGTGTAAAATATGACATTTCCTGTTCCCACTAGGTGGCGCTGCGACTGATATTAAATATTGTCATATGTATGTGTTCAGGGGGGCACCCTCATCCTACTGGAGAAGTTTGATGCACATTGGATCATGTAGGTATGAATGAGAGGCAATCAAAATTTCATGGCGAATGATCAAAGTTCAAAGGGGCATAAGGACCCCTCCCCCTTGGCAAAAACTCACCATTTTCGAGATTTAGATTCCCCTGGGGGTGTAGGTTAGACAAACCAAATATGAAGATGATAAGGTCTAAAACCTCTGAGTTATTAGAAAAAGTGTGAGGGCTGCAAATCGCCAAATTTGCATAATTAATTCAAAATGGCGGACTTCCTGTTGGGTTTAGGGCATGGCTCCAAGAGGATTTTTTGTGCGCCTGGACATGATATACATGTGTATGAAGTTTCATTCATGTACGTGAAACACAGCGATGGGGCTCCAGTTTAGGGGGCGCTAGCGAGCCATTTGGGCGCGCCCTTGCCCGAGCCCATTAAAATACTTAAATTTTCACCAGGTGTGACGCATGTGCAAAGGTTCATGAGTTTTTGAATATGATAAAGCCCCCAAAAAGCCAATTCATTTGCCTGAATAATAATAATAATAATAAAAAAAAAAAAAAAAAAATAATAATAAACGAAGCAATTACAATAGGGCCTTCGCACAGTTCGTGCTCGGGCCCTAATAATTAAAGCCGCAAGCGGCGTTTTACGGCCCTCGCTGCGTGCGCGACCGCCAAACCCAGCGCGAGCCGCAAGTGAGCCCCCGCGAACCCCCAGCGAGCCACCTACGAGCTCCGCAAATCTCCAGCCAGCCACCTGCGAGCCCCGCAAACCCCACTGCATGCCGCCTGAGAGCCGCTGCTCCTGCAACCTGCGACCTGCCTTCCCTGCGAACAACGTGCCCTGCAAACAGCCTGCAACCCACCTGCGAGCCACCTGAGATCCCCCTTCAAGCTGTCAGAGAGCCAACTGTTCTGCCAAATGTAATCCCCACTGGCAAAAGATGAAAATCTTGGCAAGGATGGACATGATAACACCGTTGAATCTATCTATTTGACTGTGGCGAAGTTTTCTACCTTTTTTCATGCATTTCAGAAAACCTAAATGTGATTCCCACTATCTAATGCTTTTGTTCCATCTGTAGGGGGCACTAGTGCACTTGTTGCTCTGAATCCACAAATCTAAATGAAGTCTTGTACAGTACATAAGGGAAAGGAAAATGCAAGCAAAGTGCAGAAAGAGTGCGTGAGTGATTGCGCAATACGTGTGAGAAGGTTGTGGTTTCTCCATAATGATGTCATCTTGACATTGGGGTGGTGGTCACGGCTGCAGCGTGCAAAATAGGGCATAGGTCTGATTGACTTTTCTGATCAGGAGTATCTGACGAACATGTAAAAAAATTTTCATGCATTTCAAAGAAACCAATGCGGTGGACCTCCATACAAAATTTCTGTTTCTTCTGCAGGGGGCGCTATTGCAGCAATCGCCATTGTTTCTCCACGTATGGATTCAGTGTAGGTGTGTTCATAAATTATTCTATTTTGGGGCAGATCGGGCAAAGCACGTGCGATTGATGGCAGGAAAGAGGACGGGAATGTTTGGTCAAACGAACGCCAAATTCAGGGGCCTCCATGTGACAAGCCCGTTGAATTGAATACGAAGCCTTCGATAACTTTGGATGCCCTATGTCTCTAGATGATGCAGAGGCATTTTGGTGTTAGCGCGTCAAATGCCCTAGGAGAAGTTCGAGCAAATATGAGGTGTCCAACAGTGCAAAATTGGCAAAAACAGAATTTCAAGCCAAGCTAGCGGATTTCCTGTGGGAATGTGGGCATGGGTCTCATTGACTTTTTGATCGTGCTGGGGTACAGAATGTTTGTCTCGAATTGCATGCATGTCTGAGAAAGTAAATTGTTGGCTCCCCATATAAACGCAACGCACATTTGCGGTGTGGTGGCGCCTGTGGCGTGCAAAATTGGGCATAGGTCTCATTGCCTTTCTGACCAGGAGGATCAGAAGATTGTGTAAAAAAATTTTCATGCATACCAGAGAAACTAATTTTGTGGACCCCCATACAAATTTTCATTTTGTTCTGTAGGGGGCGCTATGGCATCAATCGACGTGGTTTCTGCACTTATGGATTCAGTGTAGGTGTGTTCATAAATGATTCCATTTTGGGGCAGATCGGGCAAAGCATGTGCGATTGATGGCAGGAAAGAGGACGGGAATTTTTGGTCAAACGAAGGCCAACTTCAGGGGCCTAGTGTGACAAGACCATTGAATTGAATACGAAGCCTTCGATAACTTTAGATGCCCTATGTCTCTAAATGATGCTGAGCCGTTTTGGTGTTTGTGGGTCAAATGCTGTAGGAGAAGTTCGCGCAAATTACAAGTGAGCGAAA